>NC_092809.1:74280208-74604250 GCF_040954645.1 Diabrotica undecimpunctata | reverse complement strand
AATCAAGTTGTGTAGTCAGCCAAAATCCACCCCGGGTTGTAGTGCTACAAGAAAAAGAAGAAGTTAAAATGCTTGAGTTTTCTTCCATGACATGAAAAAACAAAATCTTAATTCGCCGACTTAAAATCGGCCATACAAGACTATCTCATAAACATTTAATAACTTCCCAAGATCCACCTACATGTACACACTGTGGTAATATTCTATCTGTTAAACATATTCGCGCAGATTGTCCCTATTTCAACAACAACAGAAAAAAAATCTTTTGAGTCGAAAACTACAAAATATTCTCAGTTTGCCAGATCAATTCCAAAACCTTATTATTTTTCTTTATGAAACCAAGCTTTACCAGAAAATTTAGAAGAAGAAACGAAGTTTAGAATTTGATAATTAATAATAGTACCATATTTAATGTATTTCTTTATCGATTTTAATGTTACTGTATATTCTTTTAATATAATGTAATAAAATTGTACCTGTGTCAGTGACCTACGCTGTCGAGACACGTAAAACTAGATAAAAAAAATTGTCTGATAAAATGCAAAATTTAAGAAGACAAAATGTAGCTTAAAACTTACCTCTTAGTTGACAATCAGTGGAAGTTGGTTCTGTATACAATTGTCCCAAAGTCAATATGACATAAACAAAGAAGGAAGCAATGCAATAGCTCACTAATATTTTCCCAAACATCTTTCTCCACTCCTTGATGATAATATAGACAACAACTGTTAACACCAAAAAAACACATGACATTATAAAAGGCCATAATCGATATTCGAATTTGGTAAGAGCTGTGGGTTTCTCAGGAAAACAGTGAAACATGTAATAACCATTCATATTCTTTTTTTGGGTGTGCTCTATGCAATATGAGATTGGATCTGCAACATTCTCTGTACGAAAACCAGTTGAGTGCCATTCGGTGAAGCTGCCGTTATCATGGATCGTAACATTATGCTTTCCCTCTCTCATCAGGTAGATATTGGAACAAGTCCGGTTGTGAACAATGGCAAAGTTGCCTAAAAAAATTAATACTAAATAATAAACAATATCAAGCAAAAGACATAAAAATAACTACATAAATATGCACAGGAGAAAGTATAGAAATATGTTTTATTGTCACTGAAAATTGTACAATTTTGTACACAAAGCTTACAAAAAGTCAAAAAATAACTAGTCAATTTACTAAAATTAAATAAATCGTCAATTAAAAACTAATACGTTTAAGTTGCAAAGAAGTTGCAGATTTCAGTTGCGAAGGGAGATGGTTGTATAATTTGTTTGTCGAATATATAAATTTCTTTACTAACTCAGTGGACGGGATCGGTAAATATACAGCAAGGGTTATCGTATTGCTCTTTTTTGTAATTTAAAAATAACATTAGATAGGGTAGCTGTACAAGAACCCCAAAAGAAAAGGTCATGTCAAAGATGAAACTCGAAAAAAGAAAAATATGTTATTTTGGAAGATGCTAAATTGATTTTCTTCGAAATAGATCTTATTGCATAGCAGATTGAGCCTAATTTCTTACTTAACAAATCGATATAAAGGGACCATTTAAGGTTACTGTCTATTAAAATACCAAGAAATTTTACCGGATCAACGATACTGATCTGGCTATTATTAAGAACCAATGGTTGAAGAGCTTTTTTATAGGATAATGCTACTGTCTGGTCCACGTTAAAAGAGAGTAAATTAGAGTCGAACCAGGTTTTTATTTTAAGTTGATCAGACGTTATAGTTGCATGAAGAGTTACAGTATTAGAGTTCCTTCAGGTAATACTGGTATCATCAGCAAAAAGAAAAATTTTTCCATGGATTTTTAAGTTAGTGATGTCATTTATCCATTATCCAGAAGATCCAAATCAACCACCCCCAGGAGCAAACAACAATACACCATTGGAGCCTTCATCAATTCAGGAAGTACGGGATGCAATAAAACACCTAAAAAATAATAAATCTCCAGGAAGTGATGGTATACCCGCAGAACTTATTAAATGTGGAGGTGCTACTCTGACTAATCATATATATAAAATCATACTGAAAGCCTGGAATGAGCATATTCAATATGTTCAGTATTCAATATGTTCAGTATGTGAATTTGTCGATGACAAATTCACATACTTATGCTCCCTGATCACCAAGGAGAACGTCATGACGGAAGAAATCAAGCGAAGAATAATCCTAGCAAACAAATGCTATTTTGGACTGAGTAGACGTATGAGAAGCAGAAACTTAAGCCAAAAAACAAAAATAACCATATACAAAACCCTTATACAACCAGTATTGACATATGGGTCGGAGACATGGACCATTTCCAAGGCAGATGAAAATCTCCTGCTTATATTTGAACGAAAGATCCTGAGAAAAATATTTGGTGGCATCTGTGAAAATGGTGTTTGGAGAAGAAGGTAGGACTACGAGATATATCACAGATATAAACATATATTTGGTGGTAAAGACGTAGTATCCTTTATAAAAATAGGAAGACTAAGATGGGCAGGACATCTGGCAAGATCACAGCAGAACAACCCTCCTAGAAGAATCCTTATGTCACAACCTGTGGGAAGTAGAAGTAGGGGTAGACCAAAACTCAGATGGAGGGATGGTATAGATGAGGATGGTAGACAAATAGGCGCAGCAAACTGGCAACAGTTGGCAATGGATAGAACTGACTGGCGTAATAGACTTGGGAAGGTCGAGGCTCTTTTATGGGGCTATAGCACCAATGATGATGATGATGTCATTTATAAAGATAAGGAAAAGTAGAGGACCCAACATTGAACCTTATAGTTTTCTACATACTAAATAGGTAGAATAATTATTGTGTGATTATTAGTGTGCGTTCATAACGAGGCGCCGACCTTCGACCGGACCATAGGATGGTATTATATTATCATCGCCACGTAAAATAAATATATTATTTTAAATGCGAGCGTTCACTGTCAGTGCTATGCTCTAGGCGAGGATACCATGCCATGCTATCCGTAATGAACGCACCCTTAGTCGAAAGTGAGTATAAATAAAGGGAAGTAGGAATGAAGGAGAGGAAAATGTAAAATGAAAACAAGTATGTGATTCGTGTAATAACCATCAATACCCCTAATTTCATAGTATTTGATTAAATCGTCTTTTTCAATATAGGGAATGTGTGATATAGGGTGTTGTTTAAGAATCTTCGGTAAAATCCATTTTATTTCTTCAGGTTTGATGAGACCGTTGTGTAAAGTTTTGATTCTTGCAAATGGAATTGTTGATTGTAGATCATCAAGTATTTATATAATTGTTTGCAAATTTAGATTTATCTGGTCAAAGATATTTGAAACTTGCATATAATGATTAAAATCGAAAAAAAAATTGATCATTATTCTCTTATTGAGACTGAGTTGGCAATTGATGTTGGTAATAATATTCTGTTAGTTATTTTTAAGTAATTTAATGGCAGCATTGTATCTTTCAGTTTCTATGAATTTAATTTCTTCTGCGATGGGTTTCAGATGTAAATAGTGAATGAAGTCATTAGTGCTGGTCTATATTGTTGCCTGTCTAAATTTAACTGGGGGATCCCTGGGTTGTCCTTGAGGTTTTGAATTTGAACTTGTTGGACTGCTACTAAGGTACATCTGTAAAGCAGTTTTAGCGTTAGTCTTCGGCTGGTGTTTGATGTTTTTTATATATGTATTGACGAATCTTGAATATCTATTGTCACCGGATTGTTGATTTTCACAATGCAGGGAAGAGAATCTCTTAAGAAGTTTGTTTTTTTTTTAACATTTTTTTTAAAACGTTCTATTATTCTGTTCGATTGCGGATTATCTGGTGTTGTGTAGTGAATTGAAATTTTTTGTGTATCGACAAATCCTTCTACGAAATATGTTTGTCCGTGTTTAGAGGATGCATCAATTATTTTAAGAAATATTTGCCGGTTAGCTTGGAATGTGTCCATATGAATGATTTCTAATAGTTTCGTTGGAGTTGGCGTTACCATAAATTTTGGCTTAATTGGATTTCTGTCATATTTGTTACCTTGGCACGTATCACACATATTGATCACCTCTTCGATGTCTTTCTTTAGCGTAGGCCAGTTGTATCGTTTTCTTATTTGGGCTTGGGTTTCGTTAATTCCTTTGTAGTTGGTCTTCCCTTGGTGGTAGTTCTTTATAATTTCTTTTTGTCTCTCTACGCTGTTTATATTTTCTCGGAGGATGTTGCATTTGACAAGATAGAATGTGGAATTTTTGAAATTCTCGTAGAATATTGTATACGGATTTGTAGTGTTTATCATTTTCGAACAGAATGGCATTGGAATATCTCTCTTGGCTGTTGTTACAAAGGCATTTGATTTGGCCCAAAGAATGGCTCTGCCCATTTCGGCTTGGATACCTCAGACTGCCATCGTGTAGGAGCGGGTGTATGAGTTGAATTGTGTCTCTGCGTATGTAAAGTGTCAGATGGTTTGTTAGAAGATGATAAGGAATAATTATGAGATTTTTAGAAATATCTAATAATATTTTCTTCCTGAATATATTGGATAGCAAGGGCAAGATTCCGTGGTCTCCTGGATCGATTTGTTGACCCTAGGGTTTTTCTTAGACCTGGCAAAAGTGGTTAGAGCTTGCTGTTAAATAAATTATTTTTTACTTCTTTTAACATCCTCATCCACAAATAGTCTGGCTAATTGGCTATGCCAATACAATACAAAATACAAATACAAATACAATACAATACAATACAAAAAACATGTGATTTGAAATAGTATTTATAAGACACATGATTTTTTTCATGAAATTGTTAAGGATTTTCATTTGGAGCTTAACGAATATTGACTTAATTTCTAGTTAATGAGTTTTCGTTACGTTGGTCTACAAAGTGTTGGACAAGAAATGATTTTATTGTCGATCAATCTTTAGAGCCATATACAGAAATAATTTATCTGGCTCTTCCTTTAATTTTGTTCATAATTCTCAACATTCTCACTTCTCTTAATAATAAGCATATGATTTTGAAAATTTTCGGGATTTGTATGATACCAGAAATGGTTTAGAGCCATTGATATAACATCAATAAAATTGTGAAGTTCATTTGGATTGCCATTATACTTTGGAACGATAAAAATATCTTTATTAATATCAAAAATTGGTGCCATATTAGAATTATTTGAACTGGATGCTGGAGTAATATTTATAGAAGGTATTCAAACGAATTTGTGTGGACTTAAAAGAATATGATTATTGTCGACTAAATGTAGATCTAGTTTGATATTTTCACTAGATTCTATGTTAGATTCAAAAATTGTTGAAAGAGAATCGCTTGTTCTAAAGGATGATACTTGCGAAATGATATTAGAATTAGAAATAAGATAAAATTTTCTTATAGGTATAGGATGATGCTTGGATGCATTCCCTTTTGACACAAGTTTCTTTTCTTCATTAATTTTATTTTCGGCTTTCTTTATAAATATGTTGCTGGCCTAATTTGCCTAGAATCCGTGGGTTAAAAAGCTGTAGTTTTCCTTGCATATTGGTGCGGTAGCCTGTAGACGTTTGAAATCGAAGAGGATCTTCTGGAGACTCTCCCATTAATTCACTGAATATGCTACTTAGTGTCTCTCGAAGGTACTTTTTAAAAAGGGCTTTTTAGAGTTACAACTAACAAACTAACAGCACTTTATTTAATTAATTTCCAACTGACTTCAAAACAGAAATTTACAGTATTTATAATAAATTAATTGATAACGACCTGTCTGCGATTTGTGTGTTGAAACTGCTGATCGCCTGACTATTGGACTACAATACCGAGGACATCCGGAACTAATGTATCGTAATTCGCTCTCAGCGTAAAAAAGGAAGTGCTGCAATATGGGCATCCCAACCGATGACGAAAGATTGTACACGACACATTTTGTTGACGATGTGGAAATATACGATGTGGAAATATCACAGCAATGACCAGAATGGCGAAGTACTTATATAGTGGGCAGAAGAAAACAAACTTAGTATAATATTTAATGCAAAAGATAGGGGAACGTTTCTTAACCCAAAACTCTCAAAATCAACCTGTCAATATAACAAGAAAAGTCCTGAAGAATTTCTCACACAGTCAACATCGCCCAATAATATATGAAGTAGGTATCCAGGTCCCGATAATCCGATCCACTCCCAGACCAAGATGATATTTTCAGAAGGCAGACTGGCAAAAATTCTCTATCGAACTTGATAAAGTTATAAGATAGGTTCCAGTCACACCGGAAAGCTACGATAGATTTGTAGGTTCAGTGATATCAACTGCAAAAAAGTGTATACCAAGAGGTTACCGCAAAGAGTATAATATCCCAGGCTGGAATAATGAATGTGAAGAACTCTACAATGTCTATATAGAGAATGGTGACCCAGATGTAGCTAACGACCTATTGCAAACATTAAATGAAGCCCGGAGAGATAAATGGATAAAAACAATGGAGAAAATGGACTTTAAAAGATCCAACAGACAAGCTTGGAACCTACTTAGAAAGCTAGGGGAAGTGCCCCGCCCGTTAGAAACCCCACTTTTTGTTTCCCGACCAAATAGCTAGCAGAATAGTGATCCTATCTGGAGCTCCACGTGGCAAAGAATATACAAAATATATAAAAAAGGAACTCAACAACTTACGTTAAACAGCTGGACATAACCCAAGGTTCTCCCACGATTTCACCAACGAAGAAACAACATCAGCCCTCCGAGACATGAAAACTGGCAAGGCGCCTGATTTTAATGGGATACATCCTAAGTTCCTACTACAATGCGGTCAAAGGACAAGAAAATGGTTGGCTGCGTTCTATTCACTGATCCTTAGAACTAAAAACATACCAAAAGCTTTTAAAAAGAGCAAAATAATTGCTGTATTAAAACCCAATAAACCCCACGATAAAGTTGAAAGCTACCGTCCTATAGCACTTCTCAGTTGCTGCTATAAACTGCTGGAACGACTTATCCTAAACCGAATAGGCCCACAAATCCTTGAAAATATCCCACTCGAACAAGCAGGTTTCATACCTAATCGAAGCTGCGCAGATCTGGTCCTAAGTCTAACTACGCATATAGAAGCAGGCTTCCAAAAGCAACAAAAGACGCTGAAGTCTTTGTGGATTTGACAGCTGCCACACAGTATGGAAGGAGGGACTCCTCTATAAACTAACCAATCTAATCTCATGCTAAAGAATATTGCAACTAATAAACAACATGCTCTCTGATCGATACTTCCAGGTAATCCACAGTAATGACATAAGCAAACAGAGAAATTAAATAATGGACTACCCCAAGGATCAGTCCTTGCTCCGATGCTTTTCAACTTATATATATCGGACCTACCTGACACTGATGGAAGAAAGTTTGGCTACGCTAACGACCTAGCAATAGCAGTAAAACACAAAGAGTTTAAAATTACTCAAAACGTGTTGGCAAACGACCTCAACAAACTATATGAATATTTCACAAAATGGCGCCTGATACCCAACTTAAATAAAACTAAGGTAAACTGTTTTCACCTCAATAACAAACAGGCAAACCAAAAGTTAGAGGTCAAATGAGAAATGTAGCACTACCCTACCAACCCTACCCAAAATGTCTTGGGGGTTACCTTGGACAGGACTCTCTCGTTAAAAAAACATCTACAAATAACTGCACAAAAAATAAGTAGTAGAAATAACCTTATCCAGAATCTTTGTGGTACCAACTGGGGCGCATCTGCGGACACACTACGAATATCTGTGCTAAGTTTGGTTTATTCTGTAGCAGAGTACTCTGCACCGGTCTGGCTAAATGGTCGTCATATGAAAATAGTTGATACGCAGCTTAATATAGCAATGAGAATGATTAGCGGCTGTATCAAGACTACTCCACTATATTGGCTTCCGATAATTAGCCATATTCCTCCGCCTATTCTACGAAGACAAAAGGCCTTGATAACGGAGTATTCGAAAGTACATAGCAACTTGCAACTACCAATCCATGAAGACATCCCGAGTTTAGCAGCAAACCGACTCTCATCCAGAAAACCACCCATAAGAACAGCCCAACAGCTAACAGCAGATGATTTCAATGTTACCTCCAGATGGCGCACGCTGTGGACTGAGGAAGCCCCACCTGAAGTATCCAACGTTATTGACCCAGTCCAAAAGCCCGATGGCTTCGACCAGCCACGAAACATATGGAAGAGCCTAAACCGAATTAGAACGGGACATGCAGTATGCGCACACAACCTACATAAATGGGGAAAACAGCCTACCTCCCGCTACGACTGTGGAGCTCCAGATCAAACCATCCAACACATAGTGGAGACATGTGAATTGAGGGCATATCGAGGGGACCCAAAAGACTTTTTCAAAACTACGCCTGCAAGCCTTGAATAGTTAGCTCAACTTGACTTAAATATATAACCTTATCTGTTTGTATTATCTTGTATTTTATCTGTATTTTGTCTATGTTCGTTTTTATATAATCTTATGTTTGTATTTTTGAATTATGTACTTACGTTTTTTACAATTATTACTGTATTTAATCCATGTATTGAGCCATACGCTAAATAATAAAATGATCTAGATATAACAGACAATATTGACGCCAAAAGACTAAACTGGTATGGACACATATTATGCAGATCATGCCTGAAAATAGATAAAAAAAAAAGAAAAATTTACTCTGCCCTATAGAAGAAAACGAGATAGACCAAGACGGTCCTGTAGAGAAGATGTAGAAGATGAAATGACTGCCAGAGATTTAAAAACTGAACATTGCTTCGACAGAAAACGCTGGAAATTGTTATACGAGAAACGGCGCCAGCTTTATCTCGCCAATTATAATGTATTATAGCATGTAATCAGTTATGTTGTTTTATTAATAATACTATACATAAAAAATTATAAATAAAAATACCTTGTCGGTTTCTCAATTATAAAATCTTACATGTGAATTTGTTTATTCTGTGGCTACTGTTACGCTTATTATTTTATCTTCATTTTTATCTCGCCATAAAAGCTAAATCGTCTGCATAAAATTTATTTGATTTAATTCGTAGATTAGTCGCTTTGCTGAACAATAAATATTTATAGTCGATAAATCGCAAGCTCAATATTTTTATTTTTGGACATAATTACAAAGTTATTAATTCACACTATACGATTATGCATACCTTATCAATTTTTTAAACTTGAACTGTGTGTTTATAATATAAATAATGTTTAATGACATGTTAACTCGCTGCATTTTTATTCAGTTGGATAAGCGTCGCATTTCCGTGTGATTATCTTATTTGCGATTCTCACGTATGTGATAATTAGGACGCGTGTTTTCACGTCCCTTGGGCTAGTTATATATTTTTATATCAGTATTTCTGACAGCCTTGGTATATCATATCTATTTTTTATAATCATCTGCGGAAATAGTAGATAATTAAAATTCAAATACTAGTCAACAAACGCCTAAATCTAATTTAAATAGTAATTTCGTTATATAGAATGTATACAGAGAGGTTAAACGTATATACAGATTGAACGAATTTAAAACGGAACATACAATTTAATATATGTCTGTTTGAACTGCATTTGAAATAGTGGACCAATATAAAACTTGGACAAAAATAAATCCATACCCGGCGATAGACATTGTATAAAATATCGTTCAACTATCTGTCTCCTTTAAAGGAAAGAGGAGCTTGCCTAATAGTCGGAGAGATAGAGCCGAAATTTTGAACTGATCAGTAATATGACATTTCTCTATTGGAATATATTCATTGTAACTGGGTTAAGACTTTGCCTTACAGGCGGACGCCCCTCGTGGTACAGGGGGTGGCTATACAGGGATGAAGTTGTAATTTTTTTCGGAAAAATTAACGATCGATAATATGGCTGAAAATTTGCCCAGAGTAAGATCTTGGTATAACTAGACGAAATCCCAAAGGGCGGACGCGAGAGTGGATACATAAGGGGTGGCGGACAGGGATGAAATTGCAATTTTTTGGGGAAAAATTAACGATAATTAATATGTCCGCCATTTTCATGGCTCATTATTTAGCCCCTAAAAACTCTAAATCCAAAAGAGCGGACAGCTGGGTTGGTACAGAGAGCCATAAAACGGGGTCAAATGTACCACTTGCCTGCGCATTTTAGGTCTCGGTAACAATTTTCAAACTGATTTTATTATGATATTTTTATACCGATTGATTTGAAAATTTGTATGCTCACTTTTGTTACTATTCTGAGAAGCGTCAAGTAGAGTTTTCCTCAAAATTTTCCAAAAAAATTTCCGTAAATGAAAATTTTCGTAATTTTTTGAGGTAAAATCTAATTTGTAGAATCCTTTCGATGCTCTGTCAGTTATACCATGAATTTTTACAAAAATTTTCAAACGATTTTTCCGATAAGAAAAAAAACTAATGAAAAAAAATTCAATCAATTTGAAAGTTAAAAAAAATATTGAAAATATCTAAGTACAAAGTAAATTTCAAAACTTAAAAAATTGATAATTCCACTATTAAATTGATTTTTATTAATAATTATTTGTAAAATGTTAAAGGGATTCTACAAATTGAATTTTACCTATTGATAAATAGAAATAATATATTTTGTATTTGATTATTAATGTAATAATAAATCAAATTTTTCTTATATCTGAACAACCATTATTTATGCAATATAAATTTAAAAACCTTTTTATTGTAATAAAAAGTAAGTAAAATTACTATTTGTTATACCAAAAATATTTATTAGTTAACATTTTAAAATTACTTTAATTTAATAAAATATCAAATATCAAACATTTATTCAATTAAAAATTAATTCGTAAAATATTTATATTTAAGAAAAAAATGTGATTTGTAAAGTAAATATGACTTTAGTTTGAAAAAAAAAACATTATCATAATATCATTTTAAAACTACAAAATATTCTATAAAAGATTCAGACGATGACGTAGAGTTTTATCAAATGTTTTAGAAAAGTTTAGTTCAAAATTTTTGGAAAAAAATCATGGTATAACTTACAGAAAATCGAAAGGATTCTATAAATTAGATTTTACCTCAAAAAATTACGAAAATTTTTATTTACGGAAATTTTTTTGGAAAGTTTTGAGGAAAACTCTACTTGACGCTTTTCAGAATAGTAACAGAAGTGAGCATACAAATTTTCAAATCAATCGGTATAAAAATATCATAATAAAATCAGTTTGAAAATTGTTACCGAGACCTAAAATGCGCAGGCAAGTGGTACATTTGACCCCGTTTTATGGCTCTCTGTACCAACCCAGCTGTCCGCTCTTTTGGATTTAGAGTTTTTAGGGGCTAAATAATGAGCCATGAAAATGGCGGACATATTACTTATCGTTAATTTTTCCCCAAAAAATTGCAATTTCACCCCTGTCCGCCACCCCTTATGTATCCACTCTCGCGTCCGCCCTTTGGGATTTCGTCTGGTTATACCAAGATCTTACTCTGGGCAAATTTTCAGCCATATTATCGATCGTTAATTTTTCTGAAAAAAATTACAACTTCATCCCTGTATAGCCACCCCCTGTACCACGAGGGGCGTCCGCCTGTAAGGCAAAGTCTTAACCCAGTTACAATGAATATATTCCAATAGAGAAATGTCATATTACTGATCAGTTCAAAATTTCGGCTCTATCTCTTGGACTATAAGGAAGCGATAAGTGGTTTGACAGCATAATAACTGCTTGTGTAGTCTAGTTTTCACAGTGATTCTAGGCAACCTATTTGGGTGGAGTTTTGACTTGTTCTTGAATGAATTCAGAATCCAGCAGCCCGCTGAAGTATTGGATTTTTATAACATAATTATTTGACTACCTTTTGTTGGCCAACCACCTAGAGCGGAGTTGAGCCGAAATACATTGATTTCGTATGTTCCGTTTTAAATTCGTTCAATCTGTATATATATATATATATATATATATATATATATATATATATATATATATATATATATATAACAAGCGAGTCTTCTACAGCTGGCGCCGCTTCTCGCATCCTAATTTCCAGCGTTTTCTGTCGAAGCAATCTTCAGTTGTTAGATCTCTGGCGGTCATTGCATCGTCGACATCATCTTCCCAGGATCGTCTTAGTCTACCTCGTTTTCTTCTAGTTGGCGGAGTCCATTCTTCTATTTTTTTTTTTGGCTATCTATTTTCAAGCATTCTCTGAAGGTGTCCATACCAGTTAAGTCTTTTGGCTACGATTGTGTCTATTATGTCTAGATCGATTTCCATTTCTCTCCGAATATCTTCGTTCCTCGCCCTATCAAGTCTAGTGATATATCTCTATCTATTTCTATCTATCTATCTATCTAGGTTAAACGTTAAAGGTATAATATGTAAATAGTTTTAACTGAGGTAAAGGGTCTAATTAGATTTCACAAAAAGGATTAGAAAAAGGGTATAAAAGTATGTCTGTGTACCTATATTATATTCATGTATAATTATTGTATGTGTGTGGTATTTCATGACACCATATTCTCAATAAAATTTTATGTCCTAAAACTTTTATAGAATGTTTATGCGTCATCTCTTAAATATTTTTATAAATAACTTTGTACTGAATTAGCAGGTATGCGGTGTTGTATATTTGAAATAAAACTTCTACATCTCCTCCTACTCTTATATCTCTATATTTTGCTAATTGTTTGTTAGCTTCATCAGGAGAACCCACAATATAATTTTAACTAAAATTAATAAAATGAACGACGATGTTATAAATTTCCATGTTCAAACAGTACTGGCAAACCTAGTAGTTCCTGACTTAAGATCCTAACATTTGGGTAGTCAAAATGGTACCCAGTTTTTAAATGGTGGTCAACTGCCGCACACGTATTTTTCTTTTTTGTACAGTCACTTTTGTGCTGTGTTATTCTCTGTTTGAACTGTTGCGAAGTTTGGCCGATATCACAACTCTGCCAATCCGAACAATGCAACTTGTAGATACAATTATGTTTAAAAAGAGTTGGAATCTTGTTTACTTTTGAATACTGTTTGTTTTCCAATACATTATATTTACCAATTTTTATATCAGTAAATTGTTTAAATAATCTAGTTACATAAGGGGTTAAATTCTTTATATCAATGGCAGTTTTTTATATTGAATTGTCTGTACTGCTCCGGTATCAGTGGGAACGTCAAAAATGTCCAAGTTTAATATCAATTTTTTGCGGATTAAATTTTTTAGTATCCATTATTTTCAAAGATGTTGAATAGCAAGTTTAAGTTTTGTTCATGAACTTTTCGTCACTACTATGCCTTACTGTTAGTATATTAAACTTTTGATGAGTAGGATAATTTGAAAAATAGTCTTATCTATCATTATTTTGTTTTGTTCAGTTATTTAATCTTGTGTGTACAAATCATATCGAATATTTTTCTTTTACAATTAGCGAAATTTAATCTTGTGTGTACAAATCATATCGAATATTTTTCTTTTACAATTAGCGAAATATAGATATTTACTTAAAGAAAAAAAGAAGTTTTATTTACAAATTAATAGGTATACAACAGGAGTTGGAGTCAATAAAAGGGGCTATTGGTTAACTATTTATTATCTCGAGCTTTCAATTGTGTTTACAATTATTATCAAGAGCTGCTAAAAAAGACAAAATATCTTACAAAGTTGAACTAGAAAGAAAAAAAATTTTTGTTAACTCACCAAATAAAATTAGTTTGGTTAATAAAATTGCTGCAAATACATTTCAAAAAGAAATAATACTAAAATGCCCTTATCTAATAAATTCCTCCCTGAAATTTTAATAATTTTGTTTCTTAACAAAAATAATTGAATTTATAAATAGTTTAAAGTAGCAATCAATTACAAATCATGCCAACTTAAAATTTTTACCTTTGACAATTATATTGTCAAAAATAAAATTTTCTTTAGGAATTCTTTTTTGTTTAGTAACAAAAAAGAAGAAGATTTATTCACCATTGATAGATGTCTGAAAAAATGTAACAGATATATGAAAAATTAAATAAAAATGTGATATTTTTCAAGTTTCATATACAGGGTGAGTCATAACTATTGGGACATAGACTAAGGACAGGTTATTTGGACCAAAATATGGCTATTGGGCCAAGTATGCCTTAATAAAATATTGCTGAGAAAAAAGATACAGGGTGTTAAAGTTAATTTTTGTTTTTCGTTTTTTGCTAATAGTTTCCCTGTGTATTTATAAATTGCTATCAAAATTGGCACAGAGGCATAATCTTAGACAAGAAATAGTATTTTATTTACAATTTTACGTTTTATCCTAGAGGGCGCCACATGGATCATTCCTAATGATCAAATTGAGTCTAAACTTTTTCTGATGAAACTTTTTAGTAATTTTTATTAGAAAATATGACGTAAACATCATTTTTACGTAAAATTGGTACTCTTGTTTAAACATGATAACTTCAACCGTTTTCGATAAAAACGCAGTCGAACTGCTTAGAGTCTTAAAAAAGAATTTCAAATATTATTTCATTTATCTGTCACTATCATCTAAAATATCACTAAGAGTATTTTCCAAAAAGAATAAATAAGAATCTCCATTTACATTCGGAGGAAGAAAATAAGGCCCTAGTAGTTGGTCGCCTATAATGCAACACCAAATATTCAATTTAAACTCATGCTGACAATGTCTATTTCTTCTTCCCAATAATGACTATTTCGCCAATTAAAAACCCCTCGTCTGGTAAAAGTTGCTTCGTCGGTGAACATAATATTCTTAATAAAGTGTCTGTCATTGAGATGTTTATTCAGAATACGTTGGCAAAACTGTAACCGTCGTGGAAAATCTGTTGGAAGTAAATTTTGAACAGGAGTGAGGTGATAAGGATGAAGGTTCTCTTTTTTTAGAATTCTAACAATAGACGACTGACTTACTCCTGTTGCTGCTGATAGATGTCGTGAACTTATTTCAGGATTTTCATCTACTCGAACCAAAAGTTCATCTTCTTGATTAGGTATGATTTGTTTCGGTCGACCACCCCGATTTTTAGTGTGAAATGACCCAGTTTCACCTAAACTACGATATAATCTTGCAAAAGTTTTGTGATTTGGTTGCCTTCTGTTTGCGTATAACATTCCATACCTTCTGGCTGCCGAGCGACCGCAAAAATTTTCTTGTGCGTATACGCAAATAATATCTCTCATTTCTTCATTAGTAAAATGATTGTGACGAGGCATTTCAATGAAAAAAAGTAATGATTACTTTTAAAAAATGCAACATTACACTACACTGTCACATCTAGTGTTGGCCAAAATCGGTCTTGGTCTTGCAGTCTTGGTCTTGTTCTTGCGTTTTTGCAAGACCAAGACCAAGACCAAGACCGCCTAATTTTAGCAAGACCAAGACCAAGACTGACCGTGCAAGATTTAAGCAAGAACAAGACTAAGCCTGCGAGACTCTTGCGTCTTGCAGTTAGGACTGAGTGTGGTTTTAGCGAGTACAGTAGTTCGGGTATATGCTTAAAGACTCTATGAGATGCAAATAAATTTGTAATAAAATTTGAAAAACTGGACTTATGCGAATTACAAAGAATACCATAAACATACATATCGAATTAAAATATTCATTAAAAAAACACATTTGACACGTGATCAGAGGTCATAATTACAATGTAAAAATAAAATATTTTGTACATTTTCCAGCAGACTTCTTTGCTCTGAAATTAATTGTCCATATTTTGAGAATAGCCGCCCTCTAATCATAAAAATAATCTTGCATTGCGACGCCGACAGTAATATCTTATCGATAATAATTCAATTTTTTCTCATTATAATTTAGTCTGAAGGAATCTAAATAAACAAGTCTTATCGGCCTAGGACTATAAATTGTTTTTGCTGAGTGTGCGATGAGATCATTCGGTTAAACAAAATTTGCAGAAAGAACGCGGCTACGGCTATTTAAAAGTAACGAGACAAATTAATAACAGATAATGTAACGACGGGGAAAATATTGCTGGCAAACTAAAAAAGAAAGAAAGGACTCATTGTTTTATTGTGCGGAGTGACCTGAACATCCAGGATTGAGCTTAGAAAATTGTTTTAGACGTTTTCATGAATAAATTGAAAATTAGGTAATTAGTTTGTTTTCTTGATGTTGTTTCTATTAATTAATTACTTATGTTAGTTATCTAGGTTCATAATTATATTTTTTCTCAATCAGATTATTATTTTTTTTTTAATTCAACCAACACATTTTCTGCCCTTGTGACCAAATTAATTTTTTTTGTACCCATATTTATTATAAATGACTTTTTAAAGGGTACTTTAAAATAACTAGCTTACATGAATACATCTTAGTGGCCCACTGTTTTCTCTTCAAAAAAGCGACGGAGCTGAACGTGTTAAGTAGGATCTCCTTAATTTAAAATAACTTCTTTTGATTACCACTGTTTTTTTAACTATTCTTTATTTTTTCAAGTTGGTTTTTTATATAAAAGTAGAGATAAGATTGGTAAAAACATTTATTTTGCTTTAATAAGTGGATTATAGTTTGTTATCTTATCACCTAAAAAATCTGTGCCCTTAATACATGTATGTGGATTTTTTGCCCATCATGTCCATCAATCCCTTTCTAGGCAGATAATGTTCTTTAAAATACAGACATGTTTATGTCATTAATTTACTTTATTTGTATTTCAACCATGTTTTAGCACATGTTAGCTTAGTAAATGCAAACATTTATTAAGAAACAGATTGACTTCCGTGGGGCCTGGTAGATAGCTGAGTTAGTTAGAGCATAGGCACGGATAGCTTAGATCGTGCCTTCAAACCCCACCCGGTGTCAGTTGTTTAAGACATCTATGAATTTGGTTAGTCTTTATTATGTCTATGTTAATTCAAGCTTAAAATGTACTTACTCTGTTACGTTGTTCTAAGATCTAAAGTAACGTTTAATAAATAGCAATAGGCTAATGGATAACTGCAAGACTTGCAAGACTCTTGCTGCAAGACCAAGACCAAGACCAAGACCGGAAGTGCAATACCAAGACCAAGACCAAGACCAGCTGTATTGGCGCAAGACCAAGACCAAGACTGTCTAAGTCTCGTCTTGTTCTTGCATTTGGGCAACACTAGTCACATCAAAAATAATTTACTCTGAACAAATGACATTTACCAACAACAATTATCTGACAGTCCAAAGCATACTTTTCATAAATGAAATAATATTTGAAATCCTTTTTTAAGACTCTAAGCAGTTCGACTGCGTTTTTATCGAAAACGGTTGAAATTATCATGTTTAAACAAGAGTACCAATTTTACGTAAAAATGATGTTTACGTCATATTTTCTAATAAAAATTACTAAAAAGTTTCATCAGAAAAAGTTTAGACTCAATTTGATCATTAGGAATGATCCACGTGGCGCCCTCTATGACAAAACGTAAAATTGTAAATAAAATACTCTGTAAAAATTTCTTGTCTAAGATTATGCCTTTGTGCCAATTTTGATAGCAATTTATAAATATACAGGGAAACTATTAGCAAAAAACGAAAAACAAAAATTAACTTTAACACCCTGTATCTTTTTTCTCAGCAACATTTTATTAAGGCATATTTGGCCCAATAGCCATATTTTGGTCCAAATAACCTGTCCTTAGTCTATGTCCCAATAGTTATGACTCACCCTGTATAAATTATAAAGAAATAATATAGTTATAAATTTTGCTTAGATTTTGAATTTCTGATCTTTTGTTTAAATTATTATCACTTTTGCTAATACAAAAAAAAAATCCAAAAAAGTCCTTTTGAATTTATTACTTTCACTACCTAAAATTTTTATGTTATCAAAATCCATAATATGGTCTTTATCGATTACATGCTCTGCCAAAACACAAGATGGTTTTTTAATTCTGCAATCACCTTTGTGAGAAATAATGCGATTTGAAAGATTTATTCCGGTCTCACCCACATAGTCAGCTTCACACTGAGTACAACTAATGCTGTATACTACATTCGTTTTTTCAAATGTGTCTATAGGATATTTAGTTTTGAAATATAAAGATGAAATAGTTTTGATGTTCTTTGTTGCTATTTTTATATTGTCAATAACCTTTAGTGTTTGTATTCATTTAGGTGTTAATGATGGTATAAAAGGTAGTGAATGATAATAGATGTTCTGATTGTTAGATACAATGTTTTGAGATTTAGTAAAAAATGGTGTTACGTTATTTATATTAACAATATTAGAAAAAAGCATCCTATGTAGCATATCTGGAGGATAAGAGTTTTCAATTAAAATATTTTTTAACAATTAAAGATCTTCATGTAGATAATCTGGATGAGAAAGCTTTAAAACACGTTCTTTTACTCCTGTTATCAGGTTCATTTTCATCTTATTTGGATGATGAGAGTAATATCTTATAAATCTATTACTACATATGGGTTTTCTGAACCATCTGGTTTTCAACATATTGTCTGTATTTCTTACAATTCTCATGTCAAGGAATGGTAGAGAATTATCTACCTCTTCCTTAACTGTAAATTGTATATGTTGATTATGATTGTTGAAAATGTTGACTGTTTCATGAATTTTGTGTTTAGGAAGTGCCAAAACTAAATCATCTACAAATCATTTAACAAAAGAATGAAAAAAGTGCAATTGTTGATACAATCACTGATAACAGCATCCATGACATAGCTACTTAGAATGGGTGAAAGACTAGATCCCATAGGACTACCAAAAATTGGTTTATAAAAGACACCATTAAATATATAAATATTAGAATCAAAAACAAAGTTGATAAGTGTTTTGAAATGTAATAAGTCAATATTAGTGTGTTGCGAAATCTCATTCCAATGTTTTTCAACACTACTTTTGATTAAATCTAAAGGTAAATTGGTAAAAAGAGATGTTATATCAAAACTAACTAAAACATAATTTTGTGGTAATTGGAAATTATTAATGTAAGACCTAAAATCAAATGAATCTTTAATGTAAAAATTGTTGTTTAAATTATAAGCATTAGTTAAGATGTAAGTGAGGAGCTGTGCTATTGGTCCATTAGGAGGACATAAAAATAAAACAATTTGTCTTATAGATAAAGTTGGTTTATGTATTTTAGGTAGAGCATAAAACCGTGGAGCAATAAAATTATAAATTTTGAGCTCTTTTGCTTTTTTTATATAAATTTCTTTCTCTTTAATTTAGATACTAAACAACTTGCTTTTTGTTGTAAAGTACAAACAGGACTCCTTCTAAGTGTAGTGTAATACTTAATATCATTTAAGAGTTCTCCAGTTTTTTGTAGGTAATCCTCTTTATACATTACAACAGTTACGTTACCTTTATCGCTTTTGGCAATGTTAATGTCAGGATGGTTTTTAAGAAAAAGTTTAGTTTGTACATAGTATTTATTTAAAAAATGATCTTTGACTTCTTTATGTAAAAAATTTGTAATAACGTAAATGTACGAACGTTGTAAACTCTAAATATTATTTGCTTGCTGTCACACCACACCATATTATACACCTCCTTGATTTCTAACTTTTTAATATTTGTTATATCTGAATTCTACGTTAGGAGATGTTGAAATGA
Source organism: Diabrotica undecimpunctata (assembly GCF_040954645.1). NCBI lineage: Eukaryota > Metazoa > Arthropoda > Insecta > Coleoptera > Chrysomelidae > Diabrotica > Diabrotica undecimpunctata. Next base: position 74,584,704 of record NC_092809.1, on the reverse strand, counting down.
AATAAGACAACATTTTGAATTTATTTGGTAAATATTCTGAAATATTTTCGAAAGTTCTAGTACAAAATCAGCTTCAACACTATCAACCGTAAATATCTGTAAGACAACATTATTTTGAGTGTTAACAAGGTGAATATTTGATTAAATATACACATGCATTTAATTTTCTAATTCTAATAGTAGTTCGACAGATCATCATTACTTCATTTACAATTATGTAAGTTAACAACGAAGGTCATTACAATTGTTTAAGGCATATAATTAGAGATAAAGATTAGAATACGATGAATAACACGCTTTAATTGAAATATATGAGATTTGCAAACAATAATATCAAATATGAATAATAGTTTAACACTAATAACTTTTAAATATAATAAAAAGGGTATTTTAAATACAGTGGCGAGCATTTCCACGTAATTGTTTACCGTGAATACAGTAGAAATCTATGATAAGAGCCATGTAGTTGCCTTGCAATATTAAACAATTTGGGAAAATTGTTTTATATTTGAAAAAGCACTAATTTCAAAATTTTTGCTCACTTAAATAATAAATGGAGTTTAAATTTTACACAGATTGTTTTATCGATACCAAACTTTTTAGTCAAATCAGCAACTTAGTAAAAATGTTCAGTACTGACGGTGTTAAAATATGAATATTTGTGATCATTTCATTCAAAATTTTCTACGGCACGTAGGCTTAAAATTTTAACAGAAAGTTACAATACTATCTTTAATTGATACTGTATGAAGTTTGGTAAAAGTTGCCAAATTTTTAATTTAGTGTCGGTTACCTTAAAACCGTAATTATAAAATCATTATTAATGACTTCTTAACGGCTCATTAAGGACATGCAAAGAATTAATAAGAATTATTTCCAATAATTTCTAGTCACTGGACTTAACACTGGAATTCGTAATTTAGTCATCTTAGTTTCTTCTGTGGCTTTGAAAATTTCTGCTCTGATCATATCTGGACCTGGTGCTTTTTTATGCTTGAGTTTACTGATCGCTTATTTCGTTTTATTTATCATTTATCGATCGTTTATTTTATTCTCGAGTATATTGCGTTTTTCTTCGATTTCTTCAGGGGTTTGGTGAACAAGTTCCTGGCATCGACCATCTTTATATAGATCCCGGCAGTATAAGCTTCATGTCTCTGCTATATATTCACTCTTGCTTCCCATGGTTAGTTTGTGGTCTAAGTTTTGGCTTTAAAGCATTTATTTATTTATGACACTTAAAAAACATAGGTTTTAAGAAGCTCAACTACCATTATATTTTAAGTTCGTGGTTTCAAAATAATTTCCACAAGCTTCAAAAATATAATAGGAATGAATATTAATTTTTTTAATAATTTAAGGTGTTTATTAATTGTACTGTCAGACGAATTATGAATATTTGTCCTGAAACCATTAACGAAGAATTTTTATGTTGTTACGAACAGCGGAACAAACGAGTATTAAGATGCAGATACCAGAACGAAAGTGGAATTGGCCACACTCTTAGGAAACCAGTCGTTGCTATTTTAAAGAAAGCTTTGAGCTTTAATGCTCAAGTAGCGAGAAGGTAAGATAGATCCCAATGCACTTATAGGAGGACTATTAACAGAGAAGCACGAATCACTGAGACTTGGGGCGAGATAAAAACCTGGTTGAAAATACAGATAGATAGCGGAATTTCTTGGATGTCGTATGAAACTCAGAAAGTTATAGTCAAGTCAAGTCAAAGTCATATTACCTTTTCGATTGATTTTTTACCCAGACTGACAATTTTTTCTTACAAAATTTTTATTTGGTTGGAATGATTATTAAAATTGAAGTTTAAAATTAATCATTACATAAATTACATTCCTTAAATCCCTTTTAGATTTAAAACCTGATGTAAAATGCCAATAAATTTGTAAATAGACTCATATTTATTATTATATCTCTTTGCAACGAAAAACAAATAAAACTGAACAAGTTTATGTCTAGCAATTAAATATAAAATTCCACAGAGAAAATAAAAGCAACGAAGAATTTAATTTTGAGTTTTTATATAATACAGAAACACAAATGGCATTTGATGGTCTTTGAACTTTCACACAATATTCCGTGTGTCCACAGAGCTTTTATTGTTTTAAATAAGGACAAACCACTCTAGACAAAACTAGAAAAATAACTTGAAACTGCATATATACTCGTATATTTTATCTAACTCATACCATTGGGGAATATGTATTTCAGTTGTCTACGTAAACAACACAATAACCTGTTAAAAAAGTGAAATCGTGTTTATCGTTTATTAAAAGTTTTAATAAACGATAAAAGTCTACAAACTAGTCAGAAAATGCAATGGAATATTACAAATTAGTTAATTTATTTTAAATATCTTGTATAAAAAAGGTTATTATTTACTATAAAAAGACCTTGTACTGTTTGTCAACATTCTGCAATATCTATATTTTAAAGTATTGAGGTAATTCAAAATACTTTTTTTTTCATTTTGATTTCCTTTTTTCTTTCAAAAGTCGATCACAATACACAAATGGTGGTTAATTCTTATTAAAATAGTAAATAAGGTATAAATGCCACAAGCAAATAATTTCAGAACCATACTGAAGTAATAGTTGTATATTATGTCAAATGAGTTTAAGGATTTAATTAATGGAAAACGTTAGTAAATAAAAAATTTAGTCAGAGGACCATACTTTTTATTAATTTTAGAAAACTATATAGGTACTCCTATATAGTATTCTAACTACTTGTTTAAAACAAAAATATTATTGAAATTATCTACAAACGTCGGACGACCTCGACCATGGCGACCAAATAAAAAGAAACAAGGGAATCACACTTATTGGAAAGTTCGTCCAAATTTTTAGCGGCATACTAAAAAACAAGAAAGCGGAAAATAAGCAGAAGACGATACATTGTATCAACAACTAGAAGAGGTACTCTTAAAAATATGCAATCAGAGAGAAATTTTAATAATGAGCGACCTGAACGCAAGTTTTTTTTTCGACTTTTATGAGAGGGGTTATCCAAATGTTCGAAACATACCTCGATCCTAGAAGGTGGGCAGAACCGCCTTTCAGCCTCGGTTATGCAGGATTACTCCAACCTGGTCACGATGATATCCGAGCCACGCGCAGTGGTTGTATCGGCCGGGTCGCCATGATTAGGACGCAACATCGGCACGGTATTCACCCGATCTCTCATTCACGCATAATTCTCACGCATTCTAGCACTTTCTCACTACGACTGAACTATTCTCTTCCTCTATACCTCCCTGTTCATGTTCGTTCGTTCGTTCCTTCTCATTCTGCCTTATCTTCTGCCTCCCTTCAGGTCGCCTTTCTTCTTATTCCTTTTTCTCCAACCTTCCCCTCACATATCTCTGAACTGGTCTACACCTATCTGACGACCTAAGCATCTCTTCCACCAGTTCCGTGACTGATTGCACCCTACTTCCTAGCTCTCTCTCAAGCAGGATCGTCTCATTTATCCATCTAACGCATACCAATAGACTGTGTAAGACAGTGTCCGATATTTCACAGTACAGGAATTTGTTATTTTCTGCCTTTTCAAATCTATAAAGGTATGCCCTGAAGCAACCATGTTCTGTGAGCATCTGCGTCAGGAGGTAATCCAAACCCCGGTGGCCTCAGTCCATCCATCTTATCAGATTAGAAATCAGCGACTTCGTCCACTGCGCCACTCTTCGCATTTCGTCCCATTCCTCGTGCCAAACCAATATGGGCCTCTCCTCCCTTTCTTCTTTTTTTTAAACGTTCTGTTGCTGTCTTCTATTCTATTCTATTTAATTCTAAGACAATGTCAGAGAGATATCTTTGACCAGGAGACTGATCCGATATACGTGAATGTAGACTAAGAATAGAAAAAAGCAGGACGGAATGAACCGTGACGTTTTTAACTATAATATATATATATATATATATATAAATATATATATATATATATATATATATATATATATATATATATATATATATGGTAGGTACAAAAAAAAGAAGGAGAAGAACCAGGGTGACTGACTACATTGAAAGGATATCCAGACTAAAATGAAGATGGGCAGTGTACACATTGAGATAGCTAGAATGACGGATGGGCGATGGACAAAGAGGTTAATGGAATGGAGACATAGGGAAGATAAGAGAAGCGTCAGTTAACACACTACACGATGGGATTATGATTTAAGAAGACAAAATAAAAACTGGATAAAAGTGGGGCAAGATATACGGAGTTGGAAACATTAGGAAGGGGCCTTTGTTCATCAGTGTACTTTTGAGGCCGGATGATGAAGAGTATTAGTAACAGTACTACAGTAGGGATGCATGTTGGCCGAACCAGGGTCAGAAACGGCGTGCTGAATGACGAAATACACAGTTTTTGGTCGAACGTCACACCAACCTCACTGTTGGGGTTATGTTGTGGGGTGTCATCACTTGCCAGTTGAACATCACTAACCTTCGTTAAAGGAAACATGACAGCTCGGCAAAAAGTAGAAGAAATTCTGGAATATTTTACCTTCAGATGCCTCAACATAAAATTTTTCAGCAGGATAACGCAAGGCTACACATTGCAAGAGTTACCATGAACTTCTTTAAAGGGGCTGCAGTCAATTCTCTGCTCTGGCCGCCGAGATCCCCAGATTTATCTCCAATTATACACGTGTGGGACATGGTGCGCCGAAGACTTCTTAATATAGAGAATTCTCCTCAAACTTTGGAAGCACTTCGGGAGGAGTTTATTAGGGAATGGAACAAAAAACTTAAGAACGATATGACTACTTAATGAGAAACCAGCCCATGCGCATTCAACAGTGTGTTACCCGCCGAGGTGCATCAACAAATTATTAGTTGATCTACCCCTGAAAGGTGGTTTTATTGGTTTTAATTCGTTTTATTATTATAAAGATCGTTTATTTATCTTGCAAGTTTGTATAATTGTACAAAATATTTTTAAAATAAAGTAATTTATAATAGGTGTCTGGATTTAGATATCAGGTACTTAGTACATTTGTTAGTCCTGGAAACTGTTAGATATGTAAATAGGTTTGAAATACCGAGTATTGGTCTAGGCTCAATCACGCACACAGACCGTGTCATGTAATGTATATAAATTAAAATAGGTGTTTTATTAAAAATAAAAATTAATTGAATACTAACAATTCTACTGTCCGGGAGTACATGGAATTTTTTTACGTAATATTTTTAGATGTTCTTAACAACTATTTTCACAATATATACCAGACTAAAGATATTACCGTATATTACTTACCCATTAATATTCTTTTTAAATTATAATCAAGGAATATTACAGGTAAATAATATATGTATGCAATATTAAAAATAAACAATTAAGAAAGGTTAAATTATTTTTACATTTACATAATTATGTATATTCTTTAACATAATTGCCCTTATTTTTGGATAAATAAAATTGTATAATGAAATCTATTAAGCAAGACTAAGAAAGATGTTTCAAATTACAAAATAATACGCAAACATAGCACTAATACAAATAGTGTTTATACCTTTTAGATGGTACTAAGAAATAAGGGACTGATTTGTATACACTATCTGCATCAGCTGACAAAAAAAACCGAGTTAATAAAGGAAGTATGCCACCTATTCTCGTCTTATAGTATAGGTACCGTCTTTAGTGCAGGTTGGTGATTTCTGAAAATTCATCTTTATTTTGGACTTTTTTTTTGGTTTGAGGTCAATTTCTCGATTTTATGCAGCCATATCATTTGTTGTCTGACATGACCGTGTTTTTGTTAAATTTTTCCTTTCATTATTGTTGAAAGAACCTTAGATAGATGGATAGATTTAGAGAGATGGCCTTTTGTCCTATTCCAGTGCGACCTTTTCAGATCTATTGTGGTACTCTAGTCCTAGATAACATTCCCAGCCTGACCCATTTTAAAAAGTCTAATAGCTTCGAGAATGTACCATTTTTCTTCTCCTAATGCAAAGAACCGCACATTTGCCAGACTGTAATACTGACATAGAATGTGCTCTGCTGTTTCTTCTTCGAGGTGACAGGATCTGCACAGGCCATCATCTGATAATCCCATCAGCAGTGCCTATTCACCTTACAGTGCCTTGTTAGAAGACCTACTATGGCTTTGACTGTTTTCCTGTCTTTGCTTATTAGGTCTGACGTACATTTTGGCGAATATTCTATAATGAACTGTTTCGCCTGTTTTTGTCCTGGTGAATTCCTCTACTATTTTAGAGATTTGTGAGCCAGCGACTTTCTTGTAGCCGTTCTTGTTACTGTCTTTGCAACGCTGCAGAAGGGTTCCGGTCCAATTAATGGCATTGGTTAGCCTTGCTTAGCCATTTCATCTGATTTTTTATTGCCCATATGATCCTCGTGCCCCGGTACCCAGACTACCGTTAGTTTGATACGATCTCCTAGTTTATTTAGGGCACACACACAATCCCATACTAGCTTAGAATTGACCTCTAGAGAATTGAGTGCCTTAAGTGCTGCCTGACTATTTGTGAAGATGGCAACTGAACGGAACGTTTTTTCCTGCTTTTCTATTTGTTCCACTCAGTTATGGATTGCTGTTATTTCAGCCTGGAAAACTATTACATAGATAGACTTACCGGGAAATGTATCCTTTGATTTGTCCCTACTATACCGGCTCCTACACCCTCCCATGTTTTTGAGCCATTTGTGTACCAGGTAGCAGCAACTTGTATGTGCACACCTTCATTCAAATACCAGGCAGTCTTTTCTGCGTCCGGGCAGTCTTAATTGTAAAATTATATCTCGTAGCTGTTGCATCGATAATTTATCCCAATACAATATCGGCTTTTAGCTCCTCGATTATCTTTCTACTGTCAGCACCATGCATCTGGCTTATATGTCGCTGACTATAAAATAATCTGTGTATTACTGATCTGTCTTCGCCCTGTATAAAGATATGAAGTGGTGGTAGATTCAGCAAGTCTTCCAACGCTGCTGTACGAGTTGTTTTTATGGCCCCAATACACAGACATGCTAGCCTTTGTATATTACCTAGCAGCCTTATTGCTCCCACCTGCTATGTCTTTATCCACCACGTCACCGAGCCATAGGATATCATTGGTCTAATAACCCTTGTGTATAACCATAGAATCATTTTGGGGTCCCCAATTCTTACGGCACATTCTTCTACATCTGCCCAAGGACATAGTAGCTTTCTGTGTGGGTTTCAGAATGTGAGTATTCCATGTAAGCCTATGATTAAAATAAACTCTTCAGTATTTTGTTTCTTTGGCAAATGAAATCTTTGTTTCTCACAGAACCGATGGCTTTAGACCTTGTAGTGCTGTTTTTTTGGTAAAGTTAACGATTTGTGTTTTCTGAGCGTTGACTATCAGTCACTCTTGTTTACACCAGTCTTCAACTATATTTAGGGCTGCTTGCATTCTCTCAGACACCACTAGGGCAAACCTGCCACTGACAACGGTTAATATATCGTCAGCATATCCTAGACAATAAAAGCATTCTGTGGACTGATTTCTAAAGAGATCATCTACCAAGGTTACCCAAAGTAGAGGGGACAGAACTTCTCCTTGTGGACAGCCTCCATCTACTTTTGCTTTAATCTTTGCTTTACCCAGAGTGAATATTACTGTTCTATTCTCCAGAGATGCCCTTATCCATTATCTGCATATTACCGCAAGTGCGCCTCGTCTACTCATAGCCCCTATCAAAGAGCTGGTAGTAATATTATTAAACACTTTTTCTATATCTAAAAGAGCGGCCATTGCTGTCTATTTGTCTTCCATTGAGTGAATATTACTGTTCTATTCTCCAGAGATGCCCTTATCCATTATCTGCATATTACCGCAAGTGCGCCTCGTCTACTCATAGCCCCTATCAAAGAGCTGGTAGTAGTATTATTAAACACTTTTTCTATATCTAAAAAAGCGGCCATTGCTGTCTATTTGCCTTTCATTGACTTTGAGATAAGGCTATTTAGATCATCCAACGTAGAGTTACTGCTAGTGTTACTTATCAATACTACTAAAGTATCTTAGGGGAGTCGTTTCAAGGGTGTCCAAGTACTTAACAGGAGCTACCTTTTTTACGTAGCACGTATTTCTGGCCAGAATAGCGGATTGTGCTCTCTATTATACAAATATCAGGTAGTTGATGAGTTATTACCAATGGGTAGTCTGCAGGTTTCCTTATATTTTTTTTTTAGGATTTTACGTTCTTACTAGTTAATTTGACGACTGTTCAGGTAGGCGTAAAGAACCGCCCTGTACTTAACAATTGACCTTATGAAGGTTTTATACGTATAAAGAAAAATGTTGTGGTGGGTGTTTAATGGGCAGAATTTAATCGATAAAGCTCCCAGGAGCCCTCTTTCTTACCCTGTTTAGAGTGAGATTTAGTTCGGTGTTCCAGTTAAGATTTCTCTATAATTGAATGCCCAAATAGGACACCAATCTTTGAAATGGAAGTCTTTGAAATCTCTTTAGAGTTTCATTCGATTGCAATCATCTTCATACCGAGGGGTGTCCGGATATCTGACGAGGGTGGCTTGTGTTTTTGTTGGATTTAAAGCAACTTTCTTTTTCTTCTGCTTCCTTCTTGTATTTAGGCTTTAATGCCTGTTTCTCCTTCAATATTAGCCTCCTAAATTGTTTAAATTATCACAATATATTTTTTTCTTGGTCCGTCAATACTTCTTCCTCCATTTGGTGACTTATCTCGTGCTATTCGTACTATCCTATTTTCTGCCATTCTACTAATGTGTTCGTTCCACTTCTGTTTCCGTTTTGTCACCCATCCATTTATGTCCTCTATACTGCGTGCTCTTCTTATGTTTTCAGATTTCTCCCCGCCTAACAGACTTTTCCCTGATATTCGTCGAAGTATTTTAATCTCTGTTGTTTTTAGTAGTCGTCTCGTTTTAGATGTGTCAGGTCTGGTCTCCGCCGTGTATGTTTATATAGGTCTAATACTGCTTTATAGATTCTTGTTTTTGTGTCTTGTCTTAGGTGTTTGTTCTTCCAGATTGTGTCATTAAGCGATCCCGCCGCTTTACTTAATTTTAAGCTTTATCATATTGTATTTCTTGGCTGTTCTATTGAAGATGTGTGTTAATCTTTGGAGATTGTCTTCTGTCTCGGCGATTAATGCTGCGTCGTCAGCATAACATAATATTTGGATTTCTTTATTCCCCATATTCTGTAACCATGACCTTTACGTACTGCGTGTATTATTTCGTCCATTATTATATTAATAAGAAGTGAGCTTAATGAGTTACCCCGTTTGACTCCGCTTTATACTGGTATACACTGTGTTAGTTTTCCATTTATCTTTGCCTGTATTCGATTATGGAAGCAGATGCTTTCGATGGTTTGTATAATATTGATTGGTATGTTTCTTTTATACAGTAGGTGTAAGACGTCCTCGACTTGGATGCGATCGAAAGCTTTTGTTAGGTCTATAAAACTTAAATATGCTGGCTTATTATACTCGATGTCCTTTTCTGTGATTTTTCTTAGTACAAATACGCCTTCTATGCAGGATCTTCTGGACCTGAATCCTTGTTGTTCATCTGACAAAGTTGTTAGTTTATCGATTTTGTTGGTTAAGATTTTGTGGTTAGCTTAAGTGCAGAGTTCAGTAGATTTATACCTCTATAATTTTTGGTGTCTTCTTTATCTCCTTTCTTGAACATTGGTATCATTACGCTGTTTCTGCATGCGTCTGGTATCTTGCAGTGCAATATTAGTTTTTGTATTTTGAGTGAATTTATGGCTATCTCTACTTCCTGAAAACTTATTTCTATTTCGTGTCTTAATTCATTTATGTTATTGTGTTGATTATTATTTTCCTTTCCTTTAAAAAGTTCTGTCAGGTATCTTTTCCATTCGTTTGCTGGTATGTTATTGTATTCCATCAATTCTGCCATTTTTTCCGTTGGTATCTCATGAATCTCCATATTTGTTTTTGTGTATTGTAGAAATCGCTTTTCATCCTTTTTGTAAACTGTTCCCAGTGTTCATTTTTTGTTCTTCTTAAAAACTACTTCGTTTCATAAGAAAACTTACTTCATAATTAGCGTAACTCTCCATTTTTCCAATTATTTATGTACGATTTTTAACTTTTTGTAATAGACAACTAAAGTAAAATAAAACTTACACAAAAACAGTTAGTTATTGTTATTCTTTTAGACCTTCTGAACGTTGGAACCATAAAAATGATAATTCATATTAATACTTAGTAAAAAATAAATGTATCTAGTTTTATAATATTCTAGGTATATTATTATACCTAGAATAATTTGAAACATTATTATAATAACAAGACTCATTTTACTACTGGTACGTGAAAACAATATTTGAGCTAAAATATGCATTTTAAGAATAAAAGTAGAATAAAATATAAAACATTCTTTATAAACGTCAATTTTGTTAATACCACATATTGAAGATCATCTTCAAAATTATTTAAACCACCACTTAATTACAAGTTGTTTTGCAAAACAACATAACTAGTTTATATCAAGAATTATTTAAATCGCTGTAAAAGGAGTTTACATAAAATGAATTATGTAAACTTTAGTATTGAGAAAAGGTAAATAACCTTATTTTTATACACGATTAATATTTGAACAAAATATAAAAACAGAAACAATAGACACAATACTTTCAATACTGAAAGGAATTAAATAATTACTATTAGGTTTTTACATATTATATGTGAGGTGTGTGCAATTACAATTAATCAAATTAATTTAATTTCGCATTAAATTATATCAAACATAATTGAACAAAAAAAAATTGGGTGATGGCGCTACAAAATTAGGCGTAATGAAAATTTGAAAACGTTATCATAACGCTGGAACGACAAAATCAGCAAAAAAAGTGCTACAATTAGTTATACTGTAGACTAGCGCGAGATATAATTTGGACCAGGCTATAATTAATTATTAATTAAAAAAATATTTAAAACATATTTTATTCAGTGCAAAAATTTTATTATTCTTAACCATGAATATAAATATTACATTTGTAAAACATTGATTCCAATTAGTGATTTTTATTCTACTTCTGATTCATCGGAACTAAAATTTACATTATTGCTTTCGCTACATTAGTTATCATCTTTCGCACTTTCGAAGGCTTTTGATCCAATAAATTTTGTTGGTTTTAAATAATCATCTACATGCCAACCACAGTTTTCAGGCTGGAGTTTTGTATAATCCGACTTAGCTGCATGAAGCCACATGGAATTAACAAAAATAGTTCATAAAAATTTTGTCATACAGATTTCTATCATGGTGGTATAGGGTTGGAGTCAAAACTTATATATTTTTTAAACTGTTCATGGTCTGCATTCGCAGCATAAGTTTTCATAAAAATACGATTTCTTGCATCATTTACTCTGTTGCAAATATTCATGGCATACATTTTCGTGGTAAACTCTTGAACAACATTCATTTTTTCATCAATGAATATGTCGGCTTCATCAGTTAATGTTGTAAAAACGATTTAATACCTTTTATTCTGATAACATATTTATCTACGTAGGTAAACTTCGATATAATTTTGAACCAAAATTCAGAGCTAAATCGATGCAGTTGATGCAATCAAGGTATTGGTTATGTATCTTTTAAGTTGCTGAAGAGGCTAGCCAAATTACAGATTGTAAAATCGTGTTCCTGTATCCGCTTTTTCGTGGTTACATGTAAAAGCAGCTTATTCAGGTTTTTTAATGTAATTATTGTGAGCTTGATATGAGTAGCACGGATGATCAACGGTTAAAAGTATTTTCTTGTTTTGGGTAATCATAAGCAAATTTTTACTATCCCAATAATCAGCCAAAAAGCGTACCAGTGTCTCTTTAAAACGACATTTTTAAGGCTTTGCAAAAACTCTTTAGGCCTAACTTGTTGAGGTCCCGAAATTTTATATAGAATATCGAATTCCTTTCGAGCTTGACATTCAGAACCTTTGATTGAGGGTGACAAATGGCGCTCAAATATTACATGGATTTCTACAGCATTTATAGAACAAATTTTTATTAGTATTGATTCTGCAATTTTTTAAAAGTTTGTGACACTTTGTAGCACTACGCTGCCGTAACCATAGCCATTTCCATATCAATTAATGTATCGAGCAAAAAAAAAAGAACTCTAATTATACTGACTAACTATTGAACTGAACGCCTTGTTTGAAAATCAGTGCTAGTTGGCAAGCGATTTGAAGCAGAACTAGATGGGAAGAAACACAAACGTTATTAAGTAGAAAATAAAACCGGCAGACGAGAGGCACAATTAATAAAATGAACTAAATAAGGATGCGGAAATATTTAAATGAGATTTTAGCCTACTCTAGTTAAATAAAACTATGAAAACAGTCGTCGGGTGTGTAAATTTTTGTACAGTTTAAATATGTAGGAACCACATGTAGATAAATTATTTATTTTATTTGATAATTCAAATTTAGTGAAGCTAATGCTGGAAATTGATTACTCAAATATTATTTTCGATTTTATTGTGTGAGGTGATTATTCCATAATATGCGTGAAAGATACCGTTCAGTATCTTGATAAACCGGTCTGTCTCATCTTGTATCTACGAAAAAATATTCTAGATACTTATAAGAACTTCTTTTTAGCCATACTTAGTAAATAGAAAAAACACAAGTAAGCCTATATAAAATAAACCTCAGGAACAACAAAAAATAAGGAAATTGGAAGGTAAATCTTACCGATCACCCATTTTCATAAGGAAATCTTATTGATGTAAGTGGCCTACAAACTATCATTGATTGGGAGTAGTAGATCACTTATGGCCGTTATTGAGCTGTGTAGCAAGTATTTCCTCTCTGGAGTTACATAAAGATAAGTGATTTTGTTACGTTTTATAGATTACTTAAATTTTCTAGGAGTTAAAGAACAATTTGAAATAAACTTTAATTTTTGTTGACTACCAGTTTCTTTGACGCTCAGTAGGAAATCGGCAACTTCTTTAGATGTAGCTTTGCCAGTCAAAGTAATAAACAACTGTTTACTCTGTTATAAACAACTAACTAGTAGAAATTATAAAAAAAAGTTATTTTTTAATTATTAATTAATTCTAGTCTGAACAAGATTATATCGGGCACCTCTTGCTTTTTACAATTTTTCACATACTACCTATCATATACATATATACATATCAAAAATTTGTTTCCAAACAGATCGGTGAAGGTATTTGTTATATTGGATCCTCTCCTATATGCTTTTTGTATTTTTTAAATTTAAATAATACTTTTGAATATTAATAAAATAATTTAATTACTTGTTTATTATTTATACTACTAAACAAATTAAATTATTTTGAAATAATTCAATAAATTATTATATTTGCTAGTGGTGTTAGGAAGTAGAAAGTATATGCCTGTTTCATTGATTTTGAGAAGGCATTTGACAGAGTGCAGCATAATCAGCTTAAAGAAATTTTATTAAATAAAAACATAAACAGTAGACATTAGAACCATATGTAACCTCTATTGGAACCAAACAGCAAAAGTGAAAGTTGAAAATTAACTGACCGAGGATATCCAGATTCGCCGTGGGGTCCGCCAAGGGTGTATTTTATCACCCTTGTTATTCAATTTATACAGTGAAGCCATCTAAGAATTAGCGCTTGACGAGGTCAGTGAGGGCCTTATTATAAACGATGAGTCACTTAATAACATAAGATATGCTGACGACACCGTCCGTCTGGCAGGAATACTAGAAGAATTGCAACACCTTGCCCTAACAACTAATTACATATTGCAACGATTATGGACTAAAAATAAATTTGAAGAAAACCAAGTGCATGGTATTTACAAAAGCACAAAACATCAAAGTTAAGCTAGTACTAGATAATACAGAAATTGAACAAATATCTTCGTACAAATACCTTGGAGCATGGATCACAGAAGATACTGATCAGACAAAAGAAATAAGATGCCGCATTGAAATTGCACGGTCAACTTTTAATAGAATAAGAAATCTTTTTTGTAATCGCCATATCAATATACAGCTCCGAATAAGAATGCTTCGATGCTATATTTTCTCTACCCTTTTGTATGGGGTTGAAGCTTGGACACTTAAAAAATCCAACATAAAAAACCTAGAAGCATTTGAAATGTGATGTTTCCGACGTATTTTGAAAATATCATGGATGGATCGCAAAACAAACGAACAAGTTCTCGAAAAACTAGGAAAACAAAGCGAAGTTTGAAATTCCATAAAAATCAGGAAATTTAAATACTTGGGCACATCATGAGAGGTGAAAAATATGAACTACTAAGGAATATAATGCAGGGTAAACTCAAAGGCAGAAGAAGCGTAGGAAGACGTAAAATCTCGTGGCTACGCAGTCTCCGTGAACGGTTTAGATGCAGTTTAATTGAACTATTCAGGCGCGTAACCAACAAAATTGTAATTGCCAGAATGATTTCCAATCTCCGATAGGAGCGGAACTTGAAGAAGAAGAGTAGCGCCAGCTACTAACATATAAATAATATACAATATACATATATATATAAGAAAAAAGAAGTACTTGTGACTCGTTTGGAACAAATATATAACTGTTTTGGATGGGTTGGAGTCAATAATAGGGCTATTGGTTAACTATTTTTTTAATCTCGAGCTTTCAATTGTGTTTACAATTATTATCAAGAGCTAAAAAAGACAAAATACTTACAAGGTTGAACTAAAAAGAAAAAACAATTTTTGTTAACTTACCAAATAAAAATTAGTTTGGTAAGTAAAAAATCACTGCTTACATGTTCAAAATATTTTATATAAAAATGTTTTGATCTAACAAATGTTTCTCCGAAAATTTTTATAATTTTGAAAACATTTTTTTTTAATATAAAAATAATTGAATTTATAAATAAGTTCAAATAGCAACCAATTACAAATAGCCTCAATGTCATAAATGCCAACATAAAATTTTTATTTTTGACAATTATATTGCCAAAAGTAAAACTTCGTTTAAACATTCTTTTTTGTTTAGTAACAAAAAGAAGAAGATTTATTCACCCTTGACAGATGTCTGAAAGAATGTGATAGATATATGGAGAATTGAATATGACATTTTACAATTTTTATATATAAATCATAAAGAAAGAATATAATTATATTCTTTCTTTATGATTTATATATAAAAATTGTAAAATGTCATATTCAATTCTCCATATATCTATCACATTCTTTCAGACATCTGTCAAGGGTGAATAAATCTTCTTCTTTTTGTTACTAAACAAAAAAGAATGTTTAAACGAAGTTTTACTTTTGGCAATATAATTGTCAAAAATAAAAATTTTATGTTGGCATTTATGACATTGAGGCTATTTGTAATTGGTTGCTATTTGAACTTATTTATAAATTCAATTATTTTTATATTAAAAAAAAAATGTTTTCAAAATTATAAAAATTTTCGGAGAAACATTTGTTAGATCAAAACATTTTTATATAAAATATTTTGAACATGTAAGCAGTGATTTTTTACTTACCAAACTAATTTTTATTTGGTAAGTTAACAAAAATTGTTTTTTCTTTTTAGTTCAACCTTGTAAGTATTTTGTCTTTTTTAGCTCTTGATAATAATTGTAAACACAATTGAAAGCTCGAGATTAAAAAAATAGTTAACCAATAGCCCTATTATTGACTCCAACCCATCCAAAACAGTTATATATTCATATATATATATATATATATATATATATATATATATATATATATATATATATATATATACATATATACACACATATATATATATATATATATATATATATATATATATATATATATATATATATATATATATATATATATTTAAGTATAAGAAACTCGAACTGATAAAGTATTTTACATTGCCAGTAACAACAGAGCCTCCGGTGAACCTCTCGCCAATTTAGTCGAAAATAGATAACTTCCCGAGCAACTAAAGGATGGAATCGAAAAACCATGGAACAGCAGACAATAAGGAGGATGATCCAACCGTACGACATTATCTCCATATATCTGTTGCTATTTTGACCACACGGGTCTCCCCTTTACTGTATATAAGTTTATACACTAAAGGGGATGTCCACTTTTCTTTCGATGTCTCAGCTTCTTGTGACTGTGTGGTCTTGTGTCTGATGCATATGTCATTATTGGTCTTGCACTTGCTTTATAAATAATTCTTGACTTCTACAAGGTTACGCCGCAACTTTTTTGTATTTTTTCGCTGTATTATTTTGCATATAAATCATGCTTTCATATCATGCTTTAACGGTTATTGATAATAAAAGAATTTTACTATCATGAATGGTATAATGGATTAGGTCATAATATTAAAGACTAATTGCAATATTTGTCTAAATCTGTCTGTAAAGTAAATTCTACGTAGTTAAATAAACGATACTCCAAAAAAGTAGTCACAAGAACGCACCTCAAAATTACTGATAACACAATTCTAAAACCTTGTGCTTTAGTTTAGATTTTATAATACAATTCAGGATTTCATTACTAGCGAAGCAGACAAAATGAAACTATTAAACAATTTTGTTTCAAGTGTATTAGAAAAATCGATCGAAAGAAATCAAAACAGCAAGAAAATAGTTCCAGTTTTGCATTTGTAGGTTACCCACAAAATATACTAAATTAAATATGTTGTGTATGTTATTACTAAGAATATTTATTAGAAATATATTTTTGCTACAGTTAAATACAGTTTTACTTGCGGCTTGTAAATAATAACTTCTGATAATTTATTTAAAATACCGTTTATTAATTAAAGAAATATTCTGAAAATTGACGCATACTGACTGAACAGGTTAGCCTTGGTTGGCAAATCAGCTATCAATGTATCAGATATTTTCAAAAGACAGTTACGTGAAATCCGAAATTATTTATTATTGTCGTGTGTTCTACCTGTAAATATTTATTTCGATGTTAGTATATTAGAAATACCACAAAAATATTTGGTTATACTATTTTTATAAAGTATAAATATATATTTTATTCGCGTTATAATAATATTTGTGGTAGGTTTGATAATTAATATGACACGTCATTGTTTTGCTAGACATTTCTTCCTGGGTAAAATTTGCGACTGTATGGATAAGTTTTAATAAGTAAAAAATAGAGAATAATTATTTAAGCTTACATCGAAAAATATATATCTAACTATATTATAATAATTTTAGAACACATAATGTCAATTATGTTTATTTCGCCAGCGGTGAGACCCAAAACTATACAGGTGATGCCATTTTGGTTTTATCAATATTAAAAAAATCTGTCTTCAAATTCAAAGCTCTGAGCGATAGGATAGTCATCCTCTTACTAATAAGAAAACCAAAAAACTCAATTTTATATAAGTTTATGCGCCAAACAGCACAACGGACGACATAAAGGTCGAGGAATTCTACGAAAAATTGGACATAACAGTCGCCAATATTACAAATAAAGAATTAACCTTAGTGCAAAAGTCGACAACACTACATAAAATGACGACCTAAAGAATGTACTAGGAAAGTGCGGCATAGATCAGAGAAACGAATAATGGGACCGTTTATTCGAGTTTGCTATAACAAATAACTATTCTATAATAAATACTCGATTTAAACACCATATATACCGACTTTATACTCGGAAAAGTTCTGGAAATAGGTCCAGAAATCAAATCGACTACATCCTCACTAATATTCGCTGGAGGTCATCAATCCAAACAGCCATATCATATCCAGGGGCGATATGCGGTTCAGATCATATTCTTCTCGTAGCTAAAATAAAGCTTAAACTTGAAGCCAACAAACGGAGACAGATAATTGGGATAGAACTAATAAAGAAGTACGACCTTCTCTAAGAAGTGCAAAAAAGTATGCCATCTATTTGTAATGGATATTAGATAAAACCCTTAAAATAATTGTAAACACAATCACAATGTTTGTAAAGAAATTGAAAGCCACTATCAACACAACCAATCGAGTCATTTATTTAAAAAAATGCGCTAGATAACAACGGACTTTAAAGCCAGAACTTAAGCCATTGAAGACCACAATTACTCTGATAACCGACAGAGAATGTATAGCAGAGATATGGAGATTATATTGCCGGGATCAATATAAAAATAATCAAAACCAGAAACTTGGTCACCAAACCCATAAAGAAATCGAAGAAGAACCTAATATACTCGAGAATTAAATAAAACTTGCAATCAGTAGACTCAAGTATAACAAAGCACCAGGTCCAGATATAATAACAGCAGAAACGGGTAAAGCCACAAAAAAAAAACGGATTAAAATTGCTTCACTTGTTTTGTAACAAAATATTGCATTTCATTCCAAACAGTGGCCAGACGATTAGATAAAATTTACAATACCGACAATACAACTTTAGCTGCAGCTGCCATAAATGCGACAATTATAGAACCATCTCCCTAATCTCCCTAATCACATACCAGCAAAATAATGCTGCACATAATCAGTGAGAGATTGAAAACTTTCCTACAAACAGAAATATCCTAATTTACTAAAAGTAGAGGTACTCTGGAACAGCCTCTGAATATAACACAAATAATAGAAAAATCTAGGGAATTCAATATCCCACAATACATTTGGTTTATAGTTTATCGCAATGCTTATCTCAGATACTAAAAAAAGTAGGCGTACCACAATACTTAATTTTGCTTATAACTCAACTATACTAGAACTACACGTTTAGAACGCGCGTAGAACTTTACGCATGTAAGTCTTGGAGCCTAAGACAAGCGGAAAGAAGAAAATCGTCAGTTAAATGTTCTGTTGGAGAAGTATGTTACGTGCACCACAGGACAAATAGTTTAATTGTTAATGAGCTTAAAGTCAGAAAATGGCTCTCCTGCAAAGTCCATTTCCAAAAACTAAAATACTTTGGACATGTTATGACAGCAGATACAGAAAACATGAAAAGACTTGCTATCTAAGGAAAGACTTGCTATCAAGAATTGAACAAGCATGAAAACATTCATGAGCATGAAAACATTTTTTACAAGATCAGACCTTAGTCTGCAGCTTAGAATCCGAATGATCAGATGTAACGTTTTTTCTGTCTTACTGTATGGCTGTGAAAGTTGGACAATGGACTCCAATGGCTGGACAAAAAAGAATAGATGCCTTTGAGATGTATATATACAGACCAATGCTGAGAATTCCATGGGTACAAAGAGTTACTAATGTTGAGGTACTTCGTCGCATGTGCAAACAAAAAGCATTACTTAGAATAATCAAAGAGAGGAAAATTCAATACTTGGGTCATGTATTGGGCCAGTACTTGTTCTGCTAGTTTATTTTGCTGAATATATTTTCTAGAGTTGCAGTGAAGAGCTTTGGTGATATTGCGTCTCCTTGTTGGACGCCTCTGGTAGTGGGACAGTCTGGAGTGTTTCTATAAATTTTTAACTTAGCTTTTGGTTGTCTTTATATATTTGCTAAAGTTTCTATATACGGTTTGTCAATGCCTTGGTTGCTCAAAGCTTCCATTACTGCCTTGGGATATATAGAATCAAAAGCCTTCTCGAAATCTGTAAAGGGTAATGCTAGCGGTATTTCATATTCTTTAGCTCTACTCATTATTTCTCGAAGTGTATGAATATGATCTATGGTACTGAATCGACTTCTGAAGCCAGCTTTTTCTCTCGGCTGTGCAGCATCTAATGCGTTTGTTCATCTGTTGTTGAATATATTTGTGAATATCTTGTATACGATTGGTAGTAGACCTATAGGTCTTTAGTTTTTGATATCCTCTTTGCTATCTTTCTTATGAATGAGAATTATGTTTGCTATATTCCAGTGGTCTGATATGCAACTCAATCTTAGGCAGTTCGCAAATATGCCTGCTAAGATTTTCCAGGTTGTACTACCAGCGTATTTAAGCAGTTCCACTGTTATACCATCTATTCCAGTCGCTTTAACGCTTTTCATTTTTGTAATTGTTGATTCTACTTCTTCCGGAAGGACTTTTGGTACATCTTCTTGGTTACTGATTACTTCTTCAAGTGTGTCAGGGGCTTTGTATAGTTTACTGTAGAATTTAGTCACGAATTGTATTATATTATATTTCTGTCTGTAATCCTGGTGTTCTTGTTTGTTAGAGCAACGATTTGCTTCTTCCCAATGGTTAATGCTTTTTTGTTTTCTTATAATTTTTCCTGTTGTCGATTGCATTTTCTACCAGTTTGTTATTGTACTTTCTTATGTCTTCCTTAATACTTTTCCTTATTGTCTTACAAAGTTGGGTATTGCATTCTCTGTATGTTGCTAGTTTTATCAGACAGATGTTTCATCCGAATTCGCGTCGACGCGAAACGATTGCCGGCAACATGGCGACCCCTGCTTTAGCGACCTCCCGCCCACACCGCTCAGGCCACGTCAGTTCAGACCACGTCAGCGCATACCGTTCCCGCTCATACAGCGAGTATAAAAGCAGCCACACAGGGTAAGACCGGTTGTCACTCGACACTGAGGAGTAGGCAGATTGAGACCCCGAACTCGAACCGAACCATATCACTCTTGATAATGGCTCCAAAATGGGTGCCGAAACGTCGAGTTTCAAATTCTCAACGCGGTTCTTCCCGAGAACTCAGTAATTTTCATTTATCTGACCGCAGAAACTTATCCGAACATATATATATATATATATATATATATATATATATATATATATATATATATATATATATATATATATATATATATATATATATATATATATTAAACCTAGAGCTATTAAACAATGATGTATATATATATATATATATATATATATATATATATATATATATATATATATTAAACCTAGAGTTAATATTAATACTATTACAGGAATTAACCTCACCAGTCTTTCGGGTTGAACCGAGTTGATTATCATTTGCGCAATGAGAAAATGTTGTAAAAGTTGAAAAATAGTTTTTTTAATGCAAATAAACATTTTAAAATTATTTTTAGTTCTAAACATATTTCATATATATAAATATAAAAATATTTTACTCTCGAGTAAAAATCACATTTCACAAACACTTCATATACAACTAATAAAAGTTGAAATCTGACAGTATATGGTATAGATCACTATATTCTGTTTGTATGAAAAAATAAAACTGCTTTTACTATTTTCTTTACAATTCATCATATTTTCTTAAGTTTAAGTTAAACGAAAAAGTAAATAGACGTGAAGTTGTTAAACGTTACTTAATGTTTAAATGAACTACCACTAACAGTAGATCGTATAAAACATTTTATATAAGAGTTTATTGTAACTATTTGTATGGGAAAATGATACCCTTGTTTCTACTATTTTCCTTATAATTTCATCATATTTTCTCACCCATTAGACCTTCCTAGAACTTTAAATAAATATTTCGAAACAAAAATTAGCAAATCAATTCAGTCGTTCTCGATTTATTATAAAAAAAGTTATAAGAATATAAAATAACGTCATTTTATTATATTTTATAACTACATGGATCAAAAATGAACTAAAACTGTAGAGGTGAAGTCGTATAAAACATTTTGAATTTACAAATAAAAAAATAAGAGTCATTCATCGAGATAAAAAATATCCTATCTCAAATTGGACCAACAAATACACATTCACAAAATTTTATTGCAATCGGTTCAGTGGTTTTTGAATATTTGCTTGGACAAATATCGTGACACGAGATATTTATATAAGAGATATATAAGATGGGATGAAATCCGTTCCACACTGTAACTCTTAAAAGAATAATAAGATGAGAGGGGAAAAGAAAAAGCTAAAATGTTAACTATCTCATATATTGCGGAAACGCTTCCTTTTGTGTCTTCAAGACAGCATCAGTCCATATCTGTGAAGAACAAAGCTGCTTGTAAAAGGAAAACGGTTCTTTTAAATTAAATGGAGAATGCCGATGATTAGAAAAATGGCATCCACATGCAGAGTGAAAAGAGATAATTAATAATAAACAAATAAATAAATAAATATATATATATATATATATATATATATATATATATATATATATATATATATATATATATATATTTATTTATTGTTATGTTAAAATATTATCTATTTAAAAAAAATTAGATATTGTCTTTTCCCCTTTTTTGAAATAAATCAAAAACGATAATTTATTAACTCACCTTCAAGATTATTTACAGTTTTGCTCAAAACAGTCAAATTGATTCCATGTTCATAGGTGTCTTGACACTTAGGACCATTTACAAAACTTTGTCCATCAGGGCAACATTTCTTAATACATCTAAAATTATCACAGCTATCAAAACCATCTTGACATTCTCTTATCACAAACGAATCACTCTCAGTTTTATCAACACAAAATGAGCTGTAATCCTGCAATGAAGTTCTTCTTATTTTTTTGCTACTATCTAATAATTTATATTCAAAGTCTGCATCTTTTTCTAAGTCGAAATCAGCTACAATTTTGCAATTTTTTAAGCCAACTTTTATAAAGGTTTCGTTAATAAAATTATTGTTAGAAACTATCTTTTCTACACAGGAATGAAGTTTTGTATTATAAACAGTGTTTAGAGGACAACATTTTGGAAAAAATCTGCCTGTTACGGTTTCCACCGTGTTATCTTTAAGTCCTACAAAATTATCTTCAAAAACATCATAACATATATTTCTAGGGTTAGTTTCTAAGTGATTAGTATTATTAGTATTTATTTGCAGTCTTCTGGTCAAATCAGGAACACAATTAAATGTACTTCCGTTTTTGGATAAAATTTCGTGTGCAGAACAACATTTCGGCACTTCATCACTTAAAATCACTTTAAAAACTATCGAAGAAAACACTAATAGAAGCACTAGATTCATAGTTTATATTTGAAAATTTATACAGCATACATATTACCTTTTACGTAAGAACTATCTCGACTAAGAATGCAAGGATCAAGGATGTTTCTGCTTGAACTGCCGGTGTTTGAATGAGCGTTTTGTTTGGAGATTCCCTAGCTTGAAATTGGGGGCGAGGAGGGGAGGAGATAAAGGACTTTCCGAAACACTTTAAGCGACTGCTGTTTTTTTAGTAACAAATTGACAAGGAACTAGTGTTGTTATGCAATTCGTAGTTAACATACACTGTAAGGATAATACGTTTATATAAACAAATTTAATAGATATAATGGATCCAGTGAACGTGTCGAACTCCAAAAATTATAAATTTTTTAACTAATTAAGGTGGTTTTATTACCTGATAAAATTTTAAAACATCACAAATTGGCCCACATTTCAACTGCTTTGAATGTTTAAATACATTAAGATTTTACTTTTAAAATATGTTTATTAAAACCTAGATCAATAAAGTAGTCCATAAATTAAAATTTTGTCATTGAAGTTATTATTATTTTCAATAGAGTTCAAATATCTTTTTTAATCTTCTGTTTACGGAAAAAATTATATGTCCTATGTCCTGATAAGCCTGGGTGATAAAATACCAAGGATAATCATTAGGCTAGTAATTGTATACTTTACAAATGAACTATAACGTTAAAAGGGTTTGATTATTTCATATGGCCAATGGACCCCAAATATGAAAGAACCGGGAAGTGCTACTATTTAAAGAGTGATT
Organism: Diabrotica undecimpunctata; assembly: GCF_040954645.1. NCBI lineage: Eukaryota > Metazoa > Arthropoda > Insecta > Coleoptera > Chrysomelidae > Diabrotica > Diabrotica undecimpunctata. Next base: position 74,561,090 of record NC_092809.1, on the reverse strand, counting down.
TTCGCCGCCTAACCCTTTCCAACCGAAATTTTTTTTTTCAATAAATTTTGTTGAAAAAAATGTGTTATAGGAAACGATACAAAAAAAATAATGTTGATAACTGTTGTAAAAATTTTGCATCCTAGAGTCTTAAAACTCAAAAAAAATCCTCTGGCGTTGGTGGTACCTGAATTATCCATTCATAACACTTCATATAGTGGCCTGGTAAAAAATTGTCTATAATAGGAAATACATTTATTATTGTACTTAGTACTTATTAATACTATTAACAACTTAATTTTGTACATGGAAACTATAAAAACAATTTTTATTATTGTTTAAACATAAAAAACATTGCACTTAGAACGTTTTATTCTAGAGTAAAACTTTATGCATAATTTGCACCTTGTGCGATTTTGATCACGTCCTCGTTTTCTCGTGTCGGACTTTCCAGCTTTCAGTAACGCATGTCCAACTTGAGATTTGAATTGGAGAAGGGTGATGTCTTTTACTTGTTTAAATGTAATTAATTTAAAATGCTACGAGAAAATAGCTTCAGGACAATATTAAGTGTTTTACTTGTTTTTGTTTGCAGTGTCTTCGCTACAGCAACCAGCAGTTGACAATACATGTATCAAAAAGATTGCATTGCATGCCACAAACATGGCATGCAAATCCACACCCCCATCGAAATATTATATTCTTTTACAATTGCTGGTTATTCGATTTCTACATAGGTTTTGCTCTTGCTGCACTATCTCTTCACTTTATCAAGAGGATATTTTGCTATATAGTTCAGTGCTAATATGACGGACTTATTGTCCTAACATTTGAGAGCAGTAATATTTTTTTGGTGTAATTTTTACATCAGACGATCCACGACCTTTTGCCATTAGAACTTTGTCTTCTGAAAAAAGACAACCTGCCAGCCGCCCACTTCTTACAGTTCCTGCAGTAAGAAAGCCCCGTTCTTTCAGACTAATAAGTAGATTATAAGATATGAACCAATTATCCGTGAAAATCTTGAGATTCATGTGGTTTGGCAAATTTCTGACCAACTTCAGTACTATTTCCCCACTAATTCTAAGAGCTGATTCATCTTGGACTGTTTCTTTTCGCATATATATTTTAAAATCGTATAGTATGCCGCTGCGTTCTGCTCTTGCAAAAATTTTTATGTCCCATTTATAAGGTTTATTTTTTATATATTGCTTTAGATTACTATGTCCTTTGAATGGTATAATAAACTCATCGATGCTGTTGAATTCCTCAGGTTCTATCTTATTCGTATTTTGCCGAACTTTGTCAATGAAAGGTTTTACCTTATATAATTTGTCATTGTTGCTAGATAAGACTTTTGACGGAAAATATGCTCGCAGTTTGTCAAAACGATTCATCATCATCATCCAGCCCCATTTTCACATCCATTGTTGGATATAGGCCTGCTCCAAACGTCTCCAGTTCTCTCTATCTCTAGCTGCTGCAATCCAGTTTGTTTCTATTCTCCTTAGGTCGTCGGTCCATCGGGTGGGTGGTCTGCCTCGACTTCGCTTGTCGGCTCTTGGTCTCCACTCCAATAATCTCTTCGTCCATCTTCCGTCTTTCATTCTAGCAACATGTTCAGCCCAAATCAAAACGATTACGTGACATGATATCAGCTATCGTATTATATCGCGTTTCTTTTGCCCAATACATTTTTTTTTATTTCAATAACGCATCAACCACGTAGGGTCATTAGCGTATTTAGATTAATGTGATAGTTAATATAATTAGTGTAAATACTTTAGTTTACAATAATAATAATAATAATAATAATCCCTGTGGGAGTTTTTTGTCAGTTCTTTTATCAGGCGCGACCCCCTACGAATGGGGGATGCTCTCTGGGTATTCTTAGAACCGATACCTAGAGGGTAGCAGGGATACCTGCCGTGGAACAAAAACTGGCACCTGGCAGTAGGTATAAAATGCACACCCATGAAAATGGAGTTAAATAGTTTGAGTTTAGGGTCGCTACCTGGGGATCGCCAGGGCACGTCTGGAGCCGGCGCTGGACGTGGCAGCATGCGGGACGTCGGTGGCAGGGTGCTGAGGAGGCGGGCCCCTGTCATACAATCAGCTACAGCCCAACAACAACAATAACTACCACAAGCGAACCAAACAATATCAAGAGCTCGACTCGCTGAAGGTGCTGCGCTGGAACATCAGCCGGCGCTCACCCAAGCGGGACGACCGAGGCAGCGCATGAAATGCATAATGAAAATATGCGTCCATAAATGAAAATATTTTGCGCTTCTATTATCAGGTGACAAACCTCGGTCAAGAAACGATCGGGTATCGACAAAATCTTTATGCCGAATTTTGCAGGGAGTACCCAGAAATTCAAGTAACTGAACAACGAGTTGCTGATCAATACCGTGTAATTATAAAGAAACAATCTTATCCCAGAGACTAGACGCAATACCATCAGAAGCGAAGTCGAACGGGAGATTAATCACCATGAGGTAAATGTGAATCAAGTAACTAATGAAATACATGAGCAGATTCCTGAGCTTGCCATACGCCATTGCCAAGAAACTCAACCTGATAATACACTACAGGACAATAACGAGTTACGCGATACTCTGGTAAGCGAAATGGCACGTGCTGTACAAGAGTTTAATGGAACAAATCCACTTAGCAGACCACCGCTATCAAAAATAAACTCTTCTAAAAAACTAGGTGCTCTGTTACAAATTATGAATACCGAAGTCCTACCCAATTACGTCGTAGAAGCCCATACACTGGAATATTTGCACATGCTTATTTACTGTGCAGCAACAGCAACAGCTAGTGTAATGGGAATTAAGATCAGAACACGAAGGGGTACCAATGCCGGAAGGACAGATAACAGAGTTGCACCGTGGGAGAAACGACTTTTAAACAAGATTGAATTATTGCGTAGGGACATTGGTCAAATGACTAAATATATACGGGGAACAACAAGTAGAAAAGTCATTAAAAAAGTTGATCAAATAATGCTAAGCACTGCAAGACACTCGCAATATGATCCAGAAAACAACACAGCCCAACAGTGCCTGGATACATTAAAACAAAAACTCTCCGTTTATTCAGGACGACTAAGGAGGTACAAAGTTAGTAACAGCCGGAAATGTGACAATGCGCTTTTTGAGCATGCCGAGAAGGCGTTCTATCGGAAACTCAATTCCACTCTCGAAAGTGCCAATAAAGCATATCCAAGCCAAAAAGAAATTCAGGAGGTTTGGGGAAATCAACTTTCCTGCTCTTAACAACAATACTGGATGGATAGAAGATACGGCGCACAGCTGTCAACACTACCGTACAACTGTCTATGAACCCTTCACCACAAAAGAAGTTTCAAATATCATCAAAGAGCTTCATAACTGGAAATCTCTTGGACCAGACGGAGTTCAAAACTTCTGGCTTAAGAAGTTCTGGAGTGCTCATGAGTGCTTGTCAACACTAATTAATCGTGTTATTTCTAATCCGCAGGAAATACCATCATTTCTAACTCAGGGAACAACTTATTTAATACCGAAGGATCACAATAATACCCAAGATCCAGCCAAGTATCGGCCAATTACGTGTCTTCCAACTCTATACAAATTGGTCACATCCTGTGTAGCCCAGCGTATCTACCAACACTGTGCACTAAACAATATCATAGAACCTCAACAGAAAGGATGCGCTAAGGGTTCCATGGGTTGCAAAGAACAACTTATTATCGACTCAGTCATTTCTAACCAGGCATACACAAAAAAAGGAACCTCTTCACTGCCTTTATTGACTATAAGAAAGCCTTTGACTCAGTGCCGCATGAATGGCTGGTAGATATATTAAGAATATATAAAGTCGATGATAACATAGTAACCTTTTTAAGACATATACTGACAGATTGGAAGACTAAAATTTACCTCCAAATACCTGGTCAAAGCAATATCGAAACGGAAAATATTGCAATTAACCGCGGCCTATTTCAAGGAGACTCGCTGAGTCCATTGTGGTTCTGTCTAGCGATGAACCCATTATCCCAGCTATTGAACTCCACTGACTCAGGTTTTAGCATTAAAAACAACAATATTGTAGTGGCGAAGCTTAATCATCTGTTGTATATGGATGATTAGAAACTAATGGCTTCCACTCGAAATCACTTAGATCAAATGATAAAAACTGTAGAAACTTTTTCAAATGATATCAGTATGCACTTTGGGTTAGACAAATGTCGTGTACTAAATATAGTCAAGGGTGAGGTTCAGCCCGGAGGATTCGATATGCAAAATGGCCAAAACATCGGGGCTATGGACGAAAATGACATGTATAAATATCTAGGAGTAAAGCAAGCGCGGAAAATTGACCATAAACAAATGAAAATCGAATTAACATCAGAGTTCATACGAAGAGTAAAACAGCTACTCCGCTCACATCTTAATAGTAAAAATTTGTTTAAGGCATTAAACACCTACGCATTTTCCGCGCTTAGCTACTCATTTGGGATTATTAAGTGGAATAAAACGGATATAGAAACCACCATCCTCGAAGTGCAGTAGAAAGAACGACATTACCGCGGTATTTAGGAGGACGAGGACTTATTGATATAAGCGAGCAATTAGAAAAACAGATTACTAATTTACAAACTTATTTTCAGGTGCAGGCGGAGACATCTACTCTTCATCGAGCGATTTGTGCAGTGGATGACACAACACCGATTAAACTGAGGGAACAAGAAATGCGCATAAACCATCTTACTAAGAACGAAAAAATGCGCATCTGGATGGGTAAACCTCTGCACGGTCGACATCCGAATGAAGTCAGTCAAGACTATGTCGACAATATAGCGTCGAACTATTGGCTGACATCAGGAAAGATGTTCCCTGAAACAGAAGGTTCATTACTCGCCATTCAGGATCAGGTTATACCAACCAAAAATTACCTGAAATATATCGTCAAAGACCCTCAGGTCCAAAACGACAAATGCCGATATGGATGTCAAGCCCAAGAAACCATCCAACATCTTACCGGCGGCTGCCAGGCGTTTGCTGCAACTGACTATAAGGAACGGCATGACTCAGTAGGAAAGATCCTCCATCAAGAGATAGCTTTAAAACTGGGACTTCTACAAACAAACCATCTCCCATATTATCAATACGTTCCTGAGAGTATGTTTGAGAATGACAACTACAAGCTATACTGGGATCGCACTGTGCTCACAGACCAAACTGTAGCACATAACAGACCAGATCTCGTGCTAGTTAATAAACTTACAAGACAAACAACACTAATCGATGTGGCGATACCTAACAACAATAATCTGCGTGTTAAGTACCACGAAAAGATCGCCAAGTATAGAGATCTGGAAATACAAATAAGGAGACAATGGAGAATGGAAAGTACCCAGACGATACCTATTATTATTTCTACCACTGGAGTCATCCCGAAGAACCTTCTAGAAAACATAAGAAAGCTGGGTCTAAATGAACATCTATATAAGATCATGCAGAAAGCTGTGCTACTTTCGACGTCCAGATGCGTTCGAAAATTTTTGGGAGATACACCGATGTACCAAGTCACCTAGCACTCGATAACATGGAAAGAGTCCCACCAGAGCTCAATCCTTTTGATACCGTAGGTATCTGGGATGAGTGAATTCTCCCCTTAGAGGGAGTGTGAGCCGTATGGCTATATCTGGATAATAATATATATTATTATAAATATTAATATAAACTGTGGGAGTTTTTTGTCAATTCTTCTATCAGGCGCGAATGGGGGATGCTCTCTGGGTATTCTTAGAACCGATACCCAGAGGGTAGCAGGGATACCTGCCGTGGAACAAAAACTGACACCTGGCAGTAGGTATAAAATGCACACCCATGAAAGTGGAGTTTAATAATTTATGTTTAGGGTCGCTGCCTGGGGATCGCCAGGGCACGTCTGGAGCCGGCGCTGGACATGACAGCATGCGGGACGTCGGTGGCAGGGTGTTAAGGAGGCGGGCCCCTGTCATACAATCAGCTAAAGCCCAACAACAAGAAGAACCACAAATGAGCCAAACAACAACACGAGCTCCACTCGCTGAAGGTGCTGCGCTGGAACATCAGCCGGCGCTCACTCAAGCGGGACGACCGAGGCAGCGCATGAAATGGACTGTGTCTATTAATAAAAACATTTTGCGTTTCTATTACAAGGTGACGAACCTCGGTCGAGAAACGATCGGCTATCGACAACAACTGTATACTGAATTTTGCAGGGAGTACCCACAGATTCAAGTATCTGAACAGCGAATAGCAGATCAATACCGGGTAATTATAAAAAACAATCTTATCCCAGAGGCTAGACGCGATATCATCAGAAGCGAAGTCGAACAGGAGATTCATAACCAAAAGCTAGTTGTGGATCAAGTCCATAATCAAATCCCTAATGAGCAGATTCCTGAGCCCGTCATACAAGAAACTCAAAATTTTAATACGCAGCAGGACAACAACGAGTTGCACGATAGCCTGGTAAGCGAAATGGCACGTGCCGTACAAGAGTTTAATGGTACAAACCCACTTAGCAGACCACCGCTACCAAAAATAAACTCTTGTAAGAAACTAGGTGCGCTGTTACAAATTATGAACACTGAAGTCCTACCCAATTATATCGTGGAAGCCCATACATTCGAATATTTGCATATGCTGATTTATTGTGCAGCAACAGCAATCCAGGAAACAACACAGCTCAACACTGACTAGAAACATTAAAACAAAAATTCTCCGTTTATTCAGGGCGCCTAAGGAGATACAAAGTTAGTAACAACCGTAAATGCGACAATATACTTTTTGAGAATGCAGGGAAGGCTTTCTATAGAAAACTAAATTCCACCGTAGAAAATGTAAATAAATCCTACCAAAGCCAAGAAGAAATTCATGAGTTTTGGGGAAACCAACTTTCGACGCCAGCTACTCATAACAACAATGCTAGATGGATTGAACAAACGACGAACAACTGTCAACACTACAGTAATATTCCTTATGAACCTTTCACCACTGAAGAAGTCTCAAACATTATCAAAGAGCTTCATAACTGGAAATCTCCTGGACCAGACGGAGTTCAAAACTTCTGGCTAAAGAAGTTTTGGAGTATGCATGAGCTTTTAACAGCATTTATTAATAATATTATTTCTAATTCACAGGAAATACCATTATTTATTACTCAGGGAACCACTTATCTAATACCGAAGGATCAAAGTAACACCCAAGATCCAGCAAAGTACCGCCCAATTACTTGTCTTCTAACTTTGTACAAATTGGTCACATCCTGTATGGCCCGGCGTATCTACCAACATTGTGCTCTGAACAATATCATAGAGCCTTAACAGAAAGGATACGCTAAGGGCTTCATGGGCTGCAAAGAACAACTTATTATCGACTCAGTCATTTCTAACCAGGCATACACCAAAAAAAGAAACATTTTTACTGCCTTTATTGACTACAAGAAGGCTTTTGATTCACTGCCGCATGAATGGCTTATAGATATATTGAAAATATATAAAGTCGATGATAATCTCGTGGCCTTTTTGAAGCATATAATGGCAGAGTGGAAGACTAAAATTCACCTTCAAATACCGGGTGAAATTAATATCGAAACTGAAGATATCCCTATTAACCGGGGGCTTTTCCAGGGGGACTGGTTGAGTCCACTTTGGTTTTGCCTAGCAATGAACCCAATATCTTAGCTGCTAAACTCTACTGACCAGCGTATCTACCAACACTGTGCACTAAACAATATCATAGAACCTCAACAGAAAGGATGCGCTAAGGGTTCCATGGGTTGCAAAGAACAACTTATTATCGACTCAGTCATTTCTAACCAGGCATACACAAAAAAAGGAACCTCTTCACTGCCTTTATTGACTATTAGAAAGCCTTTGACTCAGTGCCGCATGAATGGCTGGTAGATATATTAAGAATATATAAAGTCGATGATAATATAGTGGCCTTTTTAAGACATATACTGACAGATTGGAAGACTAAATTCACCTCCAAATACCTGGTGAAAGCAATATCAAAACGGAAAATATCGCAATTAACCACCATCCTCGAAGTGCAGTAGAAAGAAAGACATTACCGCGGTATTTAGGAGGACGAGGACTTATTGATATAAGCGAGCAATTAGAAAAACAGATTACTAATTTACGAACTTATTTTCAGGTGCAGGCGGAGACATCTACTCTTCATCGCGCGATTTGTGCAGTAGATGACACAACACCGATTAAACTGAGGGAACAAGAAATGCGCATAAACCATCTTACTAAGAACGAAAAAATGCGCATCTGGATGGGTAAACCTCTGCACGGGCGACATCCGAATGAAGTCAGTCAAGACTATGTCGACTATATAGTGTCGAACTATTGGCTGACATCAGGAAAGATGTTCCCTGAAACAGAAGTTTCATTACTCGCCATTCAGGATCAGGTTATACCAACTAAAAATTACCTGAAATATATCGTCAAAGACCCTCAGGTCCAAAACGACAAATGCCAATATGGATGTCAAGCCCAAGAAACCATCCAACATCTTACCGGCGGCTGCCAGGCGTTTGCTGCAACTGACTATAAGGAACGGCATGACTCAGTAGGAAAGATCCTCCATCAAGAGATAACTTTTAAACTGGGACTTCTACAAACAAACCATCTCCCATATTATCAATACGTTCCTGAGAGTATGCTTGAGAATGACAACTACAAGCTATACTGGGATCGCACTGTGCTCACAGACCAAACTGTAGCACATAACAGACCAGATCTCGTGCTAGTTAATAAACTTACAAGACAAACAACACTAATCGATGTGGCGATACCTAACAACAATAATCTGCGTGTTAAGTACCACGAAAAGATCGCCAAGTATAGAGATCTGGAAATACAAATAAGGAGACAATGGAGAATGGAAAGTACCCAGACGATACCTATTATTATTTCTACCACTGGAGTCATCCCGAAGAACCTTCTAGAAAACATAAGACAGCTGGGTCTAAATGAACATCTATATAAGATCATGCAGAAAGCTGTGCTACTTTCGACGTCCAGATGCGTTCGAAAATTTTTGGGAGATACACCGATGTACCAAGTCACCTAGGACTCGATAACATGGAAAGAGGCCCACCAGGGCTCAATCCTTTTGATACCGTAGGTATCTGGGATGAGTGAATTTTCCCCTTAGAGGGAGTGTGAGCCGTATGGCTATATCTGGATAATAATATATATTATTATAAATGATAATATAACCTGTGGGAGTTTTTTGTCAATTCTTCTATCAGGCGCGGCCCCCTGCGAATGGGGGATGCTCTCTGGGTATTCTTAGAACCGATACCCAGAGGGTAGCAGGGATACCTGCCGTGGAACAAAAACTGACACCTGGCAGTAGGTATAAAATGCACACCCATGAAAATGGAGTTTAATAATTTATGTTTAGGGTCGCTGCCTGGGGATCGCCAGGGCACGTCTGGAGCCGGCGCTGGACGTGACAGCATGCGGGACGTCAGTGGCAGGGTGTTGAGGAGGCGGGCCCCTGTCATACAATCAGCTACAGCCCAACAACAAGAAGACCCACAAATGAGCCAAACAACAACACGAGCTCCACTCGCTGAAGGTGCTGCGCTGGAACATCAGCTGGCGCTCACTCAAGCGGGACGACCGAGGCAGCGCATGAAATGGACTGTGTCTATTAATAAAAACATTTTGCGTTTCTATTACAAGGTGACGAACCTCGGTCGAGAAACGATCGGCTATCGACAACAACTGTATGCTGAATTTTGCAGGGAGTACCCACAGATTCAAGTATCTGAACAGCGAATAGCAGATCAATACCGAGTAATTATAAAAAACAATCTTATCCCAGAGGCTAGACGCGATATCATCAGAAGCGAAGTCGAACGGGAGATTCATAACCAAGAGCTAGTTGTGGATCAAGTCCATAATCAAATCCCTAATGAGCAGATTCCTGAGCCGATCATACAAGAAACTCAAAATTTTAATACGCAGCAGGACAACAACGAGTTGCACGATAGCCTGGTAAGCGAAATGGCACGTGCTGTACAAGAGTTTAATGGTACAAACCCACTTAGCAGACCACCGCTACCAAAAATAAACTCTTGTAAGAAACTAGGTGCGCTGTTACAAATTATGAACACTGAAGTCCTACCCAATTATATCGTGGAAGCCCATACATTCGAATATTTGCATATGCTGATTTATTGTGCAGCAACAGCAATCCAGGAAACAACACAGCTCAACACTGACTAGAAACATTAAAACAAAAATTCTCCGTTTATTCAGGGCGCCCAAGGAGATACAAAGTTAGTAACAACCGTAAATGCGACAATATACTTTTTGAGAATGCAGAGGCTTTCTATAGAAAACTAAATTCCACCGTAGAAAATGTAAATAAATCCTAACCAAGCCAAGAAGAAATTCATGAGTTTTGGGGAAACCAACTTTCGACGCCAGCTACTCATAACAACAATGCTGGATGGATTGAACAAACGACGAACAACTGTCAACACTACAGTAATATTCCTTATGAACCTTTCACCACTGAAGAAGTCTCGAACATTATCAAAGAGCTTCATAACTGGAAATCTCCTGGACCAGACGGAGTTCAAAACTTCTGGCTAAAGAAGTTTTGGAGTATGCATGAGCTTTTAACAGCATTTATTAATAATATTATTTCTAATTCACAGGAAATACCATCATTTATTACTCAGGGAACCACTTATCTAATACCGAAGGATCAAAGAAACACCCAAGATCCAGCAAAGTACCGCCCAATTACTTGTCTTCCAACTTTGTACAAATTGGTCACATCCTGTGTGGCCCGGCGTATCTACCAACATTGTACTCTGAACAATATCATAGAGCCTCAACAGAAAGGATGCGCTAAGGGCTCCATGGGCTGCAAATAACAACTTATTATCGACTTAGTCATTTCTAACCAGGCATACACCAAAAAAAGAAACCTTTTTACTGCCTTTATTGACTACAAGAAGGCTTTTGATTCACTGCCGCATGAATGGCTTATAGATATATTAAAAATATATAAAGTCGATGATAATCTCGTGACCTTTTTGAAGCATAAAATGGCAGAGTGGAAGACTAAAATTCACCTTCAAATACCTGGTGAAACCAATATCGAAACTGAAGATATCCCTATTAACCGGGGTCTTTTCCAGGGAGACTCGTTGAGTCCACTTTGGTTCTGCCTAGCGATGAACCCACTATCTCAGCTTCTGAACTCCACTGACTCAGGATTTAACATCAAAAATAACAACACTGTTGTGGCGAAGCTTAATCATCTGTTGTATATGGATGATTTAAAATTAATGGCTTCCACTCGAAACCACTTAGATCAGATGCTAAAAACTGTAGAAATTTTCTCAAATGATATTAGTATGCATTTTGGACTAGACAAGTGCCGCCTTAAACTAAATATAGTCAAAGGAAAGGTTCAGCCCCGAGGTTTCGATATGCAAGATGGCCAAAACATCGAGGTAATGGGTGAAAATGATATGTACAAATATCTCGGAGTATAGCAAGCGCGAAAAAATGACCATACACTAATGAAAACCGAACAAACTTCCGAGTTCGTACGAAGAGTAAGACAACTAAATCGGTCATATCTTAATAGTAAAAATTTGTTTAAGGCAATAAATACATACGCCTGTTCCGCGCTGAGTTACTCATTTGGTATTATAAAGTGGTCAAAAACGGATATAGAGAGTCTTCAGCGGAAAGTAAAAACACTTCTTACAAAGGCGCAAAAGCACCATCCACGCAGTGTAGTAGAGAGAACAACATTACAGCGGTATCAAGATGGACGAGGATTTATGGACATAGGTGAGCAATTGGATAAACAGGTTGCTAAAGTAAGAACTTATTTTTAGGTGCAGGCTGAGACATCTACCTTATATCAAGCAATTTGCGCATTAAATGACACAACACCGCTAAAACTGAGGGAGCAACAAATTCGCATAAACCATCTAACTAAGCAAGAAAAAATGCGCACCTGGATGAGTAAACCTCTGCATGGGCGACATCTCAATGAGATCAGCCAAGAATATGTCGACAATACAGCGTCGAACTATTGGTTGACATCAGAAAAGATGTTTCCTGAGGGCTTTCTACTTGCCATTTAGGACCAGGTTATTCCAACTAAAAATTACCTGAAATATATTGTTAAAGATCCTTAAGTCCAAAATGACAAATGCCGATATGGATGCCAAGCCCAAGAAACCATCCAACATCTTACCAGGCGTTTGTCGGAACTAATTATAAAGAACGCCATGACTCAGTAGGAAAGATTATCCACCAAGAACTAGCTGACAAACTGGGACCTTTCCAAACCGACCATCTTCCTTATTATCAATATGTCCCTGACAGAATGCTTAAAAATGACAACTACAAGCTGTACTGGGGCCGCACTGTGCTCACAGACCAACCAGTGGCACATAATAGACCGGATCTCATACTAGTTAATAAACTTACCAGGCAAACAACAGTTATCGATGTGGCGATACCTAACAACAATAATCTACGTGGTAAATACAACGAAAAGATCTCCAAGTACAGAGATCTAGAAATACAAATCAGGAGACAATGGAGAATGGAAAGTACCCTGACAGTACCTATTATTTTATCTACTACTGGTGTTATTCCCAAAAACCTCCTAGAGAACATAAAACAGCTGGGTTTAAATGAACAGCTTTATAAGGCCATGCAGAAAGCTGTACTCCTCGCGACGTCCAGATGTGTTCGAAAATTTTTGGGAGATACTCCAGCAAACCAAGTCACCTAGGGCTCGATAACATGGAAATAGTTCCGCCAGAGCTCAATCCTTTTGATACCGTAGGTATCTGGGATGAGTGAATTTTCCCCTTAGACGGAATGTGAGCCGTACGGCTAAATCTGGATATGTACACATATGTCCAAAAGTTTGGAATATTGGAATATTTCACCTTTTTATTGATTTTTATATATAAACTCTTCTGAATAATTAAACATCATTTTGTTTCAATTCTCAACAATACTAAATAAGTCTCAAAACCAGATAATCGATATGCAAAAAAATTATTTATTCTCTTGAAGTGAAAAACTTACAATGTACAACTTACATTTAAAAGTAAATTAGTATGGAAAAAAATAATTTTTAATAAAACTAATAATTAGTAATTCCTCAATTGGCCTGTATGTATGCCTGTAGGCGATTTGGCATACTGCTGATTAACTGGTCGAGCTGGGCTTGCGGAATTCTCTCCCATTCTTCACGAGCAGCATCTTTTAGTTCTCGAAGTGTAATAGGGGGATTGTTTCGCTTGTTGATGCGTGTTTTGAGAATGTCTCAAGCATGTTCAATAAGGTTCATGTCGGGGGAATTCGAGGGCCACTGTAATGTAGATATTTCTTCTTCTTCCAGAAAATGGTGTACTGCTGCTGTTCGATGAGGAGGTGCGTTGTCCTACTGTCCTACTATCGTACTAGGAGGTCCTACTATCGTACATCGACTTCTACCACTTCTGGGACGATCCTTAACGTCATTTGTATATTGGAATTTTTTTTAATTTTCGATACAGCACTCTGAGTAGCATCAACAATATTCGCTTTATAACTTTGACTAAAGCCCTGTTCTAACAAAGAAATTACTCTGGGTATGTCAAAACGAGATATCATGTTTCTATTCATTTTTAAACGGCTCAATTCAAATTTAAACAAAAACTGAAAAAATGTGTAAATACGCTAATCAGCGTATGTGTATCAGAATGTGATCAAAATCATACAAAAACGATTCAAATTTTTTATCATTTTCATTAAAAAACGCTCTAGAATGAATATTAATAACAATTTTAAAACCACCATAGGCGTAGATATATTATTTGTACGTATTCCAAACTTTTGGACATGTGTGTATGTGTATGTAATATGTATGTGTATGTGTGTGGGATATGTATGTGTATTACAATATATGTTTTAAATTTTTTGAAATAGTTGACAGTCTTTAAGATAAGAAAATATTTTTTGGGTATCTGTATTTTCTTCTAGGGCATCTGTTAGGGAGTTGGGGGTATGTTATATTTGAGTCGTTCACTGTTATATTTGGGACACTGTATTAAAAAATGTTTTACCGTAAGAACATTGTTGCACACTTCACACACTGGTTTATTTTTGCGCTGTAATAAATAGTCATGGGTAAGTCGTGTATGGCCGATACGGAGACAGGTAAGTATCACTTGCTCTCTTCTGTCTTTTATTTTTATACTTTCTATACGAAGAAACACGAACAATTCCACTCAATACATGTATGCCTAAGAACTGCTCTATCTCTACTGCATTTATATCAATATTTTTACTGTCTTTTTGCACAGAATACAAGTTGGTCTGCTCAGTAAAATTTTGAATAATATCATTGTCACAAAACATTTTAAAATATTGGAAAGGCGTATAATTATTTTCATCACCCGAAAAATCACCACTGTATCCGCTGTTTACATCAATTAAATTGTTGTCTGTCCAAATTAGTTTTTCTATGATTTTTTTTTCTTGGTATGACTTGTCTGTGGCTCTTCTGTAATTTTTTTAACAGTTTTTTCTTCCATATTCTCTGTAACTTAGGTGTTTAAGCTATCTTCAACAATATTTTCCAATAATTCTTCTAATTAACTTTCAACATGACATGGACTCTTAATCAGCGGGGAATCAATAAGCTTCTAGTATTTGAAAGAAAGGTTCTCAGAATAATATTTGGCCCTCAAAAAGATGAATTCACACGGGATTTGAGAAGCCGCTGCAATGCTGAATTGGTGACTCTGTATGGAACTGAAAACATAGTTAGACATATCAAGGCAAACTGAATAAGATGCGCAGGTCACGTGGTACGATCAGAGAATGACAGAGTGTCAAAGACAGTGTTTTTTAAAAGACCAGATGGTAGAAGATCAGTAGGCCGACCGAGAAAAAGATGGAAGGATGATGTTGAAGCCGATTTATCTAGAATTGGGGTACAACAATGGGAAATAAAAGCGCAAGAGGATGGAGGGCGATAGTGGATGCGGCGAAGACTCACTCCGAGTTGTAAAGCCAGTGAAGAAGAAGAAGACAATGGCCCAATGATTCCATTTGAATTCATTGATATTTATAATGTTTACATAAACAATCTTGTAAATATGAGCAAACTGTAATGCAAATTATCAAATAAAAACAATGTAAGAAGCAAAATAAATTTTTTCGCGCAATTACTGGTTTAATTACTCACCTTAGAATTATTTGAAATTTACAGTAAATTGATGATCGTTGTTTCACTACGAAGTTTTACATTGAAATGTGACTAACTCTGACTGATAGAATTGTCAAATAAATTAATGCAGCGTCATCTAGTAGGAAGCTGAGGCAACACAATACCGTTCGCCAAATTGACATAAAGTAGTTTCTTTTGCCGCTAAAGCAGAAAACATTGCTATGATCCCAAATGGGAAAAGGCTAAAACCACCACTACGAGGGGTGTTATCCCATCCATCTTCCTTTCGGATAGACCGTTTTAAAGGTAGTTGATTTTTCTTTCAATTAAATAGACCTCTGCGTGTACCTAATACTACGTAGAAAGAAGTTATAGAACAATGTTCAAAAGGTAAAATGGTCAAAAAATGGTGTGAGTGGCGAACTTTAAAAAATGGTGTCTAGAATACCGTACATCCTAAATACTTTTACCAAATGTGATTTTGAAGAAAAAGGATAAAAGTTTTTTGAAGCGAAGCTTCTATACTGACGTTGTATTACTTTTTTATCTACAGTAAATGCTGAAGCGAGCGTAACGGAACTAGCGCCATAAGACGGCGTCACCACGGGTGGCGTCATAGAGTAGTAGTTTTTGACATAGATTCACTACTCTCAATCAATTCGTTTCTAGTCAACTATTTACTCTAAGCAGGTTTAAATTAACAACCGCATAAACAATAACTAACAAAATATAGACATTAAATTAGAATTAAAAAATTTAAAGAATTTTGTCACTAAAAGATTCGATTCGTAATGGTTGGTAAAATTTAATAAAAGTCATAATGCCGTCCGAATAATAAATTTTAATAATAATTCTCGTTTTAAAATAGTTTTATATAAAAACAATTATTATTTTTACACATATTATTTATTTTAGATAATAATTAAATTTACTATCAAATAATATTTATTTATATTTTATTATTATTATTTAGTCTGAATTTGACAGGTTTGTCATAATCATAGGTAAACAACATCTGCTTTGTTAATATTTTAATAGATGGCATTAGAAGCAAACATAATGATTTATTGAATTTGTTTAAAATATAGAATATATTATCTAAATTTTAAAAATACAAAAACATAGTATGGTTTTTAATATACGTTATTTTTAAACATCTTATTTAGTTTATATAATAATTAAATTTAATATCAAATGATTATTATTTACATATTTATATGTTCATAATTTTATATAAATATAATTTATTAAATACAATGTTGGGTTTTTACAATTATTATCAGTTCGACTATTGTAGTGCGATAAAATGAGTTAGTAAAACATTTTCATATTTTTTATTTTTTTATACAGTCACAACGGAAAAGTCCATGTTAGGTATATAAAATGTCAGAACTGGCCATAATTTGTTGTTTTGATTTTTGAATATTTTTGAATGTGATTTTTTAATGTTTCATAATTTTTTGTACAGGAAACGTAAATAAGATCTTACTAACGAATGTAAAAAGCTTAAAAAAGATACACCAACACAAACTGCTGCTGAATAGAAATATGATTAAAAATATTATAAAATGGTAAAAAGAATAAATAGTAAAAACAGCAATTTTGTTGATTAACATAAAGTTTCGCGCTAGTCTACAGTACCGCCTACTCAACCCCTTTTTCTGTACAGCAATGTTTACACGTATAACCCATGGAAAAAAGTGATGGGGCAAAAAAAATAGCGTGTTCCGGTTTTTTTGCTGTTTTTTAAATATAGTTTTGTCAAAAAAATTTTTTTAACTTTAAAAGGTAACATTTCGATAGAAAATTTAATTTTGAATATTTTTTTCTGTAATTGTATATGTACGTAAACTGCATCTAATTCACCCAAATGCACCCTAGCGCATAAGGACAAATTCACCACTTTTTCACAACCGAACCCCTTTAAACTGTAGCACTGCGCGGTTTTTTCACATTTGGAGATCCATTGACCATATGAAACAATAAAACCCCTTTAACGTTGTAGTTCCCTTTTGCCCCATTTTTTTTTAACATATTTAATAGCCTATATCTTGTGCCCATAGATTTTAAAGCAGGATTCTTTAAGAAATATTTTTAAACGATGTTTTCTTGATCTCCCAATTCATTGATATCTTGAAGGTTATATATTATATACTTCAAAAGGTTCTAACATCTACATTTGCGACTTGACCAGATTCTAAAAAGTTTTTGTGATAAGTATAAACTATAAGCTAGATATAGACATTAATGAAATCAATTTGATTTTCTAGGTAAAGGCCATTAAGCGGATTAAAGATGGGAAAGCATTAGGACCTGATGAGGTACATTGTGAAATTTTAAACCTATTAGAGGCACACCAAATCACAGCTCTTACGAAGCTATTCAACAACATCTACGAGACGGGTTACTTACCAAAAGACTGGCTACTATCAATATTTATTCCACTTTCTAAAAAAGCCAACGCTAGAAATTGTGAAAAACAAAGATTAATTAGTTTGATGAGCCATGTACCTAAAGTACTCCTATCATTCACTCGCGTATATACACTAAATTAGAAGAACACCTGAGTCAAGTTTAATTTGGATTCAGAGCAGGACTCGGAACGAGGAAAGCGCTTTTTAGTTTGCAAGTTCTAATACACAGA
The DNA here is from genome assembly GCF_040954645.1 of Diabrotica undecimpunctata. Lineage (NCBI taxonomy): Eukaryota > Metazoa > Arthropoda > Insecta > Coleoptera > Chrysomelidae > Diabrotica > Diabrotica undecimpunctata. The sequence goes on along the minus strand of NC_092809.1, from coordinate 74,543,189 downwards.
GCCAGGGATGTGAACTGCGATGTGTTCGCATGTTTAATCGATTTCGATAAGACATTTGATAAAGTCCCACATGGGAAACTAATCGATATCCTAAAAACATCAGGACTCGATGGTAAGGAAAATGAACTGTCCGAGATCTTCACAGTCGAAAAAGAAATTAGACAGACTTGCTCATTGTCACCGGCATTATTTAACATATACTCTGAAAACATCTTTAGAGAGGCCTTGGGCGAATTAGAAGATGGGATTGCTATAAAAGACCAACTTATAAACAATATTAGATATGCAGACGATACAGTGTTGCTGGCAGATAGTGCGCAGTGGCTCCAAAGGATGATGGATAACGTTGTAGAGAAATGTAACAAATACGGTTAACAAATAAGAGTTCTTAGATATTACGTCTTTAGTGTCCTCCTCTATGGAGTAGAAAGCTGGAGCATTACAGAAGATGCCATAAAACGATTAGAGGCATTTAAAATGTGGTGTTACCGACGTATGTTGAGGGTCTCGAGGGTCTAGAAGGAAATATACATCACACAAGTAATATACAACTATTCTTTAGAGGCTAAGAAAAGCCAAAGAAATTATTAACACCATAAAGAACAGAAAATTGTCATACTTCGGCCACATCATGCCTAATAATAAATACCGACTTTTATAGTTGATTCTACTAGGCAAGATTGAGGGTAAGAGAGGCCCTGGAAGTAAACTGAAAGTGGACTGGTCTAACGTCAACTGATTTATTTTGAGCTGCTGTGAATATAATAAGATGGGTCAATGTGATCGCCAACATCTTTAGAAGATAGGCACATTTAGAAGAAGAAGGTAAAGGCCTAGAAACACGTGAGGCTCTTTTTTCACTGAACATCAATCAAGATGTGCATATGAAGACCGTTATTCCAAAACTTACGAGGTTTAAGTTTGGTGAGTTTTTAGTACGATCGATTTTCTGCTGCTATTGATCCGCATTTGATAGAGAAATTTTTTTTGCATATTTATTAATCATAACCTTTTAATTAAACACGTTTAATCAAATTTGTATTTTACTTGTTTTTTTCCTTACAATAAAACCTTTGCGATGATGCAAGAAGACCAGCTGAGCTCCCTAGTTTAAACAAGAACTCATTTAAAATGGTAACCGCGAAAATCACATCAATAGGAGCATAACAGACATTAATCTCCTAGTCAATCTCAACTCGAAGACTCAGACCCACATCATATGAAAACTTTTCTTTTATAAATCAAAGGTGTCACTGACAAAATCGACAAATTTCTTAAATCAAGAGGGATAAAGACAATATTGTTATATGGACCTGAGACTTGGACATTAAAAAAATGCAATTTAAAAAGAATCGAGGCTTTCGAACTCTGGTTATACCGCAGAGTCTTAAAAATATCATGGACTGATAGAATTACAAATAAAGAAGTACTGGAGAGGGTTGGTAAAGAAACAGAACTAATCACCACTATACAAACCAGAAAACTGGAATACCTAGGCCACGTGATGAGGGGACCAAAATATGAAATTTTGAGACTCATCATACAGGGAAAGATTTAAGAAAGAAAATCTGTTGGCCGAAGGCAGAACTCATGGTTGAAGAATTTACGTGATTGGTATCAATGCAGATCGATTGATTTGTTGCAGCAAGCTCAAAAATAAAAATAGCCATTATGATTTCCAACCTCCGTAGGCAGATGGCACTCTAAGAAGAAGAATAAAAACTTTCATCTCATGTTCGATCAATCAAAGACAACATTCCAAATGTACAACATGGAGTTTATGAAATTCTTGTGCTTATGATGATTACATTTTTCTGATTATTTTATCATGTTGACGCCTATAAAAGATCGAGTAGCTCCGTATAGGTTTCGTATTATTAGCTGTGTTAGGAAAATTTGAACTCTAAGGTTGACGTTGTGGAAATTTTAAATATAAGTGACGTCACTTTATATAAATTGTGACGTGAAACGTTTTTACTTTGAAAAATGGTATATTAATCTTAGCTTTAGGTTTAATATACCATCCTTAAAAAATTATAAAAAAGGCTGAGACGTCGACTCTTATATATAAATGTTCGATTTTTAAACATGAATTTAAATGTACAGGTTGATTCGCGCAAGCCTAACATAGCCCATAAGCTTTATTTTTAATGGAACACCCTGTATGTTTTTGTTTTTAAAAACTGCTTAACAACGTGATCTCAATGAACTATATGATGTAGGGTCTATTGTAAATAATACAGGGTGACATTTTTAAATTATAAAGTGTGGACACACTTTTCCCTGATTTCATACGTTATATATCTCAGTCTTTGTACGTTATTTTTTTCTGTTACCTTATTTTAATTTCTTTCCTTATCTGATCGGTTTTTTTAACCGACTTACTTGTATTATATTTATATAGGTACCTTATAGATGAGAGCTTTTAGGGCCGATTGTTCGAACTCTAATCAAAACTTGATTGTAATCAAATATTTAATTAAAATCAAATATGTCACATTTTGAGGTTATGTTGACTGATTTATTTTATTCAATTTTATTATTTTGCGTTTTAATTTAAAATAAACCTTAATTAAACTCTGTCTGATGTTAATTTCTAGTTTTTATTTACAAATCAATAATAATAATAAGCAATTTTTAATAATTTTGACAACTGCTGTGACGTATTTGATTGTAATTAAATATTTGATTACAATCAAGTTTTCAATCAAGAATCAAGTTCAGGGTAAGCTTTAATTAATTTCATAAATTTTCTATATCTCTTATTGAATTTGAATGTATTATTGTTGTTATACAACTTTTCTCAGTGTTTCCATATTTTTTTGAAATTATTTGTTTTGTCATAAGTGATTCGTATTATTTTATCGTCTCTCATTTTATTCAAATAAACTTATATTTTCCACATTTTGATAGTGTTCTTTTTCTACTGTAGATTAAATTTTTTCCTAATATTGTTTAGAGGATTCTTATTCAGTTTCTATTTTATTTGGTTTTATGCGTAAATGATTTTTAACCACATATATGACTAGATAAAGATAAGAATAGCCATGATGATTGCCAACCTCCGTGGCGGAGATGGTACATGAAGAAGAAGAAGATGACTACATATAGTTTCCCAACGATTTATATATATTATGTGGCTAGAATTTCATGACTAAATCCTACACATTAGTTCAAAATATATTTAAATTGGAGGTGCTTATTGTTCCAGAAGAATTTACTACATCATACAATGTTTATAATGAGTAATATTCTAACGAAATAGCCCATCTCCGATGCGTGGTACGAGTCACAGTTCTTAGAAGTATGGATCTAGAATATTCGATCGTTAGCATTCTCGATGCGTTTGCTACGGGAAGGATATAGGTGGACTACTCCAGAATATTCTAGTACATAATAACTTGTATATAAGCAGGCCTTTTATGAGTTAAAGTTTAGTTAATAAGATATAATCGTGCTGTAAACTTATAAATAAATATATTTATATAAATTAGAACCGCTCGTTTTATTTAAAAACGGTACAGTATCATTATCAAATAAGTGTATTTAATCAAAACTATTCCAGACAAACATAAGTATCTATTATTTATCAGGTATTCAACAAAGAACTCTTTAACTAAGACAATTCTTTACGTCTTTGTACAAAATTATATTTATAACTATAACCATTAGTATCTTGTTGTATTTGTAGGAAAGATTAAATTCTGGGTTATATACACAGTATTTTATCTAGAGGATAATAAGCGTTAACTTTATTTGGGGGTTTTTATATCAAAAATAGTTCAATGAATTCATTCAAATACTAATACTAACTACGGTCAACTTTCTCGTTAACAACATTCTGAAAATATATGTTAGGTTTATGCAGTACATAAAATCAGCACGTAATTACTCTTTAAGTACAGAGATCCAACTTGGATCACCAAGTAAAGACGACAATTACACAGAGAAGAAAACTGTACAATTAATTTTTTCACTTCTTTTAAATGTGCCTATATTCTAAAGATGTTGGCGACCACAATAACCCATCTTATTTTGTTCACAGCAACTCAAAATAGACGAAGATGACGTTAGACCACTTCAGTCCACTTCCTTAGATTGGCCAGCCAGGATGTACGTCTATGTCCAGGGCCTCTCTTACCCTCAATCTTGTCTTGCAGAATCAATTGTAGAAGTCGGTGTTAATAATTTCTTTGTCTTTTCTTAGCCTCTGGAAAATAGTTATGTTACTTGTTTGATGTATAGTTTCTTCTAGACCCTCGAGACCCTCAACATGTGTCGGTAGGACCACATTTTAAATGCCTCTAATGCCTCTAATCGTTTTATGGCATCTTCTGTAAGGCTCCAGCTTTCTACTCCATAGAGGAGGACACTAAAGACGTAACATCTACGAATTCTTATGCGTATATTGATACTTAAAGATAACTTGCAGAGAATCTTCCTAGAGCTGTTAAAAGAGCTTCTGGCTTTTTCGATACGAATTTTTATTTCGTAGCAGTGATTGCAAGTATCCTTAATATTGCAACCCAAATAGCATATTTTTTCTACTCTTTCTAACGGTGTATCGCTTATTGTAATTTATGCGTTTATATTGGTGTTTTAACTAATGATTATTATTTTTGTCTTCTTGTAATTTAGTTTTAGGCCGTATTTGTTACATGTTTCTACAACGTTATTTATCATCCTTTGGAGCCCCTGTGCACTATCTGCCAGCAACACTGTATATATCTAATATTGTTTATAAGTTGGCTATTTACAGCAATCCCATCTTCTGATTCGTCCAAGACTTCTCTAAAGATGTTTTCAGAGTATATGTTTAATAATGCCGGTGACAATATGCAACCCTGTCTAACTCCTTTTTCGACTGAAGATCTCGGACAGTTCATTTTCTAATCGCACTGATGCTTTTTGTTGGAGATATAAGTTTGAGACCAGTCTTATATCCTTACCATCGAGTCCTGATGTTTTTAGGATACCGATTAGTTTCCCATGTGGGACTTTATCAAATGCCTTCTCGAAATCAATGAAACATGCGTACACATCGCAGTTGACATCCCTGGTTCTCAGTATTAGAACTTGCAAACTAAAAAGTGCTTTCCTCGTTCCGATCCTACTCTGAATCCAAATTGAACTTCACCCAGGTGTTCTTCTAATTTGGTGTGTATGCGCAAGTAAATGATAGTGAGGAGCACTTTAAGTACACGATTCATCAAACTAATTAATCTATGTTCTTCACATTTCCTAGCGTTGGGTTTTTTAGGGAGTGGAATGAATATTGATAGTAGCCAGTCTTTTTGTAAGTAACGAGTCTCGTAGATATTTTTGAATAGCTTCGTAAGAGCTGTGATTTGGTGTGCCTTTAATAGTTTTAAACTTTCACCATGCACCTCATCAGGTCCTGGTAATTTCCCATCATTAATTCGCTTTATGGTCATAGTTACTTCTTCGTTTGATATTTCTGCGCGGTAGGGATTGTTTATTTCAGTCGGACTTCATGCTGCATCTTTGAATAATTCTTGCATATATTCTTTCCATCTTCGTAATTTATCTTCAATGGTAGTCAAAATCTGGCCTTCAATGTCTACAACTATTCCTGTATTGCGTTGTTTTCTGTTATTGTGAATATGGAAATCGTCTTGTTTGCGTTGTAGTGTTTCAATTTCCGTACATTTCTCGGTCAGCCATGCTTCTCTTGCTCCTTTTACCTGCTTTAGTATAGTCTATGCAACTTTTTGTACTCGTTGTCATTTCTACCTTTCAATTTTCTTCCATTATCTGCAATATTTTATCTGTCATCCATTCTTGCTTCTTTTCTCTTTTTAATTTTACATATTCATGTGAAATTGTGGAAATAGATGTCTTCATTTCGTTCCACTGTTCTTCTACGCATCTAATAGCGTCTTCAACTATTTTCGCAAAATTCTTATTAATCTTTGTTTTTAGTTTTTCTGGATGTTATTTTCTTTTGGTAGTCTTATATCTATCTAAGAGTTTTTCACTACAGTCTTGCAATTCTACAACCGTTTCCACGTCCGGGCAAAATCGCGAATAAATTTCAGGTAATTAAAAAGGAACATCCGGCAAAAGCATATGGGTACAACACTGTTAAAAACCGTTATTCAGATTTACAAATAAATTGTTTGAAAGAAATTATTGATATCGGTGCGTAACTGACAAATAAAATATGTCAACCCATCTTCTTTAAATCAAGTAGTGTTGTTTCCTGCTCTATACACATATTGTTCCTGATGTATAGGCAACCATTACACCATCTATAATAAGTCTATCGAGAAATTTTTCTACGTCACTTTCTAACAGCTCTAGCCACATGAGTAGTAGCTGTTGTTATGTCAGTTACCTCTTTTGTTATTTAATTAAGAAAGATGGTTTATTTGATACCTTAAAAATATGTCTAAATTATATTCCATAACAAGTTGTAGTAATGACATCTTTTTCATTCGTTTGTGTGCTGCCCCGAGTTATGTGGTGTGCAGTCTATTCATTTGTTATCCTTGCTGTTTTATTTTCCTTAATAGAGGTTATTCAACGTCATCCTGTGAAAGGTATGCTGATTCGTAAAGGATCTTCTTTATATTCCCTCTTTCTGGGATTCTCATATTTCTATATTTTCCGGTTTTTCAAACATACTTACTGTTCCCGTAGAGATTTATAGAGTGAGTATAAATCATCCATGGGTCGATCTCATACAACAGTGTATTCTAGTCTAAGTGGTTGAATTTTACAGGATCTGAACTATTGACCACGAGATTATTTACAGTAAAGTGAACACAATTGATTTACCTGACCCGCTAGTCTAACTAACCAACTGATACTTATATTTACCGTAGGTAAATCACTAAAACAGAAATTAATCAATGGTAGTATTTTAATATGTCTTTGACTATATTCCTCGTAACCTGTACTAGACCTGCAACATTTGCCATATCTGATATAAGATATTTTCCAATACCCGATAAACTTTTTGTTCTGGCCTGTTATATCCAGGGCTTTTGTTTTAAAGTAACGCTGAACCTTTTCATGATAACAGGTTCACAAATAGCGCTGTAATTGGTAACATTAAACCATTGATACCTTGTAATAGACTTTTGCTCGTATCCATCTTGAAAAAAGCGGGCTTGGATAATAGAGACTTTATAGCGAATTATTTATAGTTTATATTACAAACCAAACTGCCAACATTAAAGTGGATGACTAGTCAATAGAGATAATTGCCATAGTGGATGACCAGTTAATAGAGACAATTTCCATAGATAGAAGACTGAGACAAGGATGCATTCTGTCTCCAGTGCTATTTAACATATAAGTCGAGAATATGGGTTGGATCTCAATACGAACAAAATAAAGTATATGATAGTTAGTAAGCGCGAAATATTAAATACGGATCTTTTGGTAAACCAACAGCCAATTGACAGGGTAAACAGCAACACATATCTTGGTACTAACATAAATAGTCAATGGGACCACTCTACTGAAATAAAACAACGCATAGGGAAAGCCAGATCAGCGTTCGCAAAGATGAAGTCTCTTTTCAGAAGTTACGATTTATTACTTCCAAAATATCTATTATCAGATGCTATATATTTTCTACACTATTATACAGAGTAGAGGCACGGACGGTCTCTGAAGCTTCTTTAGGAAAGCTCGAGGGCTTCAAAATTTGGTGTTACAGGCGCATCTTACGAATTTCATGGGTGGATTGTGTGACTAATATTAAAGTCATACATAGAATGGGCAAGAAATGCGATATCATTAACACAATCAAAGAGCGCAAATTAGAATAGGTTGGTTTTATTATAAGAAATGAACGCAGATATGGCTTATTGCAACTCATTCTTCAGGGCATGGTATTTCGAAAGAGAAGACCAGGGAGAAGAAGAGGAAGTGGTTCAATACGTCTACAACCGACGAATAGCTTCAAGTAAAGTTAAGATAACTATACGGATCGCCAAAATACGGAACAGATAGGCACCGTAAGAAGAAAAACTAGACTTTTTAGTAGCCAGTCATTTTTCCGAAGACCTAGATTTTGCTCCCCTAAGTGGATCCTGATTATTACTCTTCCAGTCTTCTTCTCTCGCGTAGGTATGGACTATGTAGCGTCTAGGCATATAACCATTACATCTCTTTCTCAAGTTCCTTGTTTTAAACGTTGTATTACTGAACTGTAATAAATTCTGACTTCCGCTAGAAGTATCATTCGCTGCTTGTTCCAGTTTGTTGACGGTTAGGGCAGCTAAGCCAGATATAATCTAGTATCAGGCTGGAATCTGTGTATTAGCGCCATCTTAAATACTTATGTGGAGACAACAACTTTTTGACCATAGATCATATTTAGACAGATTTAAACGAAGGAATGAATAATAACGGAAGATAGCTTTTATGGCTGTACAATTTAAAGAATTTTTTTTACGTAAAACGTCTACTACCAATACAAGAAGTTTGGAAAAACTTAAAATTGAGATAGGTATTAGATACTAGTATTTAACTTCTAATAAAGACTAAATAAAAAGTTATGCCGATAATTAAAAAATGGAAACATCGTTGTTTAAGTAAAATCCCGGAAACTCCAAACAACTTAGTTTATTTAATGTCCATTATAGACATTATACATAAAACGTTTTTACATGTTTATTTTAATGATTACATTTTATTGATAAAAACTACTTGAACAAACAATGGGAAGGTTACGTAAATTTTTTTCAACATTATTTACTAATCTTCATTTTTTATTAAATCATACCCCCACTTTAAAAAGATACTTAATTGGTCCTTGTTTCGTCAATCAACATTGTTAGTTTTAGATTTGTACCAAACTAATTAAATAATTGTTTGTGGTTTTCAAGAGTTGGCTTTAAAAATACCCAATGTTTGATTTTTTATTTATGATAACATAAAAAACTGCTTCTTTTGCGTATTTATTACGCTCATTTTTGTATTTAGAAATATTTAGTGAGGAGATTATTGACAATATTAAAATATATCATATATACAATATTAGAATATTCTAACAATTGATCAAAATAAGTAGCTGATTCTCGACAAAACATAGTCAGCTCAGCAACTCTTTTAGATGTGGCTCAAACCTATGACGATGCCTAGCATTGAGATTATACCATGTAACGTTATAAACGTCACATCTCTATTAATTTATATTTTAATAATTATTTCATTTTAATTTCTTTATTAATTTATTAATTTCTTTATCTTTAGTTTAATTTTTACTATTTTTTTATTCATAAAAATAGTTGGCGCCCACAAAATGTTTTTTCTTTTCTTCCTCTGTCTTTATTTTCTCTCTTTCTGTCCCATAGAATAAATATTTGCCCTCTCACTTTTGTTCGGCAGACTATTCTGTTCTGTGTTGACTGACAAGCTAGTTTCATGATATCTATACCAACATTCTATGACATCTGTGCTAACTTCATTCAGTCTCCCACTTTCTGTCAAAACAACTTTTCTGTAGTGGGATTATTTTTTGCCTCTTTTTGAAATTTATAAAAGAAGGCAAAAATTATTATAAGACTCATTTTTATGGTCTACAACTTCTCTTGGGGTAAGTACTTTCATTGTGATATTTATTCTATAATTCTGACCACATTTCCAATATTTCTAACCTTACTTTCTTTCCAAAGCACATTTTTTTTCTGATATATGCATTAGGTCTCTAACAGAATTTAACTAAGTAGTAACATTCATATTTCATTTTATCCTTGCCATACGCTATTTGTTTAAGTGTAATTTTGTAAGATGGCAAGGAAGTTAAACCTTTCTTTTTGATGTGTTTCTAATGCATGTTGTTTCTTATCCTTTTAGTTTATTGGAGATATCAAAACTTTATTGGTTTACTGGATATTTTATTGGGTTTGTTGGACACATCAAAACTTTATTGGAGATATAAAACTTATTGGTTTACTGGACATTTTATTTTTATTGGACATTTCATTGGATCTATTGAATTTATTGGTTTATTGGACACCAAAACTTAGTCAGGACATACAGCCACGTGTGACTGCAGCTCTCCAGAAGTCACAACTTCTAAGTGGAGGATCCAACAGCTAGAACACACAAGCCGCCCATCGAAGCAATAAGTAACACTTATAACTGTTAAGCTTTGGCAGGGTTAATTATTGTTTTTTTATTGATTTAAATAAATATGATTGGTTAAAATTTGTCTTATTTGCTATCAAATGAGAACTCAGGTTCAATCCCTAGTTTAAGACAAGACGAACTCACCCTTGAGATACTGAGCTAGGCAAGGTATAGACGATAAGCTCCCATGGTTGATTGAGTATTATTTTTACAATAGTATTTCAATTCTCTTTGGTAGTCTTATCGTTACACATTGGCGCCCAACCGTACTTGTTTTATTCAGGGAATTGTGCTCTGAGTTTTTGGTTTGGTGGCAAATAACAAACTTTAATAAATACTTTCTTATTTATATTTTTTGTGTGTTCATATTATCATTATTTGCAGTTAATTTTAATATTTCCATATTTTTGACTGTTTTTATATATTTTCACATGTTGGGTTAAAAAGTATTACCATTTTTATATATTTCAGCATATATATTTTATACTCAGATATTTTATATGTTTTTTTTTGATGGTAGGTACTTTTATACTGTTGTAAGTGGTTTGTTTTTTATTAACTTAACCAGTTTTTGTGGATAGTGTATTTTAATTACTTTCTTAATTTTTTAAATTATTTCTCCAAGATGCTACCTAAACATTTAAAGACAGATGAATTATCATATGAAATTCTTATTAGGAATGTCTCTGTCCCAAATACAGTAGAGGAAAAACGAAAGATCCTTGCTGGACTTCTTTCTCAAGAAGCCAGTAACCGTAGTTTTTCTGATGTTTCTGTTAATCTATCTTTTGATGTTGATTACCAACAAGCTTTAGCTTCCTATTCTGACCTATTAAGTCTTATATCTGATTATTCAGGTACAAAATCTGATAGTAGATTCAAAGCTTTCAGTTCTCGTTTAACTCATTTGTCTGGTAGAATCTCCTGTCTACAGCCAACTTCTGTAGACGAAGAAAAATTAAAAAAAGCTATCCGCTATGATTTGTTGAAATTAGAAGGTACTTTGTCTGACATTGTAGATCAACCTGATATGGTAGACCAACCTGTTGCTTCTACTCCTGATAGAGTAAACCTTAATTATTCTCAATCTTCAGCCTCACCTGTTAAGTCTGTTCCTGTTTATAAATGGGGTATTAAAAAATTTTCTGGTAAAGAACCTCTAATTCCATTTCTCGAACAGATTGAAACTTTAAAGTTTTCTAGGAACTGCACTGATGAAGATTTATTCATCTCTGCAGGAGACCTATTTGAAGGTGCTGCTTTTACTTGGTGGCATAATCACTTTACAAAAAAATCTTTTAATTCTTGGTCTGAATTAGTTGCTTCCTTAAAGGAAACTTATTTACCTTACAATTATGAAAGAAATTTGTGGGAACAAATACGTTCTACAAAACAGTCTTTCAAACAACCTGTCTCTGCATATATTTCTTATATGGAGTCTTTGATGCTCCGGTCTTCAAAATCTATTCCTGAGTGTGAAAAAGTAGATGATATCATTAATGGTCTTCTTCCTGATTATGTCAAGGCTCTTGCTTTCCAGGATGTGGAATCAGTTGCAGACCTTACAAAGTATTGTAAGAGATTTGAAGCTGCTCTTACTATTTCGTCTCGCAGTAAATTTTCTGTTGAGTCTCTTTCTTCTTCTGCTACATGTTGGAACTGCAACATGACAGGCCATACTTTTCAAGTATGTAATAAACCCAAGAGAAAGTTTTGTCATGGTTGTGGGTTTAAGAATATCACCACAAATGAATGTAGCAGATGTTCAAAAAACGGTTTGAAAGAACATTCCAGGGAAAACTTTTCGAAGACATTCAAACAACCCAAGTCAGTGAATGTGTCTAAGAAAGTTATACCTAAAACTACTTCTTTTAGATCTAATGATAATTTAAGCACTTTTTCTTCAGTACAATCTGAAACTTTACCTTCTTCTAGTACTTCTGTTCTTTCTAGTGGTCCTTTAAATTCTAAGGTACATTTAAATTCTACTTCATTATTAGATGTTCATACTAATGATAATAGACCATATATTTCTATTTCTGTAGGTAGTGAAACAATCTCTGCACTTCTTGATACTGGCAGTAATGTTAGTATTATTGGTTTTCCTTCTTTATTTTTACTTAAAAAACTCAAATTAGCACTTAATTATGATGTTTCAAGTCAACTCACTACTGCTGATGGAAACATTCAGAGTATTTTAGGATATGTTTGGTTACCTGTTACTTTATTGAGTAAAACTCAATCACTTAAAGTGTTAATAGTTCCTTCTATTTCACATAAGATGATATTAGGTATGGATTTTATTCGTTTGTTTCAACTTTGTTTGGATTTCTCAAATTTTTCATTTAAGGCTACAGATTTATCTACTTGTGTAGTAAATACTGTTAGCAGTGCTGAAAATCTTTCTGACATTCAACAGTCACAACTTAACTCTGTTCATCGTAGTGATTCTGTAAATGTAGTAACTGACTCTCTTTCAAGAATTCCTGAAGTATCTCAAGTTTCTCTCTTGAATTTATCTAATTTAAAAACAGATGCTTGGTATAGGAATATGATAGGGAAAGTTACAGTAAACCCTAACTTATATCCTGCTTTTAAGGTTCAGGATGATGTTCTTTATAAATATGTTTTTTCTAGCTCAAAGTTTTCTGATTCTTCTCCAGAATGGAAAATTTTTGTTCCTTCTCCACATAGGAAGGAAATTTTGCAAATTTATCATGATGATCCTACAGCTGCTCATTTAGGTGTCTTTAAAACCCTTTCTAGGATTTCAGAATTGTATTACTGGCCTAAAATGAGATCTTTTGTTGTGAACTATGTTCATAAATGTAAAGTTTGTGCTTCTTGCAAGCCTTTAGAGAATATTTCTCCTATCTTTAATGAAGTTCAGAAGAGAATAGGTCACTCTTACAATACCAACACTAATTGCTACAATTTACGTAGACATGATGTAAAATTTCATGTAAGTGCTAAAGTCCGGAAGAAAAATAACATCCTTTCAAAAGCTGTGGATGATTTTTCTGCTAAATTAGCTCCCAAATTTATTCCCTGTATTATACATAAAGTTTTATCTCCTTTAGTATATAATCTTAAGGATCTAGATGGTAAAGACCTTGGTAATTTTCATGTGCAAGATATTAAGTTAGATGTTACTGATTCTAGTGATGATGAGTCTCAATAATGTTGTATAATATGGTAAAGCATTATCTTTTATTATTTTATCTCTTTATATTTTGATATTTCTGTAGTTATGATAAACATATTAATCTTATTTATTTGACATTACCCTAACTGTTTATATATTTCTATTATTTTACTTTGGGTAATTGTTGTTGATTTTGATACAATTAAAAGCCTCATCCAGCACTTTATGTATGACAACATGGTTAGTTGCATACATGGTGTTTTAGTTTTCCTAGGATACATATATCCTAAGGAGATTTTGGGCCAGATTATATGAATCTGTGTTCCTTTTTGGTCTTTTAGAGACAATTAATATACCGTAGTAGGTATATATTTTTTTTTTGGATGATGTGTTTTTTTTTATTTCTTTTGGAGTTAAAATAATTCTATGCATCTACTTTTAGAAATCTGGTGTAGAATTATGGCGCTTTGAAGTTTGATTGTAGTATACCTACTTTCACTTGTTTTCTTCTATTTTTGTAAACTATATTTATGCAGTACTTTATTCTTTTGTGTAGATCCCTGGTTTATATTTAGTGAGAATAACATTTCTTATGTATCATTATCTTATTTTCATTATTAACTTACTCTTAGCCTTCTAAGACTTGTTTTATGCAGTTACTATATCTCTTTTGTGTAGAACTTTGTCTTATTTGACATATCAAGTAAAGTTTATATGTATTTTTGAGTTGTTTATCAATAATTACATTTGCATATCAATGTCTACATGCTTTTACTCATTTTATAATTTTGATATTATTGTTACCTTACTTTAGGTACTCAGTTATCCTGAGTACTAATTTTTTTTTTGAGGTTCATTCATTAGCAGTATCCATTAACTATTCATTTTTGTGAGATATGATCTCTATATTATGTATTTACCTGACTTTGCTTATTTGTCTTTATTTTTGTATACTTACCTTTGACTTTGATTATTAACTAGACTTCATACTATGTGTATAGAATGCTATTTTGCAAAGGAAGTTGTTGTACTTCCGAAGAAGAATTTCTGAAGACATAATTCTTCAACAATGTATATCTGAATATATCAGATGCATTGCCCCTTTGTTATTATTATTTTTGTTATTGTGGGCCTGAGCTTTGATGCAGATGTACATTCGTACCACTGGATCTTCCTTAAATGGTGGGTTGTCTCCAGGGTATGGCGTCGGGGGGTTCATGGCACATAGGGCTGTCGTCTCCGAGGAGCGCTGTCGTGGTTTAACCGTGGGCTATGGGCTACTGCGTTCATACCAACATGGTTTCAATTGATCCTTTGGTAGGGTCCATGTACAGTACCAAAGTCTACAGATACCCGATTACTTTAAATTAATTTTTTCCCTTCATTTTTAGTCTGATGAATACTAAAATTCCTTGGGTAATATGCATTTATATTCCCCTGAGCGTTCCCCTCAAAAACTGTATATTATAATTATTAAATTTTTATTATAAACTTTATGCTACACCATCTTACTGCTTACTTTATAACAGTACCTATTTAATTTCAGTTTAATGAATACTGAAATTCATTGAGTAATTTTTTTTTATTTTTCCAGAGATATTCTCTGTAGTAGTTTATTAATATTAGATTAATAATTTTAGTGTGATGAATACTACAATTCATTGGGTAATTTTTTTTATTTTCCCCAGATTAACATCTGAAAATTATTTTGTTATTTTTTTTTTAAATATAGCAAATTTGAGTTATACTTTAAATTTTTTATGAATAGTAATGTAAACTTAATTACTTATATTCATTAATTTAATTATTTTGTTATATATATTTTTTAAATAACATATAACAAATTTTAGTTTGACGGATACTACAATTCGTTGGGAAGTATTCAATTTCCCTGAGTAATACTCTAAATTTTTTTTTATGATCATTCTTTTATTATTATATTCATTAACTTGATTGCTTTGTTATAAAGTATTTATTTTTGATTTGTTACTACAGATTACTACTGCATATATTTATTCCTAGGTAGAACATTGTGTTCTTGTTTTCTTTGAGAAAAATTTCTCAGTTGTGTTCGAAATTTTTCTGATGGGTGGTAGGAGTGTGTAACGTTATAAACGTCACATCTCTATTAATTTATATTTTAATAATTATTTCATTTTAATTTCTTTATTAATTTATTAATTTCTTTATCTTTAGTTTAATTTTTACTATTTTTTTATTCATAAAAATAGTTGGCGCCCACAAAATGTTTTTTCTTTTCTTCCTCTGTCTTTATTTTCTCTCTTTCTGTCCCATAGAATAAATATTTGCCCTCTCACTTTTGTTCGGCAGACTATTCTGTTCTGTGTTGACTGACAAGCTAGTTTCATGATATCTATACCAACATTCTATGACATCTGTGCTAACTTCATTCAGTCTCCCACTTTCTGTCAAAACAACTTTTCTGTAGTGGGATTATTTTTTGCCTCTTTTTGAAATTTATAAAAGAAGGCAAAAATTATTATAAGACTCATTTTTATGGTCTACAACTTCTCTTGGGGTAAGTACTTTCATTGTGATATTTATTCTATAATTCTGACCACATTTCCAATATTTCTAACCTTACTTTCTTTCCAAAGCACATTTTTTTTCTGATATATGCATTAGGTCTCTAACAGAATTTAACTAAGTAGTAACATTCATATTTCATTTTATCCTTGCCATACGCTATTTGTTTAAGTGTAATTTTGTAAGATGGCAAGGAAGTTAAACCTTTCTTTTTGATGTGTTTCTAATGCATGTTGTTTCTTATCCTTTTAGTTTATTGGAGATATCAAAACTTTATTGGTTTACTGGATATTTTATTGGGTTTGTTGGACACATCAAAACTTTATTGGAGATATAAAACTTATTGGTTTACTGGACATTTTATTTTTATTGGACATTTCATTGGATCTATTGAATTTATTGGTTTATTGGACACCAAAACTTAGTCAGGACATACAGCCACGTGTGACTGCAGCTCTCCAGAAGTCACAACTTCTAAGTGGAGGATCCAACAGCTAGAACACACAAGCCGCCCATCGAAGCAATAAGTAACACTTATAACTGTTAAGCTTTGGCAGGGTTAATTATTGTTTTTTTATTGATTTAAATAAATATGATTGGTTAAAATTTGTCTTATTTGCTATCAAATGAGAACTCAGGTTCAATCCCTAGTTTAAGACAAGACGAACTCACCCTTGAGATACTGAGCTAGGCAAGGTATAGACGATAAGCTCCCATGGTTGATTGAGTATTATTTTTACAATAGTATTTCAATTCTCTTTGGTAGTCTTATCGTTACAACCATAAACTGAAAAACATTCTTTCTACCCAATATTTAGAAATATTGAAGATGTGTTTTATGACCTAAGGGAAATCCGTGCAGGTATACCACAGGTAAGTTTACTGTTACCAGTCCTATATATTTTTTGTACACTGGTAATCTGACGAATATTGACCAAATTGATGATCATTGATACATTTGCCGACGATACAACGATTATGACTGCTGGTGACAATGAAATAAATTTTGTTAGGAGAGGTACGGGTACGTACATCGACATTATCATGGCGACACAAGGAATAGTTGCGAAAGCAAGAGGCTGGAAGATTTTGCCAGACTACACTGGAACTGAACATCGGTACTTCTGGTTCTCGATAACCGGAACAGTGACCACTAACACGGTCCGTACGTCCAGGACGTCGGGAGGCGGATGCGGCGATGAGAATGACTGGAAAGTATACGAGGAGCTGATTTAATGGAGAGTGAGCATGATGCAGAGTCAATCACCGACGGTGAAAAACGTGGAGAGAGTCATTAAAGAAGTGATGGAAGGAAGCAAGATAGGTCGCGAGAGCAAGGGGCAGAGCAGGGATCAGACCGGAGGTCATCGAGGAGATCGGGGAAGATTACCACGCAAGGAAGAGGGAACTTGGAACCTAGAAAGAGCTGTGTGAAAAGCTGGATGAGGACATTAGAGGTCAGGGATACAAGATCGTCATGAAGAAGTTCCATGCGTATCCTCCTTACGAAATTCCTATGGACAAGAAGCTTAAGGTAACAAGAGAGCTCTTTTCGGGACGGCAGATGGCATGGAGTATGGAGGGACGAGTGAGCTGAGCGTGCCGTAACCTTTACCATAGAAGAACTTGGGCATTGGGTTCAATTAAGACGCGCAGGTCCTCCGGATTGGATCGGATACCACCTGAGGCGGTGAAGGGTCTAGCACGGGCGGAGCCTGCGTGGCTTCTGAAACACATGAATGCACTGCTGGAAGCACAGACCTTTCCTGAGCCTTGAAGGACATCGAGGCTGGTACTGCTCCCAAGACTGGGGAAAAGTATCGACCCATCTGTCTTCTTCCTTGCATCGGTAAGCTGTATGAAAGGATGCTGCTAGTACGCATATACGACATGGTTGAGAGGTCATGTGGATTATCTCGGAGGCAATTTGGTTTTTGTAAAGGGAAAAGCACGATTGATGCAATCGTGAGTGTGCTTGAAGCATGGCGCAACAGAGGGGCTGAATATCGCTGGGCGGCCGTACTGTTGTTCGATGTTAGAAATGCATTTAATACGCTGCAGTGGAACGAGGTAATGAAGGCAATGGAGGAGAGTGAATGTCCTAGTTACCTGATGAATGTGGTGGCGGAGTATCTGTCCGAGAGAAGGATTATGGTGGAAAAGGGAATGATCGTGGACGTGACGGCTGGGGTGCCTCAGGGACTTGTCTTGGGCCCGACGCTATGGAACCTGGCATATAACAAGGTTATGAACTGTGAATATGGAGAGGGTACAATCTCCGCATTCGCAGCTGACTTCGCTGTACTAGTAGCGGCCCGGGATGAGCCAGATCTCAAATACCGGGTTCGGAACGCAGGCGGCGTCGTAAAGAAATAGATGACCCAACACGGACTGAAGAGAAAACCGAAGCCATTATTCTGAAGGGAAAAAGGAACAGGCAAAGTGTTGAATTACAATGTGCGGGAACATGTCTAACATCCAAGAAACACGTAAAGTACCTAGGAGTGACATTGCACCAGAATGGAAAATGGGCGGAGCACATGCGGGATGTGGCCCGGAAGGCTGCAAATAGTGCGGCTGCGTTGGGGAGGGTGATGCCCAACATTGGGGGACCCAAATCCGAAAGTAGGAGGGTCTTACACGGTGTTGTACAGTCGATGGTCCTCTACGCTGCACCAGTCTGGAGCGGGGCCGTAGAGATAACGCTCTATAGGAGGCTCATGACACGAGTGGACAGAACAAGTCTGTTGCGAATGGCATGAGCCTACAGGACTGTATCTGCGGCAGCCTTGTGGACCATCACTGAATGTGTTCCGTTGCATGTTGCGGTGGAAAGAAAAGAGCTCTATGAGAGAAGAGGCCCAAATCTTTTATGGCCGAGAGAAGACAGGTAAGGGAAAGGTCAATTGAAAGATGGCAACAAGAATTGAACAACATGGAGAATGTGGCACAGTGGACGAAAATGCTGATCCAGAACATAAGAGATTGGGTGGACACTGTGGCCACAGGCGACTGGATTATTTCCTGACGCAGGTGCTCACAGGACACGGGTTTTTTAGGACTTACCTCTCTAGGTTCAGAAAGGCCGATACAGATGGTTGCCTATACTGCGGACACTCGGACACTGTGACACATACGATGTTAGAGTGCGACAGATGAATAATAGAAAAAAACAGACTGAAGAGAGAGAGAGAGAGAGAGAGAGAGAGAGAGAGAGAGAGAGAGGTGAATTTTGTTACAGTGAGAAAAATGATTGAGAGAATGATTGAAAATAAAGCAGGTTGGACTAGTATACACAACTATATCCGTGCAGTTATCAAGAAAAAAGAAGAGGAAGACAGACAGCTGGACCAAGGGCAAAGGTAATGTTACGTTCCAAATTTAAAGTAGAAAGTCCCACCTCTATTTTGAAAAATTTACACTTTTAACAATTTAAACAATTCTAGACGTGTAAGATCGGTTGCCTATAATATATTATAAGCAAGGTGGCGAAAATAAAATTAGTAGTTTTCAAATAGGGATAATGTCTGGCAAATTGTGCTGAAGTTAAGGGAAAACGTCCTCTTTTTGCGAAGAAACTAATTTAGATCGTTCTTTCTAGAGTTATCTTGGAAGAATTGGGATCACAAAATTTAAATGTTTGAATTTCGGTATTATTCGGTGACCTCCGTTCATCAAGTTGCCAAGTGTTCGCGAAGACGACGGAAAGGAAGTGATTCTAGGTTTGACAGTGGTACCGAAAAGTTCGGGCTAGTTTAAAAACAGTATTTTGTTTTTTTTGCTGCTGTTCCATCTGGGATCTGGACTAGTATGAATCGAGTGGATATTCAAGGGGATTTTCTGCCTTCGTGGAAGGGTTTTTTGGAAATAACCACAATTTCGCTAAAAAAAGCGGATCTACAGTGCACGTGTCTACCGGAGTCGCATTTAGATCAAGAAATTAGCCTTAATCACGAGTCCAAATAGCCGACTACGTTGCGGTCCAGTTTGGGATATTTCAAACCCCTTCTCTGGCTAAGAAGAGTGAGTGTTAGAACATTTCAGAGACAAGTTTTTTTTTGTATTGCTCCATTATCGCCAAAAGGCAGATAAACAAAGTGTTAAAATAAATATATTTATTTCCAAATAATTATTTTAGACACGTATGGTAATTAGTGTTTTCTTGCTTCAGCTTTTTTCTTCTTTTTCTGTCTGGCTGTAATTTAAAACTTTTCAACATTGTCATACAAGTCTATCGGCAATCGTATTTTTGGAGTTCCTCCTAAGTCGCAGTGGATTTTGCGAATGGTATTTTTGGATTGAAGACACACTGAACTTTAACTAGAATCCCACGCGGTGAAGTATATGAATGTATTGAAAATTCGAGGTATGGATCGATAATTAATTTTTGTCGGAAGATTTAAGCGCCGTCTAATTTGTTTATGGGATACAATAGTTTTTTTAAAGATTAATTGCGGTTTGTTTTTGTTTGGGAAAGTATGTACTATTTCTTTTCATATTTTTACTATTAATATTTCTGTTACGGTACTGTAATGTGATCTAAATTCAATGCTATGTATCCTAACGACTTTGGTAAATATATTGCTTCCTGTAAAACCTGGTCGTCTCATGTATTATGTTTAAGTGCGGAGAATTTGACTTCTCTTTTGTCTTGTGTCGCCAATACACACAAGTGTACAAGTACGGTTTCGTATTACGGTCACAATTAACAATACAATAGGGTGATTTATGGGTTTGTCCTTTTGCCACCTCGAAGCGTGGTCAGAGGGTTGTTTCTGACCGTCTTAAGTCTCAACTCAAGACACTTCCTAACAAGACATCGAACGAAACACACGAAGTTTGTGGCTCTCGTGCCATAGAGCCGCGTCGGCCGACGCCACGACGGTACCAACGTCGTGGCTACGACTAAAATATTTCAAAGGGTAAGTCTTTCTTTGTACGAACATCAATACTGAGTAAGACCAGTTAATTTCCTAATTTATTGACAGTTATATTTGCTATTTTTCGCTAATTGATTTACAAACAAATTATTTCATTTATTCGTTATAATTATTTATCGAATATCATTTAACCAGCGACCTCATTAAGTTTTATACAAAACAGTTTTTATTTTAATATTTACAAATATTTTACAGTTTTTAAAGATTATTTAACTAAAGATTATTTAACAAAACTAAAACTTTAGTATTTTTAAAGACACCAATAAACGTACAGGTGTATGCCAAGTGTCAAATAATAGAACAGGTAAAGTCCATAAAATATTTGGGAACAAATATCAATAGTCAGTGTAATCCAATAAAAGAAATCCTATCAAGAATCGAACAAGCAAGGAAAACATTCATGAGCATTAAAACATTTTTTACAAGATCAGACCTTAGTCTACAGCTTAGAATCCGAATGATCAGATGTTACGTTTTTTCTGTCTTACTGTATGGCTGTGAAAGTTGGACAATGGACTCTGAAATAGAAAAAAGAATAGATGCCTTTGAGATGTATATATACAGACGAATGTTGAGGATTCCATGGGTACAAAGAGTTACTAATGTTCAGGTACTTCGTTGCATGTGCAAACAAAAAGAATTACTAAGAATAATCAAAGAGAGGAAAATGCAATACTTGGGTCATGTGCTGAGAGGCGAAAGATATGAATTACTTCAAGTTATACTGGAAGGAAAAGTACAGGGCAAAAGATCAGTAGGAAGACACCAAAACTCGTGGCTGAAAGACCTGAGGAGATGGTTCGATCGCTCATCCGCAGAGATCTTTCGCGCAGCAGTTTCCAAAACTACAATTGCCATTTGGATCGCCAACCTTCGAAAGGAGACGGCGCAATGAGAAGAAGAAAGATTATTTGCTGTTTCTTTTATTAATTAAATATTTGCACATAAGGGGGGTTAAATATTTGAGATAGGTTTATTTTTTTTTATATTATTTTCTACACACGCACTTTAGTTCTCGTGGTGTCCTATTTGGGTTAATTATTTTTTTTTGTTGGTATTGAACCACACACCCCTTAGCGTCCGGTACTTTTGATACGTCTTACCCTTTTTTGTGCAAGTAAATAGAAATAACATGAATTTTTTTTTACCGCATCAACCCCTAGGGTTATTAGCGGGGTGGTATATCTTTATTTTAGAAAAGTTACACTTAGTATATTATTAAAATTTACATAACAGTTTTGGAAAATACAAACATTTTATGTTATGTTACAGTTTGTTATACAGTTTACAATTTTTGATAAAATTTATTGTATTGCTGATTTCTTTTAGAGTTTCTTTCAAATTGTGTTTTATTTTTGCTGTCGATCTTGCTGTTGAGTACACTGGACAGTCTATCATTATATGTTGCACTGAAAATGGTATTTGACAGGTGTGGCAAATCGGCTGAGGGTCCTTGGAGATGATGTATCCATGTGTAAATTTTGTATGACCTAGCCGCAGTCTGTTAATAACTACTTGGTCATGTCTTTTAGCTGGGAGCGGTAGTAAAGCAGAGGTAACATCTGGTTTGATACTTTTTAATTTTACTTCTGTTTGGTTCCATTTTACTTGCCAGGTTTTGTTCATGTAAGTTTTTATTAATGTTTTTTGATCTGAAATTGGTATGTTTTGCATAATAGTAATTGTCGTGTTATTGATAGTTTCTGTTGCTGCTTTATCAGCTGCTTCATTACCCTTTATCCCAACATGGGATGGTACCCATAAAAATGTTATGTTTTTACCACATGTTTGGGCATTGTATAGCATGTCTTTTATTAATGCTAAATTGGCATGAGTAGGATACATCTGCTTGACACTATTTAAGGCACTTAGAGAATCTGATATAATAAGAAAGTTTGTATCAATGCTGGTACATTGGTTCAGTGCGTTGAAGATTGCCTGCAATTCTCCAGTATATATGCTACACTCCTTGGCTAGACGGGTGACACAGGTGTTGTCTTCAAAAATAGCTGCAGCAGCTACACCATTACTGCTTTTAGAGGCATCAGTAAAAATTATTTTGAAATCAGGGTATCTGGAGATGGTAGACCGGAATTGTTGTTGTATTTCAGAAGGATTGTGTGAATGTTTGGGATAGTTAAGTAAGGTAAAATCCACTTTTGGTATTTGAACTTTCCAGGGAGGAGACTGGCATCTGTTTGTGGAAGTGGCTCTCAATTGATGTATATTGAATTCAAATCGATTTATTCGTTCATTGAAAGGTAAGTTTCTAGGGCAATAATTTGAGTACAGATTTGGAGGGTTGCTCCTTATTAGGCTTGTTATAAACGGGTTTTCCTTTGCACTGAGATATTTAGTAGCACACAACATTGAAAAATATTGTCTTCTGAGAGTTAATGGCGGTTCTCCTGCTAGGACTTGAAGGCTGCTAATTGGCGTGGTTCTGAAAGCTCCGAAAACTATGCGTAATGCTGTAGATTGGATGATGTCCAGTTTGTTCATTTGACTTTTAGTTTTTTCGGTTGAAAATCTCAAGCCTATATCTAAAGACCACCCTTCTAATTTATTTAGTGTATTTTGTAATATTGATGCAGCTGATTTTAGGTTTTTACTTCTCATATATATTACAAGATCATCGGCGTAAAGGTTTGCTTTTACTGGAAGCATAAAATGGTTAGAAACGTTGTTGATTGCTATTAAGAATAGCAGGGGGCTTAATACAGATCCTTGAGGGATACCAGTTTCCACTGATTTCTTAGTTGACATGACACCGTTTGTTTTAACTTTTATACTTCTGTTCTCCAGGAAGTTTTTGGCGAAGGCTAAGAATTTACCATCTATTTTCCAACTCTTCATTGTTTTTAAGATGTGATATGTCCACGTGGTGTCAAATGCTTTTGTGATGTCAAAGAAAATTGCTATTAATTTTTGTTTATGTATAAAAGCTTCGTGTATTTCAGATTCTAATGCTATAATGTTATCTATTGTAGACCGTTCTGATCGGTACCCACTTTGGATGGATGTAAGGAGATTTTTCTTTTCTAAGTACCATTTTAATATTTTGCTTAGAATCTTTTCCATTATTTTGCTGATGCTACAGGTAAGAGATATTGGTCGATACGAAGAAGATAAGTTTTTTGGTTTATTGTCTTTTAAAAATGGTATTATAATTGCTTCGCGCCAGAGAGATGGAAATTTATGGGTCGAATAAATTTTGTTGAAGATCTCTACTAAAGTAACCTTCGCGCTTATAGGTAGTTTTTCTATGAAAATTGGTGGTATGTCATCAGGTCCAGGTGAGGTATTTTTGAGGTTATTAAGACTTTCATTTAATTCATTAAGTGTTATGGAAGTGTTTAGTGGATCAGCAGTATCTTCTATATTAATTTTTGATGCTTCTGTTCTTTCTTTGTGTTCTAAGAAATTTGGGTGGTACTGCTGATTGCTTGAATACAACTGATAGTGTTCTACTAAAATTTCTGAGATTTCGTGTTTGTCTGAAGTTGTTAGATCATTATGAATTTTTGTTAGGCAAGTAGGAGCCGCATTTTTATATTATTTTTATATTAAGCCTATGGTAAAGTTAAATAATATTGTAATATGTATTTGTTTTCAAATATCTTAGGAATCTATTTATTAAAATTGACTAAATCCTGATCTCAGACAATTTCGTTTATTTTTTTATTTATTCAGGTTGGATACTATACTTAATATTTTAGTAGTAAACCTATTGGTAAGTTGGTGGTTTATGGAATAGTAACGTAGGGAAGGCTGTGGGTCAATTTACCTGGCGCCCCTGATATAATGATTTTGTTTGTTTTGTGGACCGGACGACCATCTCCACTCTTTTGTCTAGCCGCGAGCCATTCCCAGACTGTCACCGTATAGTACTTTTCTTTCCGGGTGTACGTCTGATTTATATGGGGTACATTTTTTAACTTTTTTTTTATATAGATTCGGTTTTGTACGCCACAGTAAGAGGGACAGATGATGGAAGTTGAAGGTAGAAAAGTAGGTCAGACTGTATGAGTTAAACTGTGTGAGTCAGACTGTGAGGAAGGAGGAAATGCCCGTCTGGGAGTGATACTGTACTAAGAGCGACGAGGGTCTTCCACGCGCTACCTGGAACGAGACAGGGAGCCTCCTTGCTGGCAGTCTGTGGATGAATGAAGGTAGTGCTTCGGAAGTGATGCCGGCCTTACAGCGGCCATTCCGCTTCCGGATCTCTGTATGACAGAGGAGGGTCTGATTTAGCAGGTAGGTGTTCGGCGTAGACTCGGTAACGGGAGGGCATTTTAAAGTACCTCGGCAACTATCGCCGGGAGTACGAAGAACGAATCCTGCACTAAGGTTAGTCAGGCAGCGTCCTGGACTGATATGTTTTTTTAAGATTCCAGACTCCCCCTCTATAAAGACGAAAAAAAGGCCCTCTTATTATAAGACTGAAGTATTTGATCTTTCTCATTTTTATTCGATAATATTAATTAATTCTAGCTGTTTGTGCATGGTCTCTAGCATACGTTCGTTAGATATGTGTGCTGTCTACAAGATTCGGAGCATGCGACGGTAACACCACAACTCGACTTTGTTTATTAGGTTCTTCTTTATTAATTATGTACATTTTTATACCTAGATATAGAAAAGAACGAAATGTATTATATGTTTAATATATTTTATTATTGTTTTGAAATAGGTTTACAATTTTAGATATAACTACAATACATTTAATTTAATAATACATATTTTTGGTACATATCAAAGTAGTTTAATACAATTATAAATTTAAAAAAATAAAATCAATTTAATAATTTTTAATAGAGCTTTATATATCACATATAATACAATTAGAATATAGCAATATGGTTTTAAAGTACGTTAAATTAAAAATTATTCACAATTACTAATAATGGATTGGGTTTTTAAAATAGTTTTTGCCACTTTGCCACGGAAGAAAATAAAAAAATAAAAATTGAAGAACAAGCTAAAACTTAAACGCTATATATATATATATATATATATATATATATATATATATATATATATATATATATATATATATATATATATATATATAATGTGTGAGGATTAGAATTTCTACGTAATATGGACAAGCAGGACACATTGATTGAAAACTTTGTGTTTAAAACCGATGAGATCTGATTTCAGTGAGATTTACAGGTTACCAAAAACTTCCTATGTCAGCCTTATTCTCCAGTGGTGTTAGCATGTTTGATTATTTCTACCAATACGTATTTATAGTTGACTTTTCTTTCACTTTTTTTAGCTTTTGCTGATGATCTGGAAGGTCCAGCCTCGTCAATATCATTATATACTTAGGAATCTCTTTCAATATTTGGTAATAAAAAAGTTCAACAGAAACCCTAAGAATTCTCCCGGACAACCCTGGACAACTATCTTCCTGATCACCAGACTACACGTCTGTAAACACATTAAATTCTGGGTGTTCAGTATATATAGCATCAACGTCTAAAGTTTTATCGTCATCAATAATATTCAGCGCTTCTTAAAAAGATCTGTTCTAAAAGTTCCGATTTTTGCTCCCATACGTTACTACCGTTACATACATGTAACACCAAAAATAGAAGGTTGAATTTACAAAACCAGGATAAAATTTCGAAAAATTTATATTATTATTAAGAAAAGACCTTCAATTTAGGCTCAATTGAAAACACTTTAAACAAAATATAATAACAAAAGAATAGTAATCATATATTAACTCAAACTTGAGATCCATGTTTACCATAAATAATAAGCACCGTCACATCAAACACTCAACTAAATAAACAGGTTAGATTAAATCCTCGATCCTGTAGACAACGAAAGAGAGAGGACAGGTAACGCTCATTTACTAAACCTTCGCAAAGTGAGTCCAGTTTCGATGTGACCGCCATGTTTTGGTACCTGTACGTTACCCATTACTACCACTCGCAGGGTTACCAGATTTACTGATTTTTCAGTAGATCTACTGATTTCAACTTCAATTTACTGATTTACTGAAACACTATATCGATCTACTAAAAAATATGTAATGATAAAATCATGTTTAAAAAGTGATCATTATTTCAGTGTTTCAGCGTTCAATTATAAATTTTGAAAAAAATGTATATATATATATATATATATATATATATATATATATATATATATATATACGTACATCCATTATTCTTAATTTACTGAAGAAATAAAATATGACCTGGCATCCTTTCTGGTGCCGAGTTAGGCTTCAGTTAATTCCATAGGATTACGCGTTCCCTCTCTTTCCTTGTCTAAGCTCTGAACCAAACGCTGAAAACTAGTAAACAAGTGTTCCTTCTAACTAACTAGTAAACAAATGCAGGCGATGACTTCTCAGACCTAAACACGGGTATTGAGAGGTTACCAATAAGAAGAAATTATTTGTTGGAGAATGCAATATTTAAGAAAATTCGAAAATTAAGTGAGAGAATGCAAAAATATTTTTTATTTAGATGAAACATGGATAAATGAAGGGCATTTTGTAAAAAAAGATTGGCAAGATAAACTGGTTACAAATACTTGTCAAGCATTTATATAAGGTTTGTCTACGGACTCAAAATTCCCAAATAGTAAAGGTCGCCGTTTCAATAACACTCATATTGGAGGAGATATAGGATTTGTTGATTGGGCTTGCTAGATTTTATTTCAAATTCTATGAACGAGTACCATGAAGAAATGACTGCTGATGTTTTTGAGGAATATTTGATTCAAATGATAAATTTATTACCGAACAATGCTGTAATAGTCATGGACAATGCCAGTTACCATTTAAGGTTAAAGGAACCGTTACCTAATACTTAATGGAGAAAGCAAAAACTCTCGGATAGGCTAGTAACCAAAGAAATAGTAGTGCCATTTGAAAGTTTACTCAAAAAAGTTATTTCAGCTATGCAAAGAATATTCAATAAAATTTAAAAATTATAGTGTATAGCAAAAGAACATGGAGTTAGGTGTTGGGATTACCACCTTATCAATGTGAACTTAACCTCATAGAACTGATCTGTGCTCAAATGAAGGAATATGTAGCGAGAAATAATACAACATTTAAATTTCAAGATGTTCGACAACTATTATCTGGCTTCATATCAAAAATTTCACCTGACAATTGGCAAAAAGCTATAAGACGTGTCATAGCAGAAGAAAAAAACATTCTGGAAACTCCATATGTCTATAGAGGAAACAATAGAAACAATTATTATTTCTGTGGGAAATAAAAAAACTGATAATAATGATGATGATGCTTCCTAATTGGAAAAAGACAACTTATGTATTTAGGTATGTAATTATATATTTATATTACTAGTTATAAGTTTATATGACGTTAGTACCCGAAATATATTTATTATTAAATTGTAAGGAAATGTCCTTAACCAATATTTAGTGTTTCTATAAAGATTAATATGGGTACGTAATATTGACATTTTAGCTTTTTTAAATTAAAGTAATTTTATGTTCTCCGTCACTGAGGCTTCAGTTATTGTTTAATCCCTTAAGTTTTAATCATTTGCATTTTATGATGTATTGTATTTGAGGTTTGTCGGGGTGGTCATATTAAAGTCAAGTGAACATTCAGATAAGAAGGTATCAATTATTACGTTTTTTCTGCATTAGCCAACATTGTATTTAGACCTTTGCTATAAAATTTGTGCCGTCAATCATTTTCAAATGTACTATAGAATTACGGGATTAATTAAAAATTGACTTGAGGGAAGTACAGGCGAAAGTGACAAAAACCAGGAATTAGTGTTTAATGTATTCTTCTGGAGAAGCTGTTTTGATACAAAATATATAATTATATTATCCATGTGGGAAATTATATTTAATAAAAAGCAGTTAAAAAAAAATAATACTTTTTTAAAGGTTTGGCTGTAGTAAATCGATGTTGTTTATACAGTATATTGAGATATTTTTTGATAACTAGGCACAGATGGAAAATATTACAATGTAATAAAATATCTATCCAATTTCGATCTAAATATTTATAATAAATATTGGATAAGTTTAAAATAAAATTTAAAACTAAATAATATCACAGTTAGCTTATTTATTAACACCATTCCTATATTTTAAGCTGATTCGAGTTTGGGAGGTTGTGAATGATTCCGTATTACTGAGGTAAGCATCTCGTCGTCGAAGGTGCAGTTTCTTCAAGAAATCATTGTAAACGGATCGTTTGCAAATAAAGATGATAAAAATGTAGACACCTAAAAAATACACAAAACATTGAAGCTATTTGAATAATATAATATGTATAAAGTAGACCGACTAAAATAAATTGCATAAATTCATATAATAATGTAATGTTTATTATTTATCGCAATAATAATAGTTTACAATATAATCAACTACGGAATAAGTATTTTAAGAAAATAAGTCTAATTAAACAAATAGTGTAAGTTTACTTTAATCGGTCATATTTGACTACATAAAAAGCATTCAAGGATTGCTTTACATACATAGATTACTTCTACTAGCTCACACATGATATCATTAGCTACATTTCTACTTGCACAAGAAATCACAAACTAAACGCAAAAATTACTACATTTCTCTCTAGGGCTCATAAACGTTATCCAGGTATGATTTGCCAATTTAAATCCCCTCTTTTGTTAGATGTAAAAAAGTGTCGGTCAATGCAGTACAAGGAAAATATTATGTGCAAAAATATGCCTAAACGGTGTTATAATGTAAAGCAAATATAAAAAGAATCGTAGGAAAAATTTTAGAAATATTTATATTATTGATTTGATTTTTTATAGTTATTTTAATGAATTTCTTAATCTTCGACAGCAGTTCACGAAAGTAATGTATTTACAGTAGAATCTGAGTATACACCGTATATGCACATATGCGCACCGCATATGCGCACCGTCGCGTCAAAATGTAACCTCAAAACTTGTCCGGTGCCCGTGTTGCATTTACCTGCTGTTTCAAGTGAGAATATTGTAGTTAAAAATGTGAAGTAAACGGAAACACAAGATAAAATGAGCATTTTAAAGAAGTTCGATAGTAAAGGAAACATGTTCAAATTGGCAAAAGGATATGGAGTTATGCGTGATACTCTACACGAGGGAAAAAACAAAAGATGGTAGACAACGTGAAGACGACGGAATCTAGACCAAGAAAGCGTAAAACATTAAGTGTTAGCGAATATCCAAAGAAGAAAAATGCTCTCTACATGTGGTTCATGCAAGAGCGTTTCTAAACACATTTCTGTATCTGGACAAATTCTGACAGCAAAAGCAATCGAATTTCATAAAAAAAATTACAATGAAAGATGATTTTCGTGCCACTGTTGGGTGGATGGATAAATTTAAAAAGCGATTTGGTATCCGTCTGTTAACTATATCGGGTGAAAAATTGTCAAGTAGCGGATTTGCAGTGCAACCATTTATCCATCCTTTCACAAACCATCAGCAAAACATTCGGATCCTCTAAATAAGCGAGCGAACCAGGTTGTAAAGGGACTAAAGATAAAATCACATTTATGCCGTGTTTAAATACTACTGGAACGCACAAATTAAATTTTTTAGTTATTGGTAAAGATAAAAATTCTTTCAAAAACATTTGTCCTCAATCTGCTATAAGAACTAATTTAAAAGTTTGGTCACGATAGAGGTATTTAAGTAAATGGTTTCATATCGCAGAAAGGAAGAAGTTTATGAAAATATCTAACTTTTTCACCAATAAATGATTGAACAATATAAACTTTTGCATTCATCATACCATTCTTTTAATATAGGTTTTTTTAAAAAAGGTAATTAGTGACCTGGTGACTTCAAAATGAACGTGTTATTTCTAGGTGCTTTTAAAAGCTCAGTGAACATTATTTACATTGATCCCGCCAAAAAATAATTAATTATTTTTTAAATTCTAATTTAGGCGATCTAAGCTGCACTTTTATATATTTATGGGATTTTAAAAATACTTTTTCTAATTTACCGCCACCCTACTTTTAAAGAACATCTAAGGGAACATTTCTTTTATAATTTTTACCAAAATGTGTCTTGAAATAATAAATCTTTTCTTAAGTTACGTAAGCACCTTCCAGGAATTGTATTCAAGTACAGATACGGGGAAAATTATTAATTGTATATTTACATGTAAGATTATATAAAAATAGCCCTCAAAAGAACCATAGCATATGATTTGTCTTCTGTGTGTGATATATGAGATCACTAACAAGAAAATTGTACTGTCATTATAACATGTGGTTGTCTTTTTAAAGACAAATCACACGCTATGATTTTTCTGACGGAAATAAGTTGATTTTATGTAATCGAATGAATAAAGTAGTCCCAGGAACGCAACTCAAAAATATTGACAATATCTTCTAAAGTCATCTAATTTAAAATAAAAAATATAAAGTGATAAATACAATTAAGTTTTTAGAAGAATTTTTTTTTCTAAACAACAAAAACAAAATTTGTTTTTATTAATGTTTTGTATTTTGGGAACACTTTTCGAAATGAAAATCAAAACGTCAAAATAAACTTATTTTAAAGTAAAATGGTGACTTATTCTCAGTAAAAACAGATAAATTATATGTATAAATAAATATATGTACAATAGAAATATAAGACAAAAACAAAAACGGAGGCGACACATATAACAAAACTGGATTACTAAACAACAACAAGATGAATAAAAGAAACTTACTTCTTATTTAAAAAAAAAATCACTTCCGACCATTAACTGCTTAACGCGTTAATAATAGTTATTTTTAAAATATAGTGTAATACTCTAGTTATATATTATTCAAATATGAGGAGAAATGCAAAACATTCCAGAAAAACCTTATAAAAACTAACAAAAAACTAATTTTTTATATGAAAACTGACGAAATGTCTCGGAATAAACTGGATATCGACGACAACAACGCCAAAGAAAAAACAACCTGACTATTGAAAACTTTAATGCGTTGAAGTTCGCATGGGCCTGCAACAACGACAAAGCCAATAGAACAATATGAAAGGTTCGGCATGTATATCACAGCTGATGGGTACCAGAAGTCAAAAAATCGGCATACTTCTAGTATATAGTAATAGTGCCAATATTCAACATGAATTTGAAACAGGTTTTATTATACAAAACAGTATGCTAGAATCTGCTACAAAATAGGCCAATAAATAAAATTATTTATTACATGAGCTTTAGAGGAAATCTATGCAACAGTTTGATGCTATTTGTTTATGAAACCACCGAAGAAACGGACGATCTAACTAAAGGCATCTGGTATGACATGAAAAAGAGCACACAAAGAAAAGAACCTGAAACAACTAGAGCTTAATAGAATCAACAATAGAAGTAGACATCTCTTTAGATTTAAAAAATATATAAAAAAAACAGCTTTAAATCAAAAGTTGCAACTGTTACAAAGAATGACACAGGTCACTTGGTTATAGCTGAGGCTAAAGTAATATGGACCTGGAGAAGATATTTTAATGATCTGTTAAATAGGTAAGCAGATGAAGCCAGGCGGGAGCATGTGGATTTTATGGGCGAACACATGGAAGCACCTACAGTTAAATAAGTATTACGACCTATCCGTAAACTCAAGAACAACACAACCCCAAAAATCGAAATTATTTTTGCTGAATATTTGTAAAATAAAGAAAAAACGTTTGTATATGCTTTTTATCAGCTCATCTGACAAATTTGGAAAGAGGAGCAAGTGGAACCGTCTGGAAAGGGAGTCCCATATATAAAAAGAAAGACTCTTATTAACACAGGGTATAAAGTACTTTCCCTAATGCTATTGGAACGATTAACTAAGTCTGTGTGAATACAACAAAAAATATCTATTTATAGATTTATCAAAAGAGGAAATAAGAAAGGAACCGTGGAATGGCAGAATTATTCATATCGGAAAATTTAATTAATCTCACAAAAGTTTGTGTAGATGGATCTAAAATTAGGATAAGACTTAAAGCAAAACGGCCGACCTTCGTCATTATCAACAGAGGTGTCAAAGAATGAGCTATCAAAATTTTATTAACATAGCTTTGTAGAGCATTATGGGATAAGCAATATACCACACTATACTGGGTTTTGCTAATAATATGTATATGGTAAGAAAAAAACAACTTTTAGTGTTAAGAAAGATTTTATTAAAGTAGAAAATACTACCAAAGAAGTTAGCCTATGAATCGACGAAGATAAAACAAATTTATGGCTACAACAATAGTAGAACGACCAGACAAAATACGACAGAACATAACAATGGACAGCTACAACTTTAAAATTGTTTATTAGTTCAAATATTTGGGAGATACGATTATCTCCAAATACAATATTACAGAAGAAATGAACAACATATTACAAGAAGGTAATGGCTAATTAAACCCAAAATATATATCCCACTGTACGAAAATAAAAATTTATCATTCAGTCACAAGACCTATAATTACATAGGTATGTGAACCATGGAAGATGAAAAAACAAGATAAGAACCTACTAAAATTTGCAAAAGAAGAATTATTAGAAAGATATATGAACCGGTTAAACAGCGACACAGCAATACAGAATAAAAATTTACTGAAAAGAATCTCATAACAAGTCTGATATTATTCAAATAATAACGTCAAAAATATTAAGATGGACTGGTAATATCAAGAGAAATGACCAGCATGTCTTCAGCTTAATGTGAGAAGAGACCCCGCAAGAAAAGCGATCACTGGGAAGATCAAGGATGTGCTGGGGCGATAATATTGCAGCAGATTTACGTACTCTAAATTTCGAAACGAGAAAAATTACCAGTGATGGACTGAAGCAGGGGAAGGCAGATTGTAGTATTATATACAAGAAGAAGCCACAGATGGTAACAGAACTAGTGAGGCAGGAAATACCCATATAACATAAGTAGGATGAATGAACCATGTTGCAGCAAATTCTGCTGAGAAACTAAAAGCAGAAACTGCCACGGAGGTTTTATGTAACTGGAAAAAAAATAATAATTCAAGAATCAAATATCATATACCTAATTACAGGACTAAAAAGATCAAGGTTTGATGTTAATGTTAAAGTAAGAACGATAGTACTATTTTAAGGTCATTTAAATTAGAAGAGTATTAAATGTCAAAATTGTCATTACTAGAGAAGATTAAACTGTCAGAGTGATTTTTCCTCGCCACCAAATAACAGACAAGACAATATTTAATAACTTGTTTATAATCAAATAACTGCATGAGTTTAGGAATTTAATTCTAAACTAAACAATCTGCAGATAACCTTAAGAAACAAGTGAACGGGCAAAGCTAAAAGTACGTTTTTACTGAGGCCTCTATTGTCATCATCGTTGAACGATCGTCGCTGAGCAATGATCGAAATCAAAGTGTTTTTACTGAAACGATGATTTGATTAGTGAGTTATCCTTTATTTACTGAACAAGTGGTTTTGTTGCATCAATGATCGTATGTAAAAGAAAACAATTATTGTTAAAATACCTCCTAGCAGAAGAAATAGAAGACGAAGAAATGTTAGAAATGTTAAGTGTTTCAAGATTAGAAAAATATGCAATATTTGAAAGAAGATAAGAAAAAGGGTACTTAAAAATTTAGATAAATAACCATTTATTAGCAGATGAGGTTAAGTTTCAACATTTCTTCCGTGTGAATGAACTTATAAGAAAAATAAAAAATGATCACTGGGAACGCTTTTCGAAAGAAATGAAACAAGATTTTTACAGTCTGCAAAAAGGAAATATGGCGCTTCATAAGAGGTGAAAGAACCGATGTAAAATAATTAATAGAACCAAAACACATATAAAAGGATACGTGGATTGACTACCTAAAAAAGCTCTATGCAGAGAAAGAACAAATGACGCTAGACCCGGAAACACCAGAAATTACGACAAATGAAGAACTTAAGATAAATGTACAGCATGTTTGGAAAATACGTGAAAATCTGAAGAGCAGAAAAGCAACAGGTAAAGACGAGATAGCAAACGAATTATTCAAATATTGTGGGGCAGCAATGACAGAACAATTAACAACATTAATTATTAAAATTATAAAACACAATAAAATACCGGAAGAGGTACAGAGGTATAAACTTGTTAAATAGTACGCTAAAACTTACAACTGAAATTTTACAAGTGCTAATAATCAGGCCTGGACAAAGAAGTGAGAGATCAAGTACAAAAAGAAAATAGACTGGCAGGATGCCTTAATAAGACTATATGGCGAAACAGACCAGGTCAGAGTAAGACCAATAATGACATATGCCTCAGAAACAGGACCCGACACAGCCTCAACGAAAAGATTACTGGAAACGGCAGAGATGAGAGTACTAGGAAAAATTACAGGAAATACACTGAGAGATCGTAAGAGAAATGAAGACATTAGAAGAAAATGTAACGTACAGGATATAAGTGAATATACACAACGCAAAGACTACTGAAAACGGCAGAGATGAGAGTACTGAGAAAAATTAAAGGAAATACGCTGAGAGATCGAAAGAGAAGTGAAGACATTAGAAGAAAATGTAACGTACAGGGTATAAGTGAATAGACACAAAATAGAAAAAAAGAATGGAATAACCACATAAGCAGAATGGAGGAGACCCGTGTCGTTAAAATAGCAAGAGATAAGTCACCAATCGGCAGAAGAAGTACCTGACGATCGCGCAAAAAATGGAGTGACAACCTTCCATAGAGGTTTTAATCCGCGAATGGACAAGCAGAATTGCTTATAAGGAAGAAGAAGAAGAATGAACTTCAGTTTTATTTTGTGTTAAGCTTAGGTTATGAAAAAGTCGTCTACAACACCGAACTCGACAAAACGCGATCAACATATTATGGACATCGGTAGAGAGTTCTGTGGCTGACATCACTCAATAACTACAACCCGAAAATGGTTAGTTCAATTCATCTAAAACGTGTGGGCAAACAGTCAAAGTGATAATAAATTTTTAATATCTATATCATGTTTCAGGCAACAGATTTGAAAGGTGTCATAAAATAGCGAAATTTTAAAATAAATTTATTTTAAGGTTTTATATTTTAAACATACATCAACTTCTACCGTACCAATAATGGATATACATATATTCGCCTGTCTACATAAGCAATATGCTTATAATTTATTATAACACGTTTCAGTAAAAAGTATTACATTTTTATGAATTTCTGCAAAAAAAAATGTTTCCTAGATTCAGAATCGTCTTATTCTAAAAGTTGGGAAGACTACATTGTTTTCATGTCTACTCATACCATTGCTATGTATTAGCAGTTTTTAAACAACAATACTTGTTTAAATAATAGTCTTCGTATATTCGTGAGCCCGTTGGAGTCTTAAAAAAATCAACGTAAATTGATTTCTTGCAGAGGAAGATGATAAAAATGGCGACACCTAGAAAGAGAACAGAAAGACGTACAAAATAATTTTGTAATAAATTGTATAAGAGAAGTTATGATAATATATATTTTAAAAAGTTAAACTTAGGTGTTTATTTAAATAAAAAGTTAAACATTTACGATTTTACTTTTTGATATTTATTGATGAAGACGGCAGATTCGAAGGACCAAACATAATTGTATTTTTAAGATCTTAATCCTTTGTCTTATAATTTGTTATTATTATTTGTTAATCATTTCACGAAGAAAGCAATGTATTTTTAGTGTTCTGTGTAAAACGTTCAAAAACAAAGTGTTAAAAACTCAAAATTAACTTTTTTAACAAAATTGTTTGCAAAAAAGCTCATATTTGCGAAACGTTGATTTTATTTCCTTATAACGCAAAAATATATAATCACCATTAACCTCAATATACTTGAAATAGCTTTTCGATTGAATTAAAATTGCGAACGAGAATCATAAGATCCTCATTGATAATATCTAGCTCGATTTTTATTTAATTTTTGAGTTCTTCGACGTTTTCAATCGTATACACAAAAACTCTGCTCTTAAACATCTCCAGATTAAGCAATCCAAAGGAATAATATCTGGTGACTTTGGAGGTCACGATTCGTTTTCACCTCTACCGATCCATCCAGGAAAAGGCTGGTTTAGAAAAGCGCAAACTTCCAGATCAAAACGCACAGGCACAACAAATACAAAAGCATAACGTTCTGCTACAAAATGATGTTTGGTTATTTGAATCTGTCATATTTTATAGCTATCTGAATTCACGGACCTGCCGAAAAAAAGAAGAATTAATTTACTTCCTTTTGTGCATATTCACCTTGCCATTAACCTTAACTTGTACTTCGTCACACCACAAGGTGGTGGATGGAGAGAAAGGCACCGGGACTTAATGAAATTCCTGCAGAACTACTGAAGCTATTAGATGCAGAACAAATAAAAATAATAACTGAATTATTTAATGAAATATACAAGGCAGGAAAAATACCACTAGAGTGGCTCAAATCGGAGTTCGTACAATTGCCCAAAAAACCGGGAGCAAATGATTCTGAAGACTATAGGATCATAAAAATACGAGCCATCTGCTGAAGCTGTTTTTAAAAGTCATCCACAAAAGAATTTACCGGAAATGCGAGGAACAAATTGAGCCCAATTAGTTTGGATGTGTGAACGCCGTTGGTAGGAGGGAAGCTTTATTTAGCGTGCAGTTATTGCTTTAGAAATGTAAAGATGTCAGCTCTAATGTTTTTGTATGCCTAATTGACTACAAAAAGGCTTTCGACAGAGTCAGACATGAATAACTGATGGAATTGTTGAAGAGGGCAGGGATTGACGCAAGAGACCTAAACATAATAGCTAACTTGTATTGGAATCAATCAGCGGTACTCCGAATAGATGGAAAATTACAGATTAAGTCAAAATCTTAAGGGGAGTGAGACAGGGGAGCATAATTTTACCACTGATATTCAATCTGTACTCGGAGCACATTTTTGAAAAGTCGCTAAAAGATATTGATGAAGGCATCTTAATAAATGGAGTCAAGCTCAAAAACCTGCGGTATGCAGATGATACAATAGTGTTTTCAACTACCATAGAAGGACTGCAAAACTTAATAAACAAAATAACGGAAACAAGTGGAACATATGGACTGGATATAAACACCAGCAAAACCAAGCTAATGATCATCAGCAAGGAAAACATAACTGGAGCAAATCTGTATGTGAACCAAATGAGAAGTAACGTGTCTCACAGTACAATTACTTGGCAACTATAATCAATGAGTCGTGGGACAATACCCAAGAGATTTAATGTTGCATCGGAAAGGCAAAAAGTGCATTCTTGACTATGAGGTCTGTGTTCAGGAGCCATGACCTCACCCTAGAAACAAAAATAAGCCTTCTTAAATGTTACGTGTACTCAGTGCTTCTGTACGGAGTAGAATCGTGGACATTGAAGGCGGAATCTCTATCAAACTTTAGGCTTTTAAGCTATAGTTATACAGAAGTATCCTGAAAATGCCGTGAACAAAGTCACCAATGAAAAAGCACTACGGAAGATGAACACAACTACGGATTTGGTCAACATCGTGAAGGACCGTAAGCTGCAGTACTTAGGACATATAATGCGAAATTAAGGCAGATATGAGCTACTCCAATGCATTTTACAAGGTAAAATTGAAGGAAAAAGGGCCCCAGGGCTAAGAAGAATATCCTAGCTTGCTAACCTGAGAGCATGGTATAGAAAAACCTCAACACTGCGATTCCATATAGGAAAAAACAAAGTTATCATAGCCAGAATGATCGCCAACGTTCAGAACGGACAGTCACCCTAAGAAGAAGACACCACAAGATTTTTATTTTGAAAAAAGGGAGAGTTCTATTGGTTAGGTACCACTCGAAGAAATCGATGCGTGGCTGGAAGTCTTGCGGTTTCAGCTACAGCAGCAAATGCGGACAGTAACAGCACAAACTAATATCGTTTATAATCCTACGAAGCGAGCGAATGAAAATACATAGACTTAACGAATATAAGGCTTAAAAAAATTCCTGTATACATGAGCAATCAAAATTACCGAAGGCTAATACATCGAAATATCTTGACATGACTCTGGACACAAAGCTTAAATGGAAAGCGTACGTGAAAAAGGAAAGGAATGATCTTGGTCTTAAATAAAGAAAGTTAGAACACTTTAGAAGAGTTTCTATTCTGTCAACATATTATAACTAGGTAATTACAAATAAGTCCTTAAGCCACAGTTAATTGAGGCGGTACACATGTATACATCAAGAAATGCTATACTGAATAAAGTATACTGAATTACTGAATAAAATAAACTAAACATTCCTTGGTACAATAGAAATGAAGACATCCATAGAGACCTCAGCTTTAAAATGGCGGGTAAAGATTTCGGAAGATTGGCAATGAGCTTTGAAAAAAAAAACAGAAAACCAAAATTTAATAATATACAGCACATATGAACATATAGCAGCACATATTATAGAACAAGTAAAAGAATATGCATATTTGGGACAACTAATTGAATTAAATAAAGAAAATCAGACCGGAGAAATAAAGAGAAGGATACGGTTGGCTTGGGTATCCTTCGGAAAACTTTCCTATATACTAAAAAATAGAAAATACCCCCAATATTTAAAAACAACAGTCTTCAACCAATGTATACCTCCTGTTCTCACCTACGGTTCTCAAACTTGGACGTTTACAAAGGGAAACATGGAAAAAATAGCAAAGACCCAAAGAAAGGCAAATGCTGAACATCAGGCTATGAGACAAGAAAAGAAATAATTGGATCCGCAACAAAACAAAAGTGACCAATATATTAACGCAGATAGCAAAACTTAAGTGGAAGTTCGCTGGACATACCATAAGACAGAAAGACGACAGATGGAATAAGATGATTATACACTGGAGACCATATAGTTACAAACGAAAAAAAAAGGCCACAAATGCGATGGTCAGATGACTTGAAGAAACACGCAGGCCCGAAGTGGATACAAACTGCCTATAATAGAGAGACGTGGAAGAAGGAAGAGGAGGCCTATGTCCAAAATTGGACAGCAAGGGCTATATAGATAGATAGACAGCACATATGTAAGTAAAAAAAGATTATTATTGTTTAATTATTAAATAAGATTTTTGGTATTTTTATACTTTCACAAGTTTGCCATATTTTGGGGAGGATTTTGCACATACTCAAACCGGCTTTATTTAATAATAAATATGTGAAGTAAAGTACTCTATACATTTAATATAACATAACCAAAAATAGCTGAGGTGATAACTGTATCGAAATTTATGATCGTATATTAAAAAGAAACATTTAAAATTTACTTTAACGTAAAGAAAATAAAAACCTAAAATGTTTGTTTTATGTTACCTATCAAAATAATCATCACATGTAAAACTTTAAACTAAAAAATGTGTTTTCTCTGCTATGTGTCTTTGGAAAACAGCCAAATTTTTTTTAAACAATGCTAATATTGTTACGAGTACAAGAACTGTCATGCCGTCAATTGTAGTAATTCAAACAAAAGTATCAAACAAAAAGTATGACATTATAGATTTAATTTAAAAAATTCGTTGCAATAACTTCTCTCTTAAAATTTATCATAGCCAATTAATTGTAGGTTTATAAAGTATTTTAAACAACAATAACGCAAACTAAGAACTTCACAAAAAGACATGATACTATGACTAAAACTAAAACGATAACAATAAACCACACTTTCAAAATTACAAAACAGTGGGACATAAAACTGAAATATATGTACATGTGGTGAAATGTATTATCTACAAGCAAAAAGTGACTTCATTTTCTTTTTCTATATTTTCAAACATTCTTTAAAATACACCTAAATATACCTATATTTAACACATTAGGAGAAAGTACAAAACCCTGCTGTACTCCCTTTTTATGGGTATGTCACGTGTTAGGTACTGACCCCTGATAACAGAACTATTAAATCTCATAAGTGTTTCTACCAGTTCCTTGTATTTTACAAGATCAAATGTCTTTACATAATTTTTCTTCGTAGATTTGGTAGTTGATTACCTAGTTCCATTCTTTTTCCGTTCTGTTACCCATGTATTTATGTCTTCTACAATACATGTACAATACACCCTTCTTATGTTTTTTTCTTCTCGCTTTATTCGGTAGGCTTTTCCCTGATATTTTTCAAGTATCTGCTGTTGTTTCTAATAATAGTTTCCTTTTGGATGTGTCGGGTCTCGTCTCTGTCGCATATGGTATTATACTTCTAATTGCTGTTTTATCTACTATAGATACTATAGATCCTTGCTTTTGCGTCTTGACTTAGATGCTTATTCTTGTAAAAAGTATTATTAAGGAATCCTGCCGCTTTATTTGATCTCAAGATTTGT
Source organism: Diabrotica undecimpunctata (assembly GCF_040954645.1). Lineage (NCBI taxonomy): Eukaryota > Metazoa > Arthropoda > Insecta > Coleoptera > Chrysomelidae > Diabrotica > Diabrotica undecimpunctata. The sequence goes on along the minus strand of NC_092809.1, from coordinate 74,502,148 downwards.
TGTCGAACAACTTCTTCAATATCTCCATAACTGGTTATATATATTCCCAGATATTTAAACTGTTTTTTTCCTGCTCTATTATTTTCCTTTCAATTTTGATTTTACATCAAAGTATTTTTTTTTCTGTTGACATTAACATATTGTATTTTTTGTTGTATTGTCGTGTATTGATAGTGAAAAAATTATTTTCAAATATTTTCAATAATTTTTGGATCGTATAGTTAGTCGTGAGTAGTGCAAAAGAATAGATGTGTTAATGATGGCTTCTCAATTACCAATATGTTTGTGATATTATATTAAATAATCCAGTTTTGTGAGATTTAATTAGAGAGGATTATAAAACACCAAAGTCTTGTGTAGCCGCAGCAAGAGAAATTGCTACTTGCAATAAACCTTAATGGTTTTAAATAAATCCATGTACAGTATTGTGCAAATTAATGAAATCATTGTGACATTTTTCAATAATCACAGTTGCCAACATTGTCCACACATTTAGAACTGACCAAGCATTGGAAACATAACCTTACTTTTTTTAGCCTTTTATTTGAGGGTATTTTAGGACATTTTCCACTAAGTTTGTGTTGTTTTGTACTATTTTGTGTTGTTTTGTGTAAGTATTGAGTTTGTTTCGTTTAATTCCATTATTTATATTACGCCTAGAAAGTGTGAAAAGATTATCACGTTAAGTGGACATATTTCGATGTCACAAAGAGAAATCGCAAAAACGTGTGGAAATGAGTCAGGGGATAGTAAGCAAGATTTTGAAGCGTAAACGAGAAACGGGATCAATGGATGTGAAAAGGTTAGGAAAATGTGGTTAGGTTAGGAAGATAGAGAGAAACAACACCAGCAGATGAAGGAATTTTACTTCAAAAGAGCAAACTGGACACAAGAAAAAGAAGCCAAGAGCTTCAACAAGATCTAGCAGCATCAGGTGTAGTGACTCATGACTTTACTGTTTGAAAAGATATTTAAAGAATGGTAGAAGGGCAAAATCTGTTGACAACTTCATCCCAATCTCAGCAAGAGTGATGCTCATACAACTAAAAGCAAGACCAATCGACATCAATATAATTCAAGTGTATGCACCTGCAACAGAAGGAACAGAAGGATTGGTTGAACAGTTGGACCATTTGGTCTAGGAAACCGGAACGATCGGGGAGATACGTTGGAGATTTTTGCGGAAGCAAATCAATTAGTAATAATGAACACCTGCTTTAAGCTATACCCAAGGAAACTGTACACCTGATAATCTCCACAGAAGTGTGTGGGAAGGATTGTGAGAAATCAGATTGATTACATGCTAGTAAATAAGAGGTATAGGAACAGCTGTACATCTGTCAAAACATACCCGGGGGCAGACATAAATTCTGATCATGTACCAATTGTAGGTATTTTCAAAGTCAGAATGAAGAAGGTTACAAGTCACTCGATGAAGAAGTATGATGTTAGGAAACTGAAAGATCTCAATGTTCGACTGAAAGTGAGTGAAAACCTCAATACAAAGGTGCTAAAATGCAAAAATGCAGGAACTATAGAGAAAAGTCTGACCATCATACAAGAAACAGTGAGAGAAATTAAAGAACAACACCTGAAGAAAAATACAGAAAAACGGAAATCGTGGATGACCGATGAAATACTTGAACTTATGGATCATAGAAAAGAAAACAAAGAAAATCTCCAAGAATATATGAGAATACATACCATCGTCAGAAGAAAAATAAGAGAAGCCAAAGAGAAACAAAAAACAAAACAATGCCAAGAAATAGAGGAGTATCAGAGTCGATATGATAACTTCAATGTTCATCGAAAGGTGAAGGAAATAGCTAGAAAGTTCCGAAAACGCAACAGCGGAAAAATACCAGATGATGAAGACAATCTTGCCATAACCAAAGAAGATAAAAAGAAAGTATGGGAAGAATACTTGGAGAAGCTTTACCATGACCTTAGAACGATACAAGAGCCCACCGCTGAAGAAAATTCAGGTCCCGAAATCCTACCAGAAGAAATAACGGCAGCCGTCAGACAAATGAAAGATGGAAAGGCACCGGGACTTGATGAAATTCCTACAGAAATGTTGAAGCTATTAGATACATAACAAATAAAAATAATAATTGAAAAATACCAGTAGAGTGGCTCAAATCGGAATTTGTACCATTGCCCAAAAAACCAGCAGCAAAAGTTTGTGAGGACTATAGGACCATAAGCCAAATGAGCCATCTGCTGCAGCTGTTTTTAAAAGTCATCCACAAAGGAATTTACCGAAAATGCGAGGATCAAATTGCACCCAATCAGTTTGGATTTGTGAACGCCGTTTGTACGAGGGAAGCTTTATTTAGCGTGCAGGTATTGTTTCAGAAATGTAGAGATGTCAGCTGTAATGTTTTTGCATGCCTGATTGACTACAAGAAGGCTTTCGATCGAGTCAGGCATGAACAAATGATGGAAGTGTTGAAGAGGACAGGAATTGACGGAAAAGACCTAAAAATAATAGCTAACCTGTATTGGAATCAATCAACGGTACTCCGAATAGATGGATAATATACAGTTCAGTGAGACAGGGGTGCATAATTCCACCACTGATATTCAATCTGTACTCGGAGCACATTTTTGAAGAGGCTCTAAAAGATATTGATAAAGGCATCTCAATAAATGGAGTCAAGCTCAATAACCTGCGGTATGCAGATGATACAATATTGTTTTCCAATGCCATAGAAGGGCTGCAAAACTTAATGGTCAGAATAACGGAAACAATTAGAAAATATGGACTGGATATAAACACCAGCAAAACCAAGCTAATGATCATCAGCAAGGAAAATATAACTGGAGCAAATCTGTATGTGAACCAAATGAGAATTGAACATGTCTCACAATACAACTACTTAAGAACAATAATCAATGAGTCGTGGGACAATACCCAAGAGATTAAATGTCGCATCGGAAAGGCAAAAAGTGCATTCTTGACTATGAGTTTTGTGTTCAAGAGCCATGACCACACCCTAGAAACAAAAATAAGGCTTCTTAAATGTTACGTGTACTCAGTGCTTCTGTACGGAGTAGAAACGTGGACATTGAAGGCGGAAACTCTATCAAAACTTTAGGCTTTGAATAAAAAAGAACTACGGAGGATGAACACAACTACGGATTTGGTCAACATCGTGAAGAGCCGTAAGCTGCAGTACTTGGGACATATAATGAGAAATCAAGACAGATACGAGCTACTTCAATGCATTTTGCAGGGTAAAATTGAAGGAAAAAGGGCCCCAGGACGAAGAAGAATATCCTGGCTTGGTAACCTGAGAGCATATTATAGAAAGACCTCAACACAGCTATTTCGTATAGCAACCAACAAAGTCATCATAGCCAGAATGATCGCCAACGTTCGGAACGGAGAGGCACCCTAAGAAGAAGAAGAAGGGCAATGCGTCCACAGAAAAAACGGCTTCTAACTTAACAAAGCCTATTGTGGGTCAAAAAATACTCTAATTGGACTGTAGACGACTGAAGAAAAGCAGACTGTTTACAGATGAAACTCATTTTATAGTTCAGAGACAGCGGTCGAAATTCGTCAGGAAGTCTGACAACGAAAACCTAACACCTTTTCATATTGATCAAACCGTAAAACATCCAGTCAAAAAAATATTTTGTGGATGTTTTTCATACATGGGGTTTTGATTTTTGGTACCAAGCGAACTTCAAAAACGTCAGCCTCAAGGAGGAGCGATCTTTCAAAAGGACTCTGCTCGCTGTCACATGTCACAGCAAATGCTAGATTTTTCAAAAATAACAAGATTAATATTTTAGATTGGCTCGGTAATTCGCCAGACCCCAACCATATTGAAAATTTATGGGCGACTTGCAAAGGTAGGCTGCGCAAAATCGAGTGAACTACAAAAATAAAAATCATAGAAGCGGTCATATAGGTTTGGTTTTGAGATGAAAGGGTACCTGGGAACTATCAGAAGCTCGGGAAATCTATGCCAAAACAGGTAAAAGCAGTAATTGCAGCCAAAAGGGAACATATTTCCTACTAAATGATGTAAGTTTACCTTTATAGTATTGTCAAAATATAATTTTTTTCTAAATAAACTGTTTTTTCATTATGAAACATAAACACCCTATGATTCCATTAATTCGCACAATACTGTAATAATGAATTTCAAAAATTTTCGTAGTTCCTACACGCAAGAACTAAAAAAAATTGCATAGCATGAAGTTCGGTTGATATTCTGGTAAAGTTTATACCCCTAAAGTTGGGCGATTCAAAATAATGGATGGTTTTCCCAGAGCTCACGTCAAAATAAGAGCCCCAATTAAATTTGGTTACTTTGGGTAATCTAAATATTTTTAAAAAGTCTCCAGTAGCTAAATATCGATAGGTTATTTGCAAATTCCGTTTGACCCATAATGCCTCGCTCATATTAGTAGATTTTTTTTTAATTTTGGGGTGAAAAAGTTCCAATAAATATTGAAAATGGTATTTCGATTTTCTAAGCAAATTTTTAAAAAAATCTTCACGATTCTTGGAGATGAAGAGAGACTTTTTTTATAGAATCCACCCCATTTTAAACCATCGTCTTTTTTTCCTTTTTCTTGACAAATATTGTGAAATTTATGCTACCACTCCACACATAATTTGCAATATATTCGCCACTGAAGCAAATAACATTTTTCTTATATCTGATAATTTCTGAGTTATCTGCAGTAAAATTTTCCAATTCGTCGGTATATTGTACACTGGATCAATAAACTACTCTGTTTTAATAAATAAGGTATGACAAAGTTATTTTAAGATATATACTCATATCATAATTTATTTAATTGAGATAAATAGTCCACGCCTTCAGTCTTCTTAAAATTATGCAACTGAGAATTCCATGTTACCTCATGCTTTATCATATATGTAAATAATGTATTATTAAAAATTACTCTTGCTTGTAAATATAAACATATAAGTATCATACGAGTATCGTTTTTACAGATATACTATTTGATTTAAATACCTTGTAGACAATTGATACAGTCAATAACTATTTCGAAATTTCTCCAGAAGGGTCCCGCACTGTTCAAGTCGACAAATCCAGACACTGTGTCCACAATGAATGTTATTCCCATAATAACTGCCAGTTTTATTATTAAAAATAACCTACAAGTAAAAAAAAATAGTATTCTGTGAATCACATGTATTCGATTATGAAAAATATTAGAAAATACACGACAATGACGAAGGTTGCAGTGTATATATTTACTAAATAGGGATTCATTTTTAAATTTCATTACTCCCTTTAACCTTTTCATTACTGTTTAGACATATATGTATAAATTGATGTTAACTAAACTCGTGCATCAACAACTCATAAATAATACAATTTTAGTAAAGAAAAAGTGCCTGATCTGTTTTTTTAACCGATTATATATAATTTAGTTGCTGATTGACACAGGTTAGTGATATATATATATATATATATATATATATATATATATATATATATATATATATATATATATATATATAAGAAAAAGTAGTCCAAAGTTTTTTGACTAGTTTGGAAAAAATATATGTAAATACTTTTTTCTTTTTGGGTGTGGTAGTCAATAAAAAATAGAGCTTTGCTAAGGCGTACTATTTATTCTGAATCCAAGCTTTCGGTGGTTTTTTGCCACCTTTGTCAAGGTCTACAAAGAAAATTACTATGTTGTAACAAACTGAATGTCCAGAGCGACAAAGGCAATGTCACTGTAGCAATGTACACTAGGGACTATATACAAAAATGTGAAGACTTACTCACTGACACTAAATATTATAAAAAGTTGAACAGTAATCCCGTGTGTACTTTGCAACAAAAGGCTAATAAACTAGTTTCTGATTTGGTAAAGGAGAATCAAATAGATCAATCAGTTGGTAAAAGTTTGAAAATTTACAATGCAATTGCTCCTAGATTTTATGCTCTCCCAAAAATTCATAAACCTACTCTGTCTATGAGACCAATAGTGTCCTCAATAGGTACACCTAATGGCCCCATAGCAAGTTTTTTAACTAATATTCTCACAGAAACGTATAGCATTCAGGACTCTTTCAGTTTCAGTTCTTTTATTAATAACTTTAAATTACCTACGAACTATAAGCTCGTTAGTTTTGATGTAGTGTCTCTGTTCACTAATTTACCATTACACACAATATTGGATAGCGTTGAGAAACACTGGGATGACATATCAATACACACAACCCTTAACTTAGCTAATATCAAAAAACTCATTTCTTTTGTTTTTGACTCTAATGTTTTTATTTTTAATGACTGTTACTACAAACAAGTCTTTGGTACTCCAATGGGTTCCAGTATTTCACCAATACTGTGCAATTATGTCTTAGATGATTTGATTGAAGATAGTTTGCAACAAATCAATTTTGAAATACCGTTCATAAAGAGATATGTGGATGACTTAATCTTGGCACTACCTGCAGACTCCATACATTCTACGTTAAATGTGTTCAACCAACAAAACCCACACTTGCAATTCACATGCGAGGAGGAGCGGGAGGGATCTTTGCCTTTCCTTGACATGAGTTTGCATAGATGTGAGGATAATGTTGTGAAAACACAATGGTATAGAAAACCCATATGTAGCAATAGATTCATAAGCTACCACTCCTACCATCCCCCGAGGATGAAAACTAATTTAGTCCTAGCGATGAAAGAACGTGTCAAAAGGTTGTCTCATCCGGATTATCTCCAACATGATCTCAACCTCTTACGCAATATTTTTGTTGAAAATTCATATCCTCTAAGACTGATAAATAAATTAATTTTTAATGTCCCCTTTGTTAATAGAAACAACATACTTACTATGTCACAATCAGTGCCCTCAGCACAAAATATTTCTGCTCCAACAAGTGTGTATTTTTATGCCCTTCCATATATTCCGAAACTAACCGTTGAACTCACTAAGATTTTTAAAGACTTTAAGAATATCAAAATAGCTAACAAGAACATCAAAACCATACGTCAGCTGTATAGCAAAATAAAACAACCCCTAACCACTCTAGAGACTACAGATGTTGTTTATTGCATTCATTGTACTGAATGTCCATCCACGTACATTGGTGAAACTGGAAGGAATCTGTCTAGCCGTATTATTTCTCATAAGAGTGATTGTAGATTAAACAAACCTACTTGTGCTTTGGCAGAGCATACTATCGATCTAGACCATAAGATAGATTTCAACAATGTAAAAATATTAGCCAGAGAGAAAAATAAATTCAAGAGAACTTTCTTAGAGATGGTACATATCAGCAAGAGTGATAATAACAATCTTAATAAGAGATCTGAGATCCAGAATCTTAGCAAAATTTACAATTTTATATTGACTTTTGACTGAGCTATTTTGCATCTCAGAGTTTTCTTTGTTTCTTTCCTTTTTTTGAAATTTCATTATTAATTGAATATTTGCGATCAAACTGCAATTACTAATTCATTTTTGTTTTGTTTTGAGTTGTTTTTTCTAAACCTATTTACTAAATACTATTTTCTTTCGATTGCTTATGTTATAATTTACATTTTTAATTTCCCGCTTAATTTCAAGTTGGTAATACAGTTGGCAGTACTAAAAATTCACTAACAGTATTCTGTTAGACGTTATTTTCAAAGTTGTTTTTTGTATTTTCTCCAAACTATTTAAACAATAATTATCCACTCACTTTCTCTTTCTGCTCGTGAAATGTGACTGAAATCAAGCCTACAACGACGACTGTTTTAACATGTCGTCCTTCATTTTGTTTTTAACTTTTAACGTTTTTAGTAATTTTTAAAGTGTTTTTTAACAGTAACATTTTTAAGTTTAGTTGCAACCTCAGTTTTATCATGTTATTTAACGTTGTTGTTTATGCCACGAATCTTACATTCGGGTAAGTTTTTTATAGTTTTTTACAGCCTTTTTGGCACCATTCAGTTTGTTACAACATAGTAATTTTCTTTGTAGACCTTGACAAAGGTGGCAAAAAACCACCGAAAGCTTGGATTCAGAATAAATAGTACGCCTTAGCAAAGCTCTATTTTTTATTGACTACCACACCCAAAAAAAAAAAGTATTTACATATATATATATATATACATATATATATATATATATATATATATATATATATATATATATATATATATATATATATTGTTTATTTTTTATATTTTTTTCATCGATTTTACCATAATAAACGAGACTCTAGTGTCAAAGTAGTAGTTTATACCGAGTCGTATTGATCCCATTCGTATTGTTTGGTTGCAGACTTATTATGGCACGTAGACGTTTTCTAACACAAAAGGGAGCTTCAAGAAGAAATTGAAAACCTCTCAAATATTTCTAAAAATGAATCCGAGGAAGAACCTTATGCTGCCTCAGAGTCTGATTATGTACCTGGTGACGATTCTGCCTCAGATTCTCATGAAAAACCTGACTCCTCTGGCCCTACAAAAAATTCCTCCTGAGAGAAATGGGATAAAAATACTAAGTATTCATAAAGGTTCTCGTCCTATTGATATTTTTTAAAATTATTTACGCGTAGTTTATTTATGCATATTGCTTCCTGTACAAAAAAAAGATTAGCAGCACTTCCAAAAAACCTAATAAATACGAAAAAAACTGATATGTACGAAATGATAACAGTGACGGTACACGAATCACTTTCGAATTCCCACATAAAAAAATATTTCAAGAGATCGCTGTTTATTTCTGCTATCAGAGTCCTACTACAATAATCCTGAAAGAAATGGCAATACATCAATAACATACTACATCGATGAATTGGTTTTTTTTTAAACAATTTTTTGTAAAGGCGAGGACTGAGAGTTCCCATGAGTCCATCGACGAACCAATGACTAAGTTCAAAGGAAAATCAGCCTCGAACCTATGAAGCCAGTAAAAACACCATACGGTCCCCAGAGATGTGTCTATGCTATGATAGATTTTTCACTTTGTTCAACCTACTAAATACCCTGAATTTTTCATGTTTAGGAACCTCTATGGCCAATCTGGTAAACGTAGCCAAATTAGAAAATAACAAAATGTTAAGGGGTGATATGGAATTTTTAGTTTCATCGAAAGGAATTTTTAGCGACTAAATGCAAAAATACGAAAGAAGTGATGCCGATGTCCAATTGTCACAGTACAACTGTTGGAATTATCAACAGAAAGCTGAAAACTAAAGAAAAAGCTGAGTACACTTATCCAGAAACAATTATTTTTTACAATAGTTTTATGGAAGGAGTAGGTCTCGCCGATCAAAACGTTAGCACATATGAGATGGACCGAAAATCTACGAAATGGTGGGGAAAAGTTTTTTATAAATTAGTTATGTACGCTATTGTAAATTCTTGGATTATTTACAAGGATTTGCATAAAAGGAGTGTACAACAAAATAATACGAAATTTTCACTTTTGAATTTTCTGGTGCCACTAGCAGAACAGCTAATTAAATTAGGAAGATCGAAATCAAATGTAAAAAGACGAATAAGTGGCCGTTCTGGAAGAATATAACGACAGAAACAGATGATCAATATTGGAGACCATTAATCACAACCAGTACCTACTAGGAAAGGTGTCTCAAATGTTCACAAAATAAATCAGAAATTCGAATTACGACTACTGTGTAATGTGCCTCTACGTTAAATTGTTTTTTAGCACACCATACGTAAGAAGTAAGGTCTTTTTTGTGTAATGTACTTTTTTTTTATTTTGAATATAAGTTTGTTTCTTTACTGATGGGATTTATTTATCCCTCCATTCAACACTAATGGGACAAATATGTCACATGTCCTTTCTAAGGATACAAGGACACGCAACATAGTAAAAAAAATATCGTTTTGTTAGGTCTCTAGATATCAACGAATATCATTAAAGTCATTTTAAACAGTTTTATTGAGCTACAATGAAATCAGTAAGGAAATGCCAAATAAATAATGAGACGGTATTTAATATGTATTTTTGCCTTGGTATCAACTATGATGCGTGGCTCACGATGGACGAGCAAAATTACACATTGGAGGCCAAGAGCAGACAAACGTAGTAGAGGAAGACCATCTACACGTTGGGCTGCCGACATCGCGTATCACGAAAAATTGGCAATGAAGAGCACAAAATCGCAAAAAATGGAGGAGTTTAAGGGAGGCCTATGTCCAGCAGCGAACGTGATAAATGAAGGCTGGATGATGATGATGATGATAAACTAGTAAAAAGATAAAATTGAGAAAAATTAAAAGTAAGCGACCAACCATAGTATTTGGCTGGTCTATATTAAATTATATTGTTGCTATATTCTAGTATGTTCATCTTTAATTCTCAATTTTCTTAATCTTTTGTAATATCTCTTTATCTCTTTTTTTAGTGCCATTTATTTCCACTAAATTGGAGGTCAACTTTCATCTTTTATATCGTTGATTTAACAATATGAGAATGTTATTGTGTTGCCGTTTATTTTACCTCGAATGGTGAAATATCGTAAATATTTCAGTAAATGGTCTAAATCAGATACTTTTTTGGTTTTACAGTATAGAAAAACATTCTCCGCACATGAAACTTTCAGATGAGCCACTCAAAGCCTTTAATGCTATTCAATGTTGGTACCATTAGTGATAGTATTTAATAATACTGGACAGATATACCAATAATTATCATTTTAGTTTTCTTTATGTTCACATATATTTCATAATATTGTCGGTAGCAGTTTTAGCCTCTGCTAAAGAAGAGCCTTGACATTGATAGGGATTCTTCGGAATTTCACATAAGACAGATTGGGAGAAGTACTTAACGCCGGTACGACGCATCCCAGTGACCGATATTTAATTCAATATTTATGTATTTACGCAAGTCCAGAAAAGAAACTAGCGAAAGTAACAAAGATAGCCAATACTTCAAAACACTAAGGAAGAATATAGGAACTGGTAAAAATAAGAAATAAAAATTGGCTATGAATACGAAAAAAATGTAGAAACAAAAAACAAAAAGCAAAAACAAAAAAGTCGAAATAAACCAAACAATACGAACAGGCTCATGGAAGTTCCATTTAATCTTTAATATTTCTAAATGAAACTTATAAAACTTGACAATAGAATGGAATGACAAAAATGACAATGGAAGGATTGACAGTAGCAGTAATAGCAGATAATGGAATCTTCAAAAATATAGAAATAGCAACTGGAGTAAAACAAGTCGACCTACTATCAACATTTTATGTAGTGATAGAAGGAACAATAAGAGCTATCCAAACAAAAGGTACAATTATTATATCACCAACGTCGCAACTTGTTACGTACGTTGATGAAATAGCACTGATTAGCAGAAATCTAAATGATTTAAAGGAAGAAATTGCGATGTTATGCAAGAGAGATTTGGCAATAAAGCTAAATAAAACAAAGGATCTAATATGCTCCAGAAAAAATATAGTTAATACAACAGAGATAAAAATTGAGAATACGAGTTCGATAAGGTAGAACACTTTAAGTACCTAGGGGTCTCAGTTAAAGGAATTAATGGCAGAAGCATGGTAATCGATGAACGAATTCTGACAGGAAATAGAACGTACTAGAAATACAACTTTCTAAAACCCCAAAAAACTTACTCAGAATACTAAACTGAAAATTTACAGAGCAGCAATTAGACCAGTAATAATAACATTGCGGAAGTAATGTGTCTGACACAGAAAAATGAAGAAAGATTAAGGAACCTAGAGAGAAAAATAATTCGAAGAATAGCAGGCCTATTAAACTTAGGTAATGTTGCATTTAGAAAATTAATGAACCACGAAATAAGAAAACTTTTGAAAAGAAAAGACATCGTCAGATTTATCAAGGCACAAAGCTTCAGATAAATGGTAGATCTAGAAAGAAGATATCCAGAAGTAATTACCAAAAAAATCATTAAAACTGGAGACCAGTAACAGGTAGACCACGAGGAAACCCCAAAATGAGACGGTAGAACCGTATAATAGAGGACCTTAGAAAGATAGGAGTTAGAGAATAGAAATCTATATGCAAAAAGAGGATATAATGGAAAAATATTGTCTAGAAAGCTAAGTCACACAATCAAGTGTAAACCAAAAGGTAAATACGGACTGACTCCCAGGGACAAATGAATCAGAAGATTCCAAAGAAGGCGGCAGTCGCTCCTTCAGGAGTGAGGATGCCATGATGATTTATGTATTTATAGAAGTTACCAGTTACCAGCTGATGTCCGTTCGAAGAGGTTTACTCTCCGGACTCTGGAACTTACATGAGGCATGGTTATGTGTTGCCTGAAGTTAAATCTAATAAAGTATTAAACATCACTCACTTTTAAACAACAACATGTACATTTTTTGCTAACTTCAATGTTTTGTAAAGGGTTGTACCAGTAGTACTTTGGTGGCTCAGGCATGTTAACCTGCTTTTTAACCTGATGGTGGAATTATTATTAAACCTCTTTTTATAGAAGTGGCATTTTTTATTCTTAAGTATCTTGTTAAGACACAGGAGAACCAGTTTCTCTATTATAGCAAAACTACTCGCAGATTTGGCATCAGCAGTTCCTTTGGTTGGTCGGCAAATGTTTTTTGGTTTGCTGAAAGATATACTGATGAAGATATGGCTACACTAACATAAGGATTGGGTTTATGGTGTTGAATTTATATGTATATTTGTTTTTGTTTTATTTAATAATTATTCATTGTCATTTATTAATAATAACTGATAATAAACTTTCATTTCTATTAGAGACTAAAAGTATGAATCTACAACCAATTTTTCTCTTTTATAAGGGGTCTGATATTCTCCAATGTTGCACGTCAACTGTTTTCCCAAAAGTTGTTACTGGTATATAAAGTGGTATGTGATATTTAATAAGTATTTTCTCAATAAACAAAATAATGTCTTATATTTAAATTTTTTAATTAGAATTTTGTTGATCATTTTATTACTTTTTTGCAGATATTTGGTAAAAAGAGAAAAATAGAAGTAAATCATAATTAACTAAAATTCCATAAAGAAAATGACGTCAGATTAAAAAATTTTACTTACTTTTCTTTATCTCGGTTAAATTTAACTTTCTTTTCATTCTTCGTATCATTTATCCGTTCTATTTCATTTTTTATCCGTAAACAGTATAAAATGGTCTTCAGAAAAAGATAGGCGTTGAGTATTTGAATTAGCAGATGTGGAAGACGGAAAAACACAAACGGAGCGTAATTTCCAGGTCCTTAAAATATTAAAAACAAACTTTTATAACTATAAACTTTACTTAAGTTAGTAACGAAGAAAAATATTAAGAAGGCCACCCAATAGGACCAAGAAATGTGAATAATAAATGTAAATAAAAGGTGTCCAACAAAATAATATGGTTTACAGCATATATTAAAAAACCCAAGACAATAAGGCTTTCCTAAAATATAAATCAATTAAAACGGTACAATATTACTAGAACTACAAATCGTATGAATTATTTCATTCCTTTTAATTTATGTTGAATATCTATTTCTGCTAATGCTTGCAAATTTTTACACATTGTGCTTATTTTACATTGTTAAATATATATATATATATAAGCGGGGATCCTACAGCTTCTGCCGCTTCCCGCATTTCGATCGCCATCTTTTTCTATCTCTCCAGGTGTCTTCATCAATGGCTCTATCTTTCATGGTTTCCATAACACCTTGTATCCAAGACTTGGCTGGTCTTCCTCGTTTCCTTCTATTACTTGGATTGTATTCCATAGCTCTTTTTGGCCATCTGTTGTCGTCCATCCTCTGTACGTGTCCATACCATATTAACTGTCTAGTTTCTATTCTTTCAGAAGTTGTATGTACTCTATCTGTTTTTCTTCTAATTTCAGAATTAGGTATACGTTCTACTCTTGATATACGGCAAGCTCTTCTTAGGTAGTCCATTTCAACCGTGTCAACTTTTTTCTTTCCTTTTACTGTCATTTGCCAACATTCTGCTCCATATGTAAGAATGGGCTCTACAATTACTTTGTTAAACAACTTACATTGTTAAATACTTGTATAAAATAAAAAAAAAACACCTGCTTCTTCCTTTTGTGCTATTTTATATATACTTATAATCTATACTGTTTCTATACACCTTATGAAAAAATACGTCTACTTACTATATACTATAAAGCAAGCGCTGGTTCCGACGTATGGCCGTATAGAATCTGGCAGAGACTCAATAATACTAAGGATATAAATTAGAAGAGTTAAAAGCAGTGGCATGCCCCATCCATAAGTCATATAAATTATCAGTTTCTTTAATTCTGTTCTTCTTTGGTAAACACCAATAGAATGTTTTGTAGATCTAGAAATGAAAAATAAATATAAAATATTTAATAATAATTAAAAAAGAAGTATCCATATCACAACAAATATTTTCTCCTTAATTTACTATTTGTATATAAATATAAAATATATATAATATAAAAATCAATACTTCAAAACTAAGAATAGCACAAAGAATGATTAAGCATTCAATGCTAAGAGTAATAATAAAAGACAAGACCACGAACGAAGGCCTACGAAATAGAACCATAATTACAGATGTTGTGAAGAGAACAGCAGATTGAAATAGAAATGGGCTGGCCACATTTCTTCTTAGGGTGCGTGTCCATTCCGAACGTTGGCGATCATTCTGGCTATGATGACTTTGTTGATTGCTATACGAAATAGCTGTGTTGAGGTCTTTCTATACTATGCTCTCAGGTTACCAATCCAGGATATTCTTCTTCGTCCTGGGGCCCTTTTTTCTTCAATTTTACCTTGAAAAATGCATTAAAGTAGCTCGTATCTGCCTTGATTTCTCATTATATGTCCCAAGTACTGAAGCTTACGACTCTTCACGATGTTGACCAAATCCGCAGTTGTGTTAATCCTCCGCAGTACTTCTTGGTGACTTTGTCTGTCCATGGTATCTTCAGGATCCTTCTGTATGACCATAGCTCAAAAGCCTGAAGTTTTAATTGAGTTTCCACCTTCAATGTCCACGTTTCTACTCCGTACAGAAGCACTGAGTACACATAACATTTAAGGATCCTTATTTTTGTTTCTAGGCTAAGGTCATGGCTCTTGAACACAGAACTTATAGTCAAGAATGCATTTTTTGCCTTTTCGATGCCACATTTAATCTCTTGGGTATTTTCCCACGACTCATTGATTATAGTTCCCAAGTAGTTGTATTATGAGACACGTTCAATTCTCATTTGGTTCACATACGGATTTTGTCCAGTTATGTTTTCCTTGCTGATGATCATTAGCTTGGTTTTGCTTGTGTTTATATCCAATCCATATTTTCTACTTGTTTCCGTTATTTTGTTCATTAAGTTTTGCAGCCCTATTATGGTATTGGAAAACACCATTGTATCATCTGCATACCGCAGGTTTATGAGCTTGACTCCATTTATTCAGATGCCTTCATCAAGATCTTTTAAAGCCTTTTCAAAATTGTGCTCCGAGTACAGATTGAATATCAATGTTGGAATTATGCACCCCTGTCTCACACCCCTTAAGATTTTGACTTGATCTTTATATTCTCCATCTATTCAGAGTACCGCTGATTGATTCCAATACAAGTTAGCTATTATTTTTAAGTCCTTTCCGTCAATCCCTGTCCTCTTCAGCATTTCCATCATTTGTTCATGCCTGACTCAATCGAAAGCCTTCTTGTAGTCAATCAGCTATATGAAAACACATTACAGCTGCCATCTCTACATTTCTGAAACAATACCTGCACGCTAACCAACGGCGTTCACAAATCCAAACTGATTGAGCACAATTTGTTCCTCGCATTCCCGGTAAATTCTTTTGTGGATGACTTTTAAAAACAGCTTCAGCAGATGGCTTATTAGGCTTATGGTCCTATAATCTTCACAAACTTTTGTTCCTGGTTTTTTGGGCAATTGTACGAACTCCGATTTAAGCCAGTCTACTGGTATTTTCCTGCCTTGTATGGTTCATTAAATATTTCAGTTATTATTTTTATTTGTTCTGCATCTAATAGCTTCAACAGTTCTGCAGGAATTTCTGTCTGACGGCTGCCATTATTTCTTCTGGTAGGAGTTCGGGACCTGAATTTTCTTCAATGGTGGGCTCTTATATTGTTCTAAGGTCATGGAAAAGCTTCTCCAAGTATTCTTTCCATACTTTCTTTTTATCTTCTTTGGTTATGGCAAGATTGCCTTCATCATCTGTTATTTTTCCGCTGTTGCGTTTTCGGAACTTTCCAGCTATTTCCTTCATCTGGCCACTTCACCTGACCACTATGTGGCCACCTTGCTGGCTACATAGCAAGCAATAAGGATGGAAGATGGACATGCAAGTTAAGCGAATACCAAGAACAAATAATCGAAACAGCGGAAGACTACCTACACGATGGCAAGATGATCTGCGAATAATGACGAAAAATTGGATCCATAAACAGGGATAGCCCATATCCTGCAGTGGATTATAACGGGCTGATAATGACACTACATCATCAGTATGTATTAAGCATCAGGGAATGTTACCCTGTAGTTTTCTTGTTATCTACTCCAACACAAATAAAAATAAATAAGGATTAAGCACTGACCACTGATGTAATTATGCTTTCACATAAAAAATTTTCAGTCTCTCTCATACCGGTGCTGACACTAGTTACTCTCTCATAAATGTCTCTTAAAATTCCACATACCCTCCGGGAACCCCTTTCTTCATACTGCAAGACATGACAGCTGTTTAATATTTAGCGTAATAAGTTGCTATTTTTACTCCAAGATTTCTTTAGCAGAACAATATGTGTCTGAATCTATGAATTTCTTTTTGGGCGAAAATTACTGCACTAGCTATTACAGTTTCCACAATCTCTATATTATTTTTTTATAAAATATTCTTTTTTCAAAAAAAATTAAATAAATATAACTTTATTATAAATTATGGCACACTGACGAAATTTTCATTGCGCAAATATTTAAATTGGCTATACACCACATTACGTAATGTATTTTTTCTGTGAGAAAATTCTGTTTTATGTATTGTTTATATTTTCAAAAATAAACATTTCACATATTTATGGTTTGGATCTGGATTAAAAAAGATTTATGTGTTAAAAATATTTCGAGAATAAGGTTGATAATTATCACGAGTCTATTTTTTATATATTATTTAAAAAAACACTAGAAAAAAAAAATTTTTGCATTCCACGATTTGAGTCTTAAATTCATCAACAATTATTGTTAGTACCAATAAAAAATAACTTTTCTATCAATTCAAATACGACTGAGTGATCCTGAAACCGATGGTTATATTTTTAAGTTGATTTAAGGTTGTAAGTCAAGATTTTAAGTTATTGGTATTATAATTTTAAGTCAAAGTTATGCTTTTAATTTACACCGATCTATCTGACCCATCTAAAGACACATCTCAAAAGAGTTCTCCTCTATCAATTTCAGAAAGCTCTTACACATATGTCCCTTGCCTCTTTGTCTTCTTTTGCTTATTTTGATCGACAAAAAAAGTTTTATAACAAACATTATTTTGATATTACAAAATTAATCAGTTATAGAGAAAGGGCAGGCATGATGACTCATATTGTCTGAGTAAAGAGATATTTCGGTATGGCGGTAAATGAAACCGTCGATTCGGCTGTCAAAGAAGTTTGCCGTATTGTAAAACATGAATATTGTAGAAGGTATTGTTATCTTAAATTTAAGTGGAAATGCGACTATAAAACAGTTCTGTGGAACTGCAATTGAATCACGTTCTTAGATTGTTTAGCCAGGCAACACGAGTTATAGTCATGTCTATGGTTATAGTCCAATGACCGGTAGGATCTAGCATATTAGATCATGGAAATTCAATAACATGTTCCCGCCTGTCAATACTAAACATTCTGGAATCTTGCAACATGAATTGCAACTAACTGGAACACCTTTTTTTAGTCTGATTATTATATTTTAATTTGTATTAAAATCTTTGTCAGTGTTAATAAAAGTTTTTTGAGTGTTTGTTTTTTTCAAAAAACTTTCCAATTTTGATAGTGTCTAATATAATTTTTTATTTTTTCCAATTACTCCAGTTGTCCAAACCTCTAAAAATCATGCTAACAAGCTGAATTTTGCTGAGAATATTAATTTTGAGACTCCAAAAAAGATACAATAATGTTTATCACTTTTATCCCCGGGCTTCCCCCTAAAACCCCCTCACAGGGAGGTAAAAACGCAAAAAAATCACAGAATCACAAAATCACAAAATCACAGTGTACACACTGTAGAAAAAAATATTTCAAATAAAAAATGCAGCTGAGATAATTTATATTATCAAATATGGCTATAAGCATTTTTTGTGTAGAATGAACCATTCTCTTAGAAACAACGCTTGAAGTGACCGTCGTTTTTGCATGTCAGTTACGCGCGCGAAATCTGTGGTCAATAAAATGTGTATCAGCTCGACGGTAAAAATTCGATATCTTTTGATTCAAAAATCAAAAAACATTTTAAACGTAAAGATTTTGTACGCAGAGTTTGTATTATGCTGCAAATAAACTCAGATTTTATACAGGTGTTAAATAAATAAACGTGGCGTGATTTTTGCCATTTTTTATGATTCTCACGAGATCAATACAATCTATTCCTTTCATTGACTGCCCACTATGAAGCTTTGATTACTAGGTCCCAACCTTTAAAAGCTATAGCATGAAATTTTAGTTTTGCGTTTTAACAACGTAAGTAATGCTTAAAAAACGTTGGATTTAACTTTCACACAACAAACGATCTAAAACAGTTCAAACTTTTTTTTTAATTATACTAGTACGTTTTCCAAAATAACATAACTAGTGCAATAATCTACAGACAAAACAGTCTTCTTAAATGTATTTTCCGTAACGTGTGATCGTTTGTATTGTAAAATATTAAATTCTGCGTTTTTATTCATATTTAAAGATTGCTCTCTTAAAATGAAAAGTTTACTACAATTGGTCAATGAAAGTGATCAATTTTATTGATCTCACGAGAATCCTAACAAATTGCAAAAATCGCGCCACGTTAATTTATTTAACATCTTTATAAAAACTGAGTTTATTTTCAGCAAAATACAAAAACTTTATACGAAAGCTGCACTTCTTTCCTTTAAAACGCATCTTGATTTTTGTCGATAGGACATTTGAATCAAAAGATATCGAATTTTTACCGTTCAGCTGATACAAATTTTATTGAACATTGATTTCACGCGCGTAACTGACATGCAAAATTGATGGTCGCTTCAAGCATTGTTTCTAAGAGAACGGTTCATTCTACACAAAAAGTGCTTATAAACATTTTTGTTTAAAATCATCTCAGCTACATTTTTTATTTGAAACATTTTTTTCTACGGTGTACAGCTTCTCGGTAAATCAATTTTTTCACGTTTTTTGTCCCCCTGGGGTTTTAAGGGAAAGCCAGGGGGTAAAAGTGGTAAACTTTTTTGCCTCTTTTTTGGGGTTATAAACAATGTGTTCTGGGAAAGGCCAGAGGGAAGAAGGTCTGTAGGGCGGCCTAGAAGAAGGTGGAAAGATGCAGCCAAAGAAGATTCAGAGAAAATGGGAGTGCGATAATGGGAATTACTGGCACAGGACCGACAGACATGGAAGGCAATAGTAAACGCGGCAAAGACTCACAAAGAGTTGTAGCGCAATTGGTGATGATGATGATCTTTTTTGGGGTTCCAAAATTAATATTCTCTGCAAAATTCAGCCTGTTCGTATGATTTTTAGGGGTCAACTCTCTGAGGAGTGGACTAAATACGTCTTTTGTAATTCAGTCCACCCAGCTTGTCCTTAGCATATTCTGCAAGATAACATTTTGAAAACCTCCTATCTATCAACAATCTGTTTCTTTAGCGTCCATACCTTGATTTGTCGATTTATTAATTTGATTTGATTCAGTTTAGTCGTTGTCGTTTATTAATGATTTGGGTCTTAGGGAAAAACTCCAACAATACGTCACTGGGACTCTATAAGAACGAGTTGCTGTTGACATTCTGAGACCATTTCCAGTAACAATATCAGAAAACAATTATTTGATGGTGGCTATGGACTATTTTTCTAAATGGCCAGAAATAGTTGCACCACCCAACCAAAAAGCAATTCCCGACATGGATTTCCAATTCTGCTTCATTCTGATCAGGGTTCAACTTCGAATCGGAAGTTTGGAAGACCATAATGGCTTTGTTGGAAATTAAGAAGACCAGAGCGACAAAGTTTCATCCTCAGTCTGACGGCATGGTAGAAAGACATAACTGGACCATCAACAGCTACCTGTTTTTGTTTGTACGTGAAAACCAGAGAGACTGGAACAAACTGATGGCCCTGTTTCGGCTAGCCTACCGAAGCTCCTAACGTAAAGGAACTGGTTACACTCCAGCAATGTTATTGACCGGTCGAGAGATGAAGCTTTCCATCCATCTCCTACTTGGCAATCTACCAGACAGAGAGGTAGACCAAGAGACAGTTCCCGAGCATATCAGCGGCCTAAAGGTCCACGATTTCGCTAGGAATAAACTACAACCCACCAGTGACCAGATGAAGGTTAGTTTTGATCAAAAATTCACTGCTGTTAATCTCAAAGAAGGTGATGTAGTTTGGCTCTACCAACCAACCAGAAGGAAAAGCCGGAGACGCAAGTTTCAGCGAGCCTGGAAGGGGAATAAGAAGATAAACGACCTCGTGTAATGGTGAAACTAACGCTACGAAGTAAGCCGAAGGTCGTCCACCTAAGGACACTTTGTCCTTATGCATGGCAGAATTCACTGACCTGGTGCTCCTATATGAAGGTGCTATTCGAGGCGAACAACTTGGCATTCAATCAATGCTTTACTCGCGATATTTTTCTGGAATCTTGTGTTGAAAGTGCTGATTCGGCATTCGTGCCTTCGCTGTGATGTCTAGAACAGATGATCGTGTATAAAAACAGCTGCGGCATCCCTTAGAAGAAACATTAATTAGAGAAGTGTGATTGTAAGCGATACCCATATTATTGTAGGCGAAAATTATTGGTGAATTTATATTTGATAATAAGATATTTGTATTTAGAGTTTTTTTGTAGTTAAAAAATGAAATTAAATTAGTTTCTATTAAACCTTCTCGATAGTTTGCTATATGACCAATACCGCAAAATATGTATAAAATCTTCCCATAAGAAAATTTTGATCCCATTTGCTAACTTTATCGTCTGATTGAGGTATTCGCTCGTGCCAAAATTTAGTTATAGGTTAAAAAAAAGGTATAACAAAATGATACTTTTGTACTCTCCGGTTGATAAGGCGAATATCTAGACAAGACGAAAAGCTGGGGTTCGTTGGGAAAAATATTTCAATGACATATTTTTATAATCACATTCATGAGATACTCCAGAATAAGGTTCAAGAATTGGTTTACGTGAAATGTGATCCCAATTTTATTGAAACAACTTTTTTAATTGTAAAAATCAACTTTTTCTGTTGGACCAGTAGTATTTGTTTTTTGTGTCCTTCAGAACAAAAAAGTCTCCTGTAATTTTTTTCAAAATTCGATCGTTTTCGTGTTACAAACAACAAAATTATAAATAAAAAATATTTTCGAAATCATGTGCCTATATTCTAATTCAAATCTTTTTCTTTTATTTCCCGGTGAAAATTCTGGGCTTATTTTGTATTAAAACATAGTTTTTTAATTGTTAATGAAGCACTTGTGACAAGGTAGGCGCTTATATTGTACAATGAGAATTCAAACTAGGAAAAATTTGTAGCATAATCTTGTTTTTCTCTCTCTCTCTCTCTCTCTCTCTCTCTCTCTCTCTCTCTCTCTCTCTATTATATACGCCGCAGCCCGAGCGACCGTACTGTCATTGATAACTGCTTCATTGAAAACTAACAGGTTAAACAAGTTATAATACTATTGCACGGGGCCAGAGCAGTCCGTTGGGACCGCTTTGTTATGCCTCCAGTGTTTTTTTTCTGTGGGCCAAGCGACATTTTCTTTGATATTATCGCAAAAAATAAAACAATAAAAATGTTGATGCAAGTGTATGTATATTTAAAAAAAAACTACAAAAATAAAAATGCTAACATAACTGAATTCATTTGTGACTGGTATTAAAATATTCGTCACAATCTCTACAGAAGTTATTATTTTTTTAACCTTATTTTTGGATATTTTTCCTTCTCTTTTTTTCTGGTAAAATCCTTTGCAATACTTTCTTGTGTTTTGCGAAGGCCCCTCCTTTTAGCTAAAAATGTGTTGAGATTTTTGCTTTGTTTAGGTGTTTCATTTTCCACAGTTTCTTCTTTTTTATAAGTCTTTTTTATAGTCTTCTTTTATATAAAACAACATATCTGTTTTCCCTTTTTTGCGAAACTCAGTAATAGATATACCTAAGGGAATTGTTAATAATTGTAAAGATTGTGCGAATTTATCATTGTAGTACCAAACAATAGTTCAATTACAACTTTGCGATACCACTTTATACTCTTTCTCAAAGCTGAATTATAGGATGCCGTTTGATCAGAAAGGTCTATGGAACTCTTTCCTTTGTTGTACTGCAGAGCAGCTGTTATCTTATACTTTGTTTGGTCTCTGACTTGACTTGTTACATTGAATATGTATGTATTGTCAACAAAAGAAATACATCTGTTTTTTCACGCCACTTCATAACACAAATTACTCTTTCATTCTTTCTTCCTACAATTACTCCAAGTGTTAGCTTTTTGTATATAACTTCGATGTTGCGTCGATTATAAACTTGTATAAAAATTGTCGGTAACTACTGTCCTTCCTGCATCCAAAAGTTGTTCAGAAAGAGTCATTACAACTTTTGTAGAAACACTGCATCTTGTTCTTTTTCTCAATAAAGCTTTATATTCCATGTATACCCCCTTAAAGAACACAGTATCTTTTATTCCAAACTTGTGGGTTTTAAGCGATTGGTATTGCTTAAATATAAGACGCCCTCGTAATGGAAAAAGCGATTCATCTATACAGATTATTTCCTGGTGTATAGACTATATTTTTTTATGAGTATATCAAGAAGAGGCTGAATGTTAAATGTAAGATCACATAGTGGACACACTGTATTATCTGTAGAATACCAAACCTGCATCAATAACTTAAACTGATTTCGACTCATCACCTTTGGTACAAAGCTACTTATAATCTATTTCGACTCCAGTAATGATGTATTGTGGGCATATTTACCCACCCCATATATCCCATGAGGCCTAAAAATTTATAACATATCAGTAGTCGTAGTTGGAGTCCACTAATCTAATCTAAAACCTTCTGGCACATCCTCTTGAAAAGTTAGTACTTTAATAAAGGTTTGAATGTAGAAAAATAATGAAATGGGCTTTCATCGACCAATGCTGCTGCAAATTTTAATCGTTTTCCTTCCGAGTCCTGTAAGTAGGTTAAAATGTTGGTGAATTCCTTGCGGAATGCTCCAACCTGGCTGCCTGTTAACTTCATTTTCTGATGTTTCGGAAGCTGAATCGCTTTATTCTTTTAAATTTGACCCAATGTTATTTGTGTCTTCTACTGTTTTTACATAAACAGGATCATTTTCAAATTTGTACAACACTAAATCATATTTTGTATGTATCATTACCTAAATTATTATTTTATTACCTTCGCTATAAGTATGGCAAGTTTAGCAAGCAAAAACATTCTTTTTGTACGCTCCGAAGTCATAATAAGGTGGTGTTGCTCAAAGCTCACTTGATGCACAACTAAGCACTAAGCAATACAATAAAACAAGTCACGACAAGCATCTACTCAGCTGGACCGTGGAGGAGACTGCTAGTGCTATGCTAATAAAATTCTTTTCTGGGACCGCGGCGGTCCTTGTGGACCGACAAAAACTTTTTTTTAATACTGACACTTTCAATATAAATTTTAATTACCATAAAAATTATAAATGATCAACTACAAACTCAAAACAAGCAAAAAAAAATTCGACCCAACAGGAAAAAACTATAGTTTTTCTGTGGGGTATAACCTGTTAAAAAACAATATTTTAGAAAAAAAGAAGCCAAAAATATTTATAGTCAGATTCCATTTCGGTGGCGGTCTAACTCTGGGATCTCATTCATGCCAAGGAAGCCTCCTGGCACCTGAACCATTGAGGCTTAAAAAAATATTGACTCTAGCATTTGTTAAAACTGCACATGATTCTATTTATTTACTCTGCACGGCACGTCTGAACGAAGTTTAAATTTAAACTAAAAAAATATCTAGAAAATCTTATGTAATATTTTACACTGCGTGTAACACATTTTTTATCGAATTTTGTTTGAATAAAGTTGATATAAAACAGTTTCTGTCTCAACAATCCAATATTACGTTGTAGATTTCAAGGTTAAGGCTGGATTTTACGCAAATTTTTGCTGTTCTAATGATTGTACCGAAGCAAAATTAATATGTAACAAAATGTTTATATTTAAAACAATTATTAGTTACTTGTTTCAGTCGTTTAATTATTTTTATAAAAAGATCGACTTCTCATCGATAAGTTGTTTATATTTGAAGACAAAAATAAGTATTGGGCTTTTAATTAGACGGTTTCTGTCTTTAAATTATGCTATTATGTATGCAATATAACATCGTTTAACCCTTTCATTACTGTGGGGGCATATATGTCCCAGCAGATTTCAAAAATTCTGCTGACATCTGTTTATCCCAAAGCACATGTTGTGTGAACGCATTCGTATTTTTAGACATTCTTTACTCATTACCTAGTAGTATGCATCCTACATATCACGTCTGTAAGCTATAAATTGATGTTAACTATATAAACACGTGCATCAACAACTCGTAAATAATACAATTTTAGTAAAGAAAAAGTGCCTGATCTGTTTTTTTTTAACCGATTATATATAATTTAGTTGCTGATTAACACAGGTTAGTGATATTATATTGTTTATTTTGTATATACTAAATTATTGTATATACTAAACGGGACTCTAGTGTCCCAGTAGGGACGTATTCGGGGTCGTATTTATTCCATTCGTATTGTTTGGTAGCTGACTTACTATAGCACGTAGACGTTTTCTAAAGAGCTTCAAGAAGAAATTGAAAACCTCTCACATATTTCTGAAAATTAATCAGAGGAAGAACCTTATGCTGCCTTAGAGTCTGATTATGTACCTGGTCGTTACGATTCTGCCTCAGATTCTGATGAAGTACCTGAGAATAATGCTGACCGTGTAGATGTAAATATCACTGCTTCCGACAAAGAAAGATCTGATAACGCGGAAATATCTGAAGATGAGTCTAAAAGGAATTAATTGACTGCACAATGGAATATACCAAATACAAACTTTTGTCCGAAAAAAGAAAATCCTACCCAGAAAAATGGAATAACAATACTAAATATTGATAAAAGTTCTCGTCCTGTTGTTGATATTTTTCTAAAATTATTTCCGCGTAGTTTATTTATGCTTATTGCTTCTTGTACAAACCAAAGAATAGCAGCACTTGAAAAAAAAAACAGAAATATAAAATTAAATACGAAAAAAACAGATATTTACGAAATAATGACGGTGATTAGTTATAATATAGTTATGTGTTACAATAAAGTACCATCTATCTCACACTACTGGTCACAAAACGAATTCCCTCATAAAGGGTATATGAAAGGGGCTATTTCAAGAGATCACTGTTTATTGCTGCTATCTACGTCCTACTATAATAATCCTGAAAGAAATGGTAATACATCAAAAACATACTACATCGATGAAGTGGTTTCTTGTTTGAAACAAACTTTTGTAAAGGCGATGACTCAGAGTTTCCATCAGTCTATCGACGAATCAATGACTAAGTTCAAAGGAAGATCTGCCCTGAAGCAGTATCTTCCTATGATCTTCCAGTAAAAAGAGCCAGAAAAATGTGGCAACGAAGTGATTTTTTTACAGACTATATATATATATATATATATATATATATATATATATATATATATATATATATATATACATTTACTCGGGAACAGAAACCACACCAACTACGGGAACTCTAGGAGAACGAGTTGGTGGAACACTAGGAGAACGAGTTGGTGGAACTCTAGCCAACACCATACGGTCACCAGATGTATGCCTATGCTATGATAGATTTTTCACTTCGTCCAACCTACTAAAGACCCTAAAGTTCCGTGTTTCGGAACCTATATGGCCAATCGGGTAAACGTAGTCAAATTTGAAAATAACAAAATGTTAAGGTGTGATATGGAGTTTTTAGTTTCATCCGAAAGAATTTTAGCGACTAACTGGAAAGATACGAAAGAAGTGATCACTGAAATCAAATCCAACTCCACTTTGGATGGGAAACTTTCGTGGAACTGATCAAGTTGGTGTTTGACACCAACTATCTGGTGTTCAATGATAGATTTTACCTACAGATTTTTGGTACCCCTATGGGATCATCTATTTCTCCCCTTCTGGTTGGTTCCGTCTTGGATGATCTTATTGTAGATAAATTTAGTCACTTGGATTACAATATTTCTTTTGTTAAGAGGTATGTTGACGACTTGATCCTGGCCGTACCCACTGAACAAGTTACTCACACCCTTTCTGTTTTTAATGAATGCAATCCCCACTTGCAGTTCACATGCGAGATGGAGATAAATAACACCTTTCCGTTCCTTAACATGTTAATTGTACGAGGTGTTGATAACATCCTAAGAACCAAATGGTTTAGAAAGAGCGTTGCTAGCAATCGCTTCCTCAATTATTATTAATTCCATCCTAAAAGATTCAAACACAACCTTGTACAGGGATTAGCCTTAAGGACTCATAAGTAGTCACATCCTTTATACCGAAAGGAAGCCAATCAGTTAATCAAAACTATATTAATTGAGAATTCTTAGCCAACTTTTTTTATTAATAGATATCTTTTTTCCACTTCTAGGTCCTTACTTAACCTGACCTATACCAATGGGGGAGATTTTCATAATACCATACTTGACAACAATGAACCCCACCTTGATGAGGTATCCACATCTGAGTTTCCTCCTAGATATTGCTCATTACCCTATTTTCCACAGGTTACAGAGAAACTTACTAAATTGTTTAAACCCCTATCTACTAAAATAGGCATCAAAAATTGCAAAACAGTTGGAAATCTCTTTTCACGTACTAAAACAACTTTAGATATTTGGGAGAAATCAATTGTGGTATACAACATTCCATGCAAAGACTGTCATTTAAAGTATATTGGCCAAACAAAAAGAACCCTTAAAGGGCGTGTTATATCTCATAAAACTCATATCTCACTAAATCGGCTTTGATAATATTAAATCTCTAGGAAGTAAGAACAATTTCTATAAGAGATCCTTCCTGGAAATGTGTCACATTTAAAGGGAAAAAATCTCCATGAACAGACGTACAGACGTCGATAGTCTTAGCATCATTTATCACTCCTTACTGTTGAATAATCCTTAAACTCCTTCTAGTTAAATGTTACAATTCATAAACTTAACTTATGTACACCCAAATCCGATCAAGACATGGCCTAAATTTTCGGTATTTGTCCTCTATGAGTAAAAAGTAGCTAACATCGGTTCTACTTCGATATTTCCAAATTCAATCCCTTATATTCATTTCAACGAGAACTTCAGTCAACTTCATACATCACATCCGATGTAAAATCTGTTCCAAAAGGAACCTCATGGTGAGTTAAATAATTTTATATCACGTTATATTTCATTAACATTCACCTAATTCTAGGTTCCCCAACACAATTTCGTGGTCAATGGTCATCTGTACCTATATATTTTCAACCTTCCTTTTTAATCCAGATTTATAAAAATTTGACTTTTCTATTCTGTCCTGCTTTAACGAGTAACTTTTTTATCCAGTTGATTTTTCTTACAAAACCTGTTTTCCATGTATAGGAAGCCATATTAATTTTTGTTTTTCTGTTTCGCAATAATCGAGCACTATCTGTCAAAAGTTGCTTTTTTAATATTTTTGGTGTCTTTAAAAATAAAGTTAACTTCCACGCCTTTTGTCTTAAAAAATTGTTTTAAATTATATATATATATATATATATATATATATATATATATATATATATATATATATATATATATATATATATATATATTGTAAAAACTACGACCGTCAATTTATATTTCTAAAGTATTCAACTATACTGAACTTCACATTCAGATGGCAGCGTTACAGAGATAGGCCTGTGCTTTCTATATGTAAGAAATAACAATGTTGCCAAAGTTTTTAGTCGTACGGTATGGGCCGGCTCCCATAAAAGGATTATAATTTGGGAAATAGGTATTTATGAATGTAAAATGGAAAAATATTTAAAGTTTTGTGAAATTTTTTTTAATTATATAATTTTTTCTTCAAACGTCAAATAATGATGACATTACTTATCTAACTTGATCCTGTCAAAGTTTAATGTCTCCAACGGCAGCAGTTTTTTTTCCCATTTCTTTACGGCGGAGGGAAAAATGTTGTCATGGCAACAATATGAAACATGTCACAAAGCAACAATACAAATGTCATTAACAACAATTAAACATCATTTTTATTTATAGTAATATTAAAAGTACAATTAGTTAATGAGGCATTTTCAAAATTGAAACCGTGCAAAAATGTTCCCGACTCTTGATACGCATTGGTAATTGTTGATGATACTGATGGTCGAGAAGTAATATCGGGCGCGTCAAGAAAAGTCATGCTTCTCCGCCTCATAAAGTAATATACTATATCTGTTGGTATTTTACAAATAGAAAGTTATATTTCGGGTATCTGGTCTTTTCGGTTTTATATCTTCTCTTCAAAATTGTTTGTAACTCTTGAAAATGAAATTATTATTTGTATAATTCCATTTTGATCTTAATATCGTTTTAATGACACCTTTCTTTCCCTATCCATAATATTCCTCTAAACGTTGAAGTAGTATTAGAAACTATTAATGAAACGGAGCATCTTCCGAATTTTTCTAAGAGTACATTGAGTGACTATTGCATTGTTTTATATATGGCAAGCAGGGTAGACATTCAATATTAATAGAAAAACAAAAAATAGTGGAGGAGCCACTTTCTCATGGGAATAAAGAAACTGGAGAATCAAGGAACGAATATCACAGTATGACAAGATACAACAATAAAAAATAGACGACAGGCTCTCGTAAATGGACTTACCACAGATTTAAAAACTCTGAGCAAAAAAGGATTAAGATTTGTTTTATTCCATGCAGGAAACAAAGATGGATTTGTTGAAGGTGCTGACATATCTTTTTCTTGCCAAAAAAGGTGGAAACTAAATTTTTCCAAACAATATTGGGTGAAACGTCAAATTAAGGAGTTGCTTTATAAAAAGGATATTAATTTTGAAAAAGATTACTTAAAAAAATAACTTTTGGAAACTGCTCATGAATTTTAAAATATTTATGACAAATACAAAATTGATTGTATTGTTGACAATAGTTTGAGAATAATTTTTAAAACAGTACACAACATGCAAGATGACATTAAATCTATTATAATTTCATTAAAAGATGACTCGGGTGAACTAGATTGTGAAAATAAAAATAATTAAAACTTATATTTCAGGGGTATTCTCAAATACTTATTAATAAATGTTTACTAAAGGTAACTATGTGGTTAAGATTATTAATGTAGTTCATATAAACAATAGCTGTGGTTAACCAACATATTATCTTTATTATGTATAAAAGCATTTTAGGAATTATGGCAATTTATTTAATTCACGAATATACTAAGTATTAAAAATTTTAAGTTACCTAGACGTATCTTAGTCTACCCTGAGTTTGGCGATGCTTATTTTACAAAAGTAGCAAAATTTACACTGGCAGTGGAATTGGCAACGCTGTTATCCTATATCCGTACACTGCCATCTGAATGTGATTTCCACTTTAGTGAATTCAGAGGTTTAATCGGTCATTGTGCCCTCTTGTGCCCTTGCACAACACGCCATTTCCACTAAACATCACATTGATTTCACAAATACCAAAATACTGGCAAAACAAAACAACCATCAGAAACGCTCCTTTATTGAAATGTGTGAGATCCTCAAGAACTCATCGGCAATAAACAAAAGAACCGACATCGACAATTTGAGCCAGGTTTACCACTCTCTCATCTTACGAAATAAATGATACCAATTATTCTTCAGTTAAAAGTTGGCGTATTTTCCATTCAAAATAATAACAAAATCATCCCCTATTTCCAAGTTTCATTAAAACATAAATTAAAAATAATATATCAAAATATTTCCGCCATACAAATTCCACCCGTCCAACTAATTATGCAATGTCCCCTGTAGAAGTTCATAATTGTCTCAAACCTTGGAATTTGGTGACACATGGCCCTTAAATAAAAAAATTTTCGGTATCGCGTCAAGTTGTTTGCTAGATTGCAATAAATCAGAACTTTGTTGGTCTTCAGCGGAGAACCATCTAAATGAAGCCAAATGTTCGTTTAAAATTTTTTAAATATTCATATCTACGAATATGAACGTTATTTTCGGCAAAGTTTGTGTGTTGTTTTTTGTTTTTTGTTTTTTCTTTTTTGGTTAAGTTAGTTTTAAATAATGAGTAAAGTGTACAGTAGATATATGATAACATCGATAATATACTACATATTGAGATGTAAGTTATGAACTATAAACATCTGTATTTCTTATAAACTCTATGTCATTTGTTATATTTTAGAGAACTGATGAAGCTTTAGAAATATAAAGCGAAACGTCTTCGATAAACTTATGAAGTAGTTGACTTCTTTTTTTATTTGCCAACCTGAATGACCGATTAAACCTCTGAATTCACTAGTTGAATACTTTAGAAATATATATATATATATATATATATATATATATATATATATATATATATATATATATATATATACAGGTATCTCATGAAAATGATTATGCACAAAAATCTCGTTTTCGCCTTGTCTAAATACCTTTATCTACAATTCAATACTCGCTTACAAAAAAATAAGCCATAATAATAGCTCTTGTGATACCTATTTAATAAACATTTATAACTAAAATAAAAAAATGTTTACAGTAAGCCATAAGGATAAAGTTAAATATTTTCGTATTATACATATTTTTTGCAATTATAAGCACATAATAAAGATATCATGTTATAAAAAATTTGGGAGAGCGACATATTTATAATTAGATAAAAATATTACATTAATATTTGTATAATGTCGGTGTTTGTACTCACCCAAATGTGAGCCAGATGTCACAGCACATAACATTTAACCAGGCAAACGACACTGTGGCAAAGAATATGAGGAAAAATCCTAGAATTAGAAAAGAAAAGTGCAATTTTATTTAGTCACTTCTTTTGTGTCTAATAGTAAAAATATTTTATTTTATACATTGTTTAAAACTTTAATTACTGATTTTGTTTTTTTTTTTCAATATTTCAACTCGAGGCTATCCTATCATCCTTGCTTCCGTTCACATATTGTTTTCTTTTATTTGATAACCTGTCTTAGCAATATTTACAAGTTGTTAGTTTTTCATTAATTTCAAGAAATAAAGCTGTAAAAATCTTGTACAGATATTTGAAGTTTCCAAAAAGAATATGAGGGGTAGCTGATGTAGAATCCGTGAAGACGTACAGCTGATTTTGTTTTGTTTTTCTTAAACAATCTTAAAAAGTGAAAACCATTATTTTTGGCCTATAAAAAGTTTATTTTGAATTTTTCATATTCATTCATAATATGAAAATAAATCTGCATAGAATATGTTTTGTGTAATAAAACAAAAGCATTTTAGCAGAACATCATATGTTCTAGAATCCTGGTGTGTTATAATCACACCACATTCTAGTAAATGATTAAAGCTGAAATATAACTGAGAAACGTATAAAGCCTTTGGAAATTTCGAAAGGACATTCGGCCGAATAATTAGAAAATTGCAAGAAAAATAAAAAATGATCGCTGGGAGCGCTTTCAGAAAGAAATGGAACATGATTTTTTCGGTCTGCAAAAGGAAATATGGCGCTTCATAAAAGATCAAAGAACGGAGGTAAAGGAGCTAATAGAACCAAAACACATAGAATATGATACGTGGATTAACTACCTAAAAAATCTCTATGCAGAGGTAGAGGCTCTACCTCTCTAAGAGGTAGAACAAACGACGCCAGAACCGGAAACATCAGAAATTACCACAAATGAAGAACTTAATATAAATGTACAGGAAGTACGGAAAATACTTGAAAACCTAAAGAACAGAAAAGCAGCAGGTAAAGACGGGATATTAAACGAATTACTGAAATATTGTTTAGCAGAAATCTCTAAATGATTTAGAGAAAATTTTACAAGTGCTAATAAATCAGAGGATAAGTTTAACAGATGAACAAAAGGGTTTTCGTAGTGGAAGATCGTGTATAGATGCAATATTCGTTATGAGGCAAATTACTGAGAAATCACTAGAGACCAGCATTTCTGTGTCTGATTAACCTAAAAAAAGCGTTTGACAGAGTGAGACTCAAAGATGTAATCCATCTTCTGTATAATGGAGAAGTTCCCCTAAATATTATAAAAACTATCGAAAACATCTACCAAAACAACAAAATGGAAGTCAGAATAGATGGACAACTTACAGAACCTATAGAAATAGGCAGCGGAATAAGACAAGAGGATTCATTGAGCCCCATACTCTTTAATTTAATCATGGATGAAATCATCAAAAGCATTAACAAAGGAAGAGGATACAGAATGGGAAACAAAGAAATCAAAATAATCTGTTACGCAGATGACGCAATATTGAAAGCCCAAGGTGAAGATAGTCTGCAAAGACTTGTCCACGTATTTAACAGAAGAGCAAAAGAATTTAATATGACAATCTTATCTCAGAAAACTAAAACAATAGTAGTCAGCAAAGAACCAACCAGATGTAAAATAAAAATTGATGTCATCAGTATTGAACAAGTAATGGAAATAAAATACCTGGGAATTATACTGTCTAGCTATGGAGACCTAAACAAAGAAGTGAGAGATCAAGTACAAAAAGCAAGTAGACTGGCAGGATGCCTTAATAATACTATATGGCGAAACAGACACATTAACACTGAGATGAAATTACGAATTTATAAAGCCAGTGTAAGGCCAATAATGACATATGCCTCAGAATTAAGACCCTACACAGCCACAATGCAAAGGCTACTGGAAATGGCAGAGATGAGAGTACTGAGAAGAATTAAAGGATATCCACTAACAGATCGAAAGATAAGTAAAGACATTAGAAGAAAATGTAACGTACAGTGTATAAATAAATGAACACAAAATGGAAAAAACAATGGAATAGCCACATAAGCAGAATGGAGGAGACCTGTGTCGTCAAAATAGCAAGAGATAAGTCACCAATCGGTAAAAGAAGTATCGGACGACCGCGCAAAAGACAACCTTCCATAGAGGTATTAATCCGCCAATGAACAAGCAGAAATGCTTATAAAGAGAAAGAAGAAGAAGAAGACATCATATTATGGACGTCAAAACTGGGTTGTTAAAATCTTAAAATGCTGTGTATATATATAGACGATGTGGTCACGAACTAAAAAATATATTCTTTAGTGTAACTTTTTGGGTTAAGCCTATTATTTTCAGACGATCACTTTATCACCCAAGATCATAACAATTTACAACACTCTAACCGTCTTTTATCTGCTCTATTGGTCTCATTACAATCTCTCAAATCTTTTAAAAGTCTATTATGTTGGATGCCTGGAATTGCAAAATTTGAAACAATAATCTATTTAAAGTAGTCAAACTTCATAGAAAACCGTATGATAAAAAAAGACAAACAATTACTTACCTACAAGCTGGCATGGAAGATCATTGGGTTGAAGATCACTTTGGGCATAAGTCAGTAACGCGTACATACACAACGTCGATATACAGTAATTAATCAAAATCTTTCCGAACAGCTTTTTCGTTTGATTTAGCAAAATATAAATCAAAATGGTTAGCCCAAGGAAAACACATGATAATATTTTTGGCCATTTTGTGTAGTTGAATTTTTGCTTATTGGCTGCTGATGGTATACAGTTAAAAAAGAAAAATCCTTTAAAAGCCGGAGTGTTGGAATATTCAATGCAGTATCCACTTAGATCTGTTGGATTTTCGTTCACAAAAGAGTTGGTGATATTCTTCCAGTATTGAAATTCGCCGTTTTTTAACAAATTAAAAATGTATCTAGTTTCTGACATAAGGTAGAATTTCCCACTGCATCTTGTAGTGTTGTGTACGATTGCAAATGGTTCTGAAATAAAAAAATAGCTTTAACATATTTTAATAAATTCAGAAATAGGTTTAATATATATTGGGCAAAATAATCCTAATAATAATTAGACAGGGATGTGTTTTATCGCCACTTTTGTTTAACTTATTATCTGAAGAAATTTTCCAAAACACGTTCAATAATATCAAATCGGGAGTTACCGTTAACGGAAAATTAACTAACAACTTACGATATGCAGACGACACTGTGATCATAGCAACGAGTATAGAAGATCTACAACATCTTATCGAAAGCTTAACTATGAATAGTGCTGAGATGGGAATTACTTAAACGCTAAAATAAACGAAGTACATGCTAATTACAAAAAGACCACAAAATATACATCACGTATTGACAATCAATGGTAACGTGATAGAACAAGTAGAAAAATATCAGTATTTGGGAACTTTGATCAATGAAACCAATGATCATACTGCAGAAATAAACAGGCGAATAGAGATTGCCAGATCAGCATTTATACAAATGAAGCCACTCCTAACGTGCAAAAATCTAAATTTGGAAATCAGACTGCATACCATTTGCTGTTATATATTTTCAATATTACTATATGGAGCTGAGACATTAAAAACATGCAATTTAAAACGAATCGAGGCTTTCGAACTCTGATTATACCGCAGAGTATTATATAATGTAATATATAAAAATATCATGGACTGATAGAATTACAAATAAAGAAGTATTGGAAAGGGTTGGTAAAGAAACAGAAGAACTAACCACCACTATATGAACCAGAAAACTGGAATACCCAGGCCACGTGATGAGAGGACCAAAATATGAAATTTTGAGACTTATAATATAGGGAAAGATTCAAGGAAGAAGATCTGTTGACCGAAGGCAGAACTCATGGTTGAAGAATCCACGTGATTAGTATCAATGTAGATCGATTGATTTGTGTAGAGCAGCAAGTTCAAAAATAAAAATAGCCATTATGATTGCCGACCTCCGTAAGGAGACGGCACTCTAAGGAGAAGAAGAAAATAATCCTAGCAATGTATTTTAACTGATTGATAAATACACAATTATTGTTATGAAAAACATCAATAAACAGCAGAAAAATTAAATATTTTTAACGCCAAACATTGTTTATTCAGTAACTTAAACTACGCACATATCTCGTGTAGCGTTGAGCGATACTCAACCTTTTTTTCCCTGGGCCGCATAGTAGCTATTGCCACAGCTTGCGGGCCGCAATCTAGGTGAAGTAGTATAAATACATATATATATATATATATATATATATATATATATATATATATATATATATATATATATATATATATATATATATATATAGTAAACTCTTAAATATTGGGGAAATCTGCAAGAAAGACTCTAATGACTATCAATTGTTTCGCCGAACGTTTTCGCCAAAGAGAATTAATTTGGCTTCTTCAGGGCTGAAAGAGAATAAATTTTAATTAGCTACCAATATTATCTATTAAAACATTATTGATCTTACCGTAACTTAGAATTGTAGAGTTAGAATATTAAAAAACTTTGCTAGTAACATAGTGGTATTTTTTGTTACTATGTGCAAAAAAAGTTTTTTTTTTAATGTTTTTTAATGTTAAAAAAAAAGTTTTTTTTTCATGTATGGTAGCTTTGAACATAACACGCAAAGGTTTACCCAAGGTTAATCGAAAAACCCAATGTAACTACATTTAAAAGGAAGTAATTCTTTGAATTGTCGGCAATAACTAAATTTTTGAATTTTAGAAAGTTTAAAAGTGAGGTTCTGTTTTACCTAGAACGCAAGCGCTGACAAATTCAGTAGTTCTTATGAATATTTATGTCGTTAAGGTTCATTGGTAAAAACGAATGAAATTAAATCCCAGTATAGGGAAATATTATTTTGATTTTCTTTATTTAATTATATTCTATTGTTCATGTATTATTATATCTTATTGAGATGTATCTAAGAAAAGCAAGGGAATGTTATCTTTTTTAGTTAATGAAAATTAATTATAAAGGTAGGTTAGTTGTTAATGGATATATCAGTCAAGTTAGTTATCTGTGATGTTGTATTGTTCTTGGTATCTGATTTAAGTAAGAAGTGGTATATATCGCTTAGATTCTTAATGTCACTCTTAACATTAATGGAGAAATCGTTAAGGAAAATATAAGACATTTCAATGAACTCTCTTTTAGATTTATTGTTTTCACGGTGGAGAATTGTAGTGTTCGTATATTCCATGAGATGACCAGTGGAATGGACATGTTTGGCTAATGCACAACGGTCAGGGTGAAGTCGAGAATCACTTTTATGTAGTGTAATACGTGATTTCAATAATTGAGATGTTTGACCGATGTAGGAATTGTTGCAAGAGAGACATGGAATGTTGTAGACAATGTTATTAAGCCTATCTACGGGAGTCTTATCTTTTATCTTAGAATAAAGATTATTAATTGTTAGGGCTGATCTACAAGCCACATTAAGTTTAATGTTGTTATTAATAATACCTAAGCTATTTTCAACACTTTTCAGAATCCTTGTTAACCCCGGAGTGATATCTCTGAAATATGGTAATGAAAAATATTTGTTGATAGGAGTATCCGAGACTGGGTTCCCACTTAAGACATCAGGATCAGCATTGTTAGTCGCGAAGGAAGGTGAAATATCTTTGTTATGGATAGTATTAAACAAAATCTTATTCACTAATGGTGTTGGATAAGCGTTTGAAATAAAAAGTTTCTGTAGGATTTGTAGGTTTTTTGTATGAAATAAAGGATCTGATAGTTTTATTACTCTATTTTTCATCTGTTTGATTAAGTTGACTTTGGTAGAATTATTATGGTATGAGTGGTAGTTAAGGTATCTACCAGAATGGGTCGGTTTTTGATACCAATCTATTTTATTGTTGTTGTTTTCCCTGATCATCTTTATGTCGAGAAAGGGGACGGGCCAATTACCATCTTCCCTCTCTATAGTGAACTGGATGTAGGGGTCATAACCATTAAAAGTATCTAATAGTTCATCTACCTTGTCATTGGGTATAGCCAAAATGATATCATCAACATATTTTTTAATTTAATTTAATTTTCTAACTTTTTAATAAATTGAATTTTAAAGGATAGTAAAGGAATGACTGAGTCTAATTCATAATCCATAACGTAAGTTGCAATGATAGGAGAAATCTTTGCTCCCATAGGGGTACCGAAAGTTTGTTGATAGAATTTACCATTAAATGAGAAGTAAGTGTTGTTAAAGAGAAATTCGACGATGCTGATGAATCTGTCGTAAGACATGGAAGACTAGATTCAAAGGAATCTAGGAATATGTTTGACATCAATAGAGATCAACTGGGACCGTATTAGAGGTTGTTGTAGAGCGCTTGCGTTCTAGCTAAAACAGAACCTCACTTTTAAACTTTCTAAAAATCAAAAATTTAGTTATTGCCGAAAATTCAAAGAATTACTTCCTTTTAAATGTAGTTACATTGGGTTTTTCGATTAACCTTATGTAAACCTTTGCGTGTTAAGTTCAAAGCTACCATACATTTCAAACCTTAAAAAAAACTTTTTTTGCACATAGTAACAAAAAATACCACTATGTTACTAGCAAAGTTTTTTAATATTCTAACTCTACAATTCTAAGTTACGGTAAGATCAATAATGTTTTAATAGATAATATATGGTAGCTAATTATAATTTATTCTCTTTCAGCCCTGAAGAAGCCAAATTAATTCTCTTTGGCGAAAACGTTCGGCGAAACAATTGATACTCATTAGAGTCTTTCTTGCAGATTTCCCCAATATTTAAGAGTTTACTATTTAACTTATCTGCAAAGATTAAATTTCTTTTCTATATATATATATATATATATATATATATATATATATATATATATAATATGTAATAACATTTGAAAGCTTGAGATATAAAAAATAGTCTTCTAGAACAGCCCCTTTTATTTACTCCAACCCACCGAAACGAAAATTTATATATATATATATATATATATATATATATATATATATATATATACATCCATTATTCTTAATTTACTGAAAAAATAAAATATGACCTGGCATCCTTTCTGGTGCCGATTTAGGCTTCATTTAATTCCATAGGATTACGCGTTCTCTCTCTTTCCTCAAGGAAACTAAGTAATTGGAAATGGTAGTATAGTTTTCTGGAGAAACATCAATTCCCTCTGGTTGAGCTCCTAATAATGTTTGCTAATGTACATATTTAGCTTGTCCTCGAAAGCAAATACATTATTTGCCAACTGCGAAATAATTTTGTGCTTACCTTGTGTACGACGATTAAGTTCGGCAAGTTTTTCTGTTATGTCGCAAATAAATGCTAACAGACACCACCAACTATCTTGTTCAAGATCACTGTAAGTTTTATTATTTTGTTGTAGAAACAATATTATTTCGTACCGTAAAGAGTAAAACCGTTCTAAAACTTTTGTTCTGCTCAGCCATCGTACCCCGGTATGTAAAAGTACATCGCCATGCTCACATTCTTCTAATAAACTTTTAAATTTTCTATGGTTAAGTTTTCGTGATCTAATAAAATTAACGATGTTAATAACAGTTTTCATCAGGGCGTCAACTTCCGGTATGGTGGTACGTGCTGCGAGATTTTCTTGATGTATGATACAGTGAAATGTTAACAAATTATTTATATCATATTTTTTTTTCAAAAGAGAAATAAACCCAATATTATTTCCTGTCATAGACTGACATCCATCTGTGCATACAAATACTAACTTTTTAACGTCAATGCTATTTTTTTCCAAAAACGTACAAATAATATCAATGTAATCACTTCCTTTGGTATGACCTTTCATCGGATGAAATTTAAGAAAATCTTCACGAATTCCATAATCTTCAGTACAGTACCGTACAAAAAGAGAACATTGTGAAGTTGATGAAACATCAGTGCTTAATCAAATGCTAAACTCCAATATTTACAGTTCTTCAAGTCGTCGATGGTATGATTAAAAATATGTTTCGAAATATCTTCAATTTGCCTGACGCACGTGGAATCTAAGAGTTGTAGTTGTCTGATTTGTGATATTATCTGAGTTTTATTGCTGAACTTCTCAAATAAAATATTTGAAGCATTTATAAAGCATTCCTTTACAATCTCAGCGTCAGTAATGGGCTTCATATGTTTTCCTAATAAATAGCAAATTTCGTAGGACGCTCTCGTCACGGATACATCTTGTGACATTGAAACTGCCATTATATTTTGCATAATTTTAAACGCATAGTTTTTTTCTTCGCAATGCAGAGCCGACTGGGAAACTATCGCTAAACATCTTGTGTTTTGTATTATAGTGTCTCATAATATTATACTTCTTTAATATAACACTCTCTCGACAAATCAAACAAGTTGCTGAACCGTGTTTGTTAGGTACAACAAAATATTCATCTTCCCAATTGTCTTGAAATAGTCTGTTTTCGTCAGATATTTCACGTTTTGATTTTGAGGACACGCCAGCCATTGTCACTGTTTTAAATTCCCGGCAAATCAATTATAGTTAAAATTATTATAAGTAAAAGAAACACACTTCACTTGGCCGCAGGTTGAGTATCACTGGATAGTTGGATAATAAGTCCATTATGCATTAACTGTATAGACTCTATACAGTTGATGCATAATGGACTTGTTATCCTTCAGCGACTTCTAAATGATTTTTTGAAATTGTTTTCAATAAATATACTATCTTCCAGTATATTAGAATGTCCTCAGGATATTTTTTTAAATTAATTAATAGTTTGTAAGACGCAGAATTGTTAATTTTAATGAAAAACGCAGAATTTACTGCGTGTATTTTAAAGAATAAGTTACATTTCCCTACATAACTTTTTCAGCATTCAGCGGATCGTCCTGAAATGTTTACTGAAGTAGTTTTTTATGTAGATGAGTGTAACCTATGAGCATGAATAAAACTAATAAGCGTAGCAAACATTTTATTAATTTCAAAATTTTTAAGTTTTCCCTCTATAACTTTTTCAGCGTTTATGATGTAAAAATTTTGCAAACATCGGTGCCATCAAAAATAAACCCTATGTAACATTGTTTTCGTTGCTGCTACTGCTTTGACAATAAAAGTTTAAGGAAGCTAAGTGCCACACAAAATAATAATATAAAAAAATAAAATATAATATAATAAACCTTAAACATTCTGTGGAATTTACTGTATACTTATATATACAGAGTGGTCCTTAAGTAATTGTACAAAAAGAAACAGTAGATTCTATACTTTAAAATATTACGATTTGAGAAAAATTGCTTTAATAAAACGTTGATTTTAAGAAAGATACAGGGTGTTAAAGTACAAATTTAAAGTTTTATTTTTCGCTATAACTTTCATGTATATCAACATTTATGTATAAAAATTACCAACTGGGTACTTTTAAATATGAGGAATTATAATTTGCTGCAAACATTGATGTAGCTGATAGAGGGCGCCATATATCCTACATATGTGGCATAAATTTACACTTAACTTTTTTGCTCTTTAAGTTACCGGTATTTCTGACAAAAAATATTAAATAAACATTATTTTAACAACAAAAAGGTATACTTGGTAATAACTTCAAAACTTAACAGTTTTCGTGATAATAAATTTTACCAATCAGCTGAATAATTCTAATTTAACACAATTACTCCAGGCAACGAAAACAGAATACAAACTATATGTAATAGGATTATACATTACAAACTGTACGTTTTATATTGAATTAAAATCATAATTAAAACATGTTATTTACAAACCAAATTCAGAAATAGTAAACTAAATAACATTGGTGTGTAAAGGGGGTAGTGAGACGCAATACATGATTCCGTATCCTGTTGGCATCACTTAGCCTATCCTACTCAATTCCTATCTTCACCTCCAAGGCGGTACACGCCGGAAACCTGAGCAACCCCACTGGAGATTGGGTAACCAACCCCCAGTGGAAGGTGGGGTCAGGGCTGACGAAGAAGGGAGTCTTGGTCCTCCGACGAATAGGGGGTTGAGCTGAAGGTTAACTACCTTCTCCTAGAAAAACTATGAGTTATGAACGTTCAAGGAAGAAAAGCCGGACTGATCAAACGACGACGACTGTGCGAGAAAAAGGAACACGATTTGAGGGTTACGACATGGAATATTCGAACCTTATATAGATTGGGAGCTCTCCAAAATCTCCTAAGTGAACTAGACAGATACAAAATAGACATAACTGCCATACAAGAAATCAGGTGGGTTGGAAACAATGTAATGGAAAAAAGAAGCCATACGATTTTCTCCAGCTGCGATCCTAAAGATCACGTCTTGGGCACAGGATTCATAGTAAACAAGAGAGTAAAGCATACTATAAGAGATTTCAGAGCCATTAGTACAAGAATGTGCATTTTAAGAGTTAAAGGTCGTTTCTTTAACTACAGTCTAATTAATGCGCATGCCCCTACAGAAGAAAAAGAAGAGGAAATTAAAGAAGAGTTTTATGACGAATTAGAGTCCGCATATCAGTTATGCCCAAAAAATGATATAAAAATAATCTATGGAGACCTAAACGCCAAAGTTGGAAAAGAACAGCAATTCCAACCCACAATAGGTAGGCACAGTCTCCATGAGCAATCAAATGACAATGGCAATAGGTTAATAAACCCAGCAAGATCACTTAACATGGTGATTGCCAGCACGTACTTCGCTCGCAAAGATATACACAAAGGTACCTGGAAATCCCCGGATAGACTTACAATAAATATCAGATCATGTCATTGTAGACTCGAGACACCAATCGAATATAATAAACGTTAGCACCAGAAGACGGGAAAATGCGGATTCTGATCACTACCTGGTCGAAAGTAGGGTAAGGGCTAGAATTTCAAACATCAACAAGGAAAGAGGCTCTAAACATGAACGATACAAGGTAGAAGGACTCAAAGAAACAAACAAAAATAAAGAGTATAAAGAAAAGATAAACAACAAACTAGAAAACAGAATAACACATGAAAACCTAAATAAGGAGTGGGAAGAATGCAGAGACAGCATAAAAGAGGCAGCTAAAGAAGTACTAGGTATAGAAGGTCGA
This sequence comes from Diabrotica undecimpunctata, assembly GCF_040954645.1. NCBI lineage: Eukaryota > Metazoa > Arthropoda > Insecta > Coleoptera > Chrysomelidae > Diabrotica > Diabrotica undecimpunctata. Next base: position 74,459,815 of record NC_092809.1, on the reverse strand, counting down.
GAAAGACGAACAAGAACGATTGACTGGTTTGACGAAGGATGTCAGATCATAACAGACAAAAAAACAGAGCATATTTACTGATGCAACAGGGGCACAGAACCCGACAAGCAGAGGAAGAATATAAACGACTACGCAAAGAAGAAAAGAAAACTTACCGAAGAAAAAAGAGAGAATATATGAACAAAGAACTTCAAGAACTACAAGAACTAAGTAAATCAACAGAGACAAGAAAATTTTATCAGAGACTAAACAAAAGCAGAAAAGACTTCAAACTGAGAACAACGATGTGTAGAGATAAGGAAGGTAATATATTGACAGAACAGCAAGAGATACAAGTAGATGGACAAAACATTTTACGGAAAAGTTTGAAGGAGATCGGAGAGAGACGAACCCTGACATACCATTAGACCAAGCAGACAACAGAGAAAAGACTCCACCAACAATAGCCGAGATTAGAGCAGCAGTAAACAAATTAAAGGACAATAAAGCACCGGGATCGGATCAAAGAGCATCGGAGTTACTAAAGGAAGGAGGAGACGCACTACAAAAAACAATACATGAATTGATAATAAAGATATGGTCGAATAAAAGCTACCAGCGGAGTGGAATAGCGGTATTATTGTACCATTACATAAAAAAGGAAATCAGTTAGAATGTGGAAACTACCGTGGAATCACGCTGCTGAATGCAGCATATAAAATAATGTCCAACGTCATTTATGAAAGACTTAGACCACACGCTGAAAAAATAGTGGGCAAATACCAAAGTGAATATAACATCGACATACATCATCTCTTCATAGACTTTGAAAGCGCATATGACAATATAAACCGAGAATTCTTAATAAAAGCAATGAAAGAATTTAATATACCAACACAACTAATAAAACTGATAAAAGAATCTCTAAAACTAGAAAGTAGAATCCGGATACAAAATGAATTAACGGAAACAATAGATGTGAAAAAAGGACTACGCCAGGGAGACGCTCTATCATGCATCTTGTTCAACATCGTACTCGAGAAAATACTGAGGGACACAACAGTCAATACACCAGGAACAATCATTAATAAAAGCGTGCAAATACTAGCATTTGCAGATGATGTTGACATAATCGCAAGATCAAGAAGAGAAATGATAGAGGCATACAACCAAATAGAACGGCTACTAAAACAAGGTTCACGATACCACTTCGTCATTAGCATGCCATCACTACCACGATGAATAAGCATTTTTAAAAAAGGAATCATACCATCTGCCTCTCTCTCTCAACCGCAAACTTTAGGTGTTCACATTGGGCGTTACAGGTGTTTAAAACATCAGTTACTTTGTTTTCAGAGACCGAAAAAATCAAATCATCTACATATCATTTAATAAAAGGTATGTAAAATGGTATCTTTTCTTTACACATTGTTATAAGTTCATCCAAAACAAAGTTACATAGTATTGGGGATATTTTGCTGCCCATTGGAGTGCCAAAGATTTGTTTAAAAAATTACCATTGAACAAAAAGATGCTAGAGTCAAATATAAATGTTAAAATTCTTATTAAATCTATTTCATCAAGAATTTAGTAGTTAGGTTAGTTAGGTTAGAAGTAGTTAGGTATTATTGACGTTATATAAACTAAAGTTTTATTTTGAGGTTGCAGTCATTAATAGGGCCAGGACACAGTATATTGCTTAAAAGCAATATACTGCCAGGATAAGTAAAACTCTTTGTTCTTTTATCTAGCTTTCGCAAAATTTATTCGCTTCTACAGGATAGGCTAAAATATCTATGGTTATAATTAATTTATCAATAAATACAATGAAATTAGAATTAAAAATCATTGTATAAAACTAGCACAAAAACTTACAATATGAGGTTAATCCATTAAATTTTGAAATTCACAAAACATTAAACTTAACTTATTTAAAGTATATATGTAATTACAATATTTTAATTTTATTTAATTTTGTAGGAATCATGATCGATTATAATTATTATTTTGAGGTTTGATTTATGTCAGAAAGACACTCGTTTCTGTTTATTATATGTTTTGTTGTTGATAACTAGTTTTTGATTATTATAATAATATGGTTGCGTACAAAGTAACGCCAAATATGAAGATTTAAATTTTTTGAATTTAGTCAGGAAATTTAATATTAAGGAATTATAGTATTAGTTTTCGTAAGACAGAATGTAATTATAGATATTGCTTAGTTTATCAATATCAGTTTTTTTATTAACGCATTGATATCACAGGCTGATATGATTTTTGGTGTATTTAGTTTGACATGTGTCCTTGCTAATACGAGTCCGCTGATGCTGAATATGAATTCGGTTTAAGTCCATCACGTCAAAATTTTTCACAAACTTAAAAAAACCTTGTGAGATATTATGTACTAGCGCAAAACAAATACCTTATTGATATTTCGTAAATTTCATTAAAATTATTTCTTTAAAATACTTGATAGATCGATTGAAAATATTTTAATACATTATGTTAATTTCATTTGAATGGTAATACTGCCGATGCCATCAATTTGACGGCATCGGCAGTTGCGTGTTGCGTAAATAGAGTTAGTTAACGTCAGTTGTTTGTAGCATCGAGTTGTATTTTGTTTTATAAGTTTATGAGTGTAAACTTGTCAAATACCTGGCTATTACAAAGTTTTGTACGCGGTAAATTTTGCTTATTTCCCTGGAATAGTTACTAATACCGTCTTTCCAGGAAGGGGCGAATGAGTGTAGAATAAAATGAATCTAATAATGGCAGATCAATTCTGGTAAACAGATGGTTTTAAAACCGATGAAGAAGTTACCAAGGTTAAGTCTTAGTGAAAGCCTAGGTAGGTAATGATTTCACTACCTTTGAAGCAGAAATTTATGCTATAGAGATATTTCTGCAGGAAGATCTATAAAAATTATATCTGATAACCAGGCGGCATTAAAGGCGCTGGGATCGAATCGAGTTTACTTTAGTTTAGAAGTGTCTTCAGAATCTGATCGGATCTGTCTTCGGATCGGAAAAAATAACAAAGTAAGTGTACTGATATTAAAGAGAACGAAAAAGCGAACCTAATTGTCAAGGGACGAGCAAAAGAAATATTCATAGGCCCATAACCCGTCGTTCGAATAACAAGGAGCATATTATATTCTTATCCTGTTTTATACTTATTGTGTGTATTTATTAGGCAAATTAAAAAAAAAATTCGTTTAAACTTTTCATTTCAGAAACTTTGTATTTTTTAAAATGGTTTATTCATTAATAAATAAAATTTACTGTTTTCACAAACCGACCACTCCCATTGAAATACTGTTAAGTATGATGGAAGATATTAGTAATATTAATCAGATCAAAAAATAATGTTTACTTATGCAAGCAACAACTGTTCAAAGAATCTCAAACGAACCAATATTAATATTTTAATATTTTGTGTTATAACTTTATGGTTCTCTTTATTACCGCGATAGTTGCATTAAGTTTTCATTTATTATTATGAGGATAATTGATGTTTCGCTATTGTGTAAAAGTATATTTTAAATACCAGAATCTTCGGTGATTTATGTGACACTAACTATAAAACTACTATCTCGTTTTAAATTCCGGTCATGAAAAATTGAGTAAATAAATATCTATTTGATGAGTATTTGGAAACCACTGTTCACATGGTTCTGAACACATATTCTAATATTGTTATTACAATAATTAGCGATGATGTTTGCTAATACTCTTTTATAACAATAAACGTTATGCTTTATTTTATTTTAAATGAGTCAGGACTTAAAATATGTTGTTTGGAGATTTAGAAAAATTATTTACATAATTCATATTCAATATTTATTTTTTTTAGAAAACAATCTAAATTATTTCCGTAACAATAAAACACTGAAAACTTTGTTTTCAAAACTTCCACAAATTTTTATTTTAACTTCTTATCACTACAGCTGTTTCGGCTGATTGCCTTTCTCAAGTGATCTGTTTTTGGCATGTGTTCACACTTTATAGTCTCTAATGAAATAAGTTGAGGAGGGGAGAACTGTTTGTCTCAAGCTGGTCATTCAGAATTATATCTGTGTTTTTTAATTTGTTAATTTCCATAGATTCTAACAAAGATAGCTTAAGGCCTTTATTTTGAATGTGTAGAATTTTAAATTCATTATCAAAAGAATGATTATGATCTAGAAGGTGAAGTGCGTATGTAGAATCTGTTTTTCTATTATTGAAAGCCCTTTTATGTTCTGCTATTCGTTTATTAAAATTTCTACCTGTTTGACCAATGTAAGTTTTTGGGCAGTCGCCACATTTAAGTTTGTACACACCACTGTGTAAGTGTTTTTTATGTTGGCTCTTATTGTTTTTAATATATTTGCCTAGGTTGTTATTTGTTCTGAAAGCTGGTGTTATTCCTTTCTTTTTTATGTGTTTGGCTATTTTTGTTGATATTTTGCCTGTATATGTAATCGAGCAGAAGGTACTGGGTTTTTTCTCTGGTGGTGGAAATACTAAGTTCAGGGCTTTCTTGTGTAGTTTTTGATTTAGCATTTTATTAATTGTTTGTTCGTTGTATCCATTGTTTACTGCTATTTGCTTAATGATATTTAATTCTGTCTCAAAATTGTATTTTGACATAGGAATTGCTGTTAATCTATGTAACATACTATGATAGGCTGCCAGTTTATGTTGTGTGGGATGGGATGATGAATTGTGAGTAGTCGTGTCAGTATGGGTAGGTTTATGAAATATGGAGAAGTCATGTTTGTTTTTAAGTCTGGTAATTTTTAAATCTAAAAAATTTATGGATTGATTTTGTTCTGTTTCTATTGTAAATTCAATATGACTATGAAGAGAATTAATATAAGATAAAAATTGGTCGAGTTGCCTGTTAGTTCCTGTGAAACATGCCAGTACGTCGTCTACGTATCTCCACCAATATAAAAACTGTTTGAATATGGGATGTTTTGAAATCTTTGTCTCTAGATGATCCATAAAAATATCTGATAGCAATGGGCTTAGAGGATTGCCCATTATAAGTCCTGCACTGTTATTTGTATATAATTCATTATTAAATTCAAAGTAGTCCTGGTTTATGCAAACTTCAAGAAGATGTAAAATTTCAGATGTAATGATTGGATTTGTATTATTTTGGTCTAAAAGGTTTGTTACTAGAATAAAAGTTTCTGTAGGAGGGATACTAGGAAAAAGATTTTTTACGTCAAATGAAATTAATCTGGAGTTGTTAGGTAACTGAAAATGTTGTATTTTATTAACTAGTTCTATTGTATTTTTTATGGTAAATTTAGGTGAAAATTTAGTGTGTTCTAAAATAATCTCTAACAGTTTTTTTGAAAGTTTATATGACGGAGCTGTATAAAAAGACACTACAGGTCTTATTGGGTGATGCGGTTTGTGTAGTTTAATGAAAGAGTATAATTTAGGAGGCTGTGGGTTCATGATACTGAGGTATTTCTGTTCTATTGGATTTACTATTGATTTTGAATTTTCTAACGCTAGCTTAATTTGTTTTTGATACTTTTCTGTTGGATCTTTGTGTAACGTTTTAATGTTTTGATTATTTAAAAATTCTATTGTTTTGTTATTATATTCTATTTTATCTATAGCAATAGTAGTGTTACCTTTGTCTGCTTTTGTAAACACTATGTTGTTTTCTATTGATTTATTTTTAATTGAAATGGCTGTTTTATTCTCTTTGTAACAGGAATTTTTGGTTTCACTACACACATCTGTAATAGATTTTGCAATTATAAATCAATAGAAAACAACATAGTGTTTACAAAAGCAGACAAAGGTAACACTACTATTGCTATAGATAAAATAGAATATAATAACAAAACAATAGAATTTTTAAATAATCAAAACATTAAAACGTTACACAAAGATCCAACAGAAAAGTATCAAAAACAAATTAAGCTAGCGTTAGAAAATTCAAAATCAATAGTAAATCCAATAGAACAGAAATACCTCAGTATCATGAACCCACAGCCTCCTAAATTATACTCTTTCATTAAACTACACAAACCGCATCACCCAATAAGACCTGTAGTGTCTTTTTATACAGCTCCGTCATATAAACTTTCAAAAAAAACTGTTAGAGATTATTTTAGAACACACTAAATTTTCACCTAAATTTACCATAAAAAATACAATAGAACTAGTTAATAAAATACAACATTTTCAGTTACCTAACAACTCCAGATTAATTTCATTTGACGTAAAAAATCTTTTTCCTAGTATCCCTCCTACAGAAACTTTTATTCTAGTAACAAACCTTTTAGACCAAAATAATACAAATCCAATCATTACATCTGAAATTTTACATCTTCTTGAAGTTTGCATAAACCAGGACTACTTTGAATTTAATAATGAATTATATACAAATAACAGTGCAGGACTTATAATGGGCAATCCTCTAAGCCCATTGCTATCAGATATTTTTATGGATCATCTAGAGACAAAGATTTCAAAACATCCCATATTCAAACAGTTTTTATATTGGTGGAGATACGTAGACGACGTACTGGCATGTTTCACAGGAACTAACAGGCAACTCGACCAATTTTTATCTTATATTAATTCTCTTCATAGTCATATTGAATTTACAATAGAAACAGAACAAAATCAATCCATAAATTTTTTAGATTTAAAAATTACCAGACTTAAAAACAAACATGACTTCTCCATATTTCATAAACCTACCCATACTGACACGACTACTCACAATTCATCATCCCATCCCACACAACATAAACTGGCAGCCTATCATAGTATGTTACATAGATTAACAGCAATTCCTATGTCAAAATACAATTTTGAGACAGAATTAAATATCATTAAGCAAATAGCAGTAAACAATGGATACAACGAACAAACAATTAATAAAATGCTAAATCAAAAACTACACAAGAAAGCCCTGAACTTAGTATTTCCACCACCAGAGAAAAAACCCAGTACCTTCTGCTCGATTACATATACAGGCAAAATATCAACAAAAATAGCCAAACACATAAAAAAGAAAGGAATAACACCAGCTTTCAGAACAAATAACAACCTAGGCAAATATATTAAAAACAATAAGAGCCAACATAAAAAACACTTACACAGTGGTGTGTACAAACTTAAATGTGGCGACTGCCCAAAAACTTACATTGGTCAAACAGGTAGAAATTTTAATAAACGAATAGCAGAACATAAAAGGGCTTTCAATAATAGAAAAACAGATTCTACATACGCACTTCACCTTCTAGATCATAATCATTCTTTTGATGACGAATTTAAAATTCTACACATTCAAAATAAAGGCCTTAAACTATCTTTGTTAGAATCTATGGAAATTAACAAATTAAAAAACACAGATATAATTCTGAATGACCAGCTTGAGACAAACAGTTCTCCCCTCCTCAACTTATTTCATTAGAGACTATAAAGTGTTAACACATGCCAAAAACAGATCACTTGAGAAAGGCAATCAGCCGAAACAGCTGTAGTGATAAGAAGTTAAAATAAAAATTTGTGGAAGTTTTGAAAACAAAGTTTTCAGTGTTTTATTGTTACATAAAATGAATTTCCATCAAGTAACGGTCGAATCCATCAATTAAATTATTTCCAAATATATCTTAATGGTTTTTTTAGAAACTTGTCACCAAAAAAGTCACTTCATTCGATAAATAAATCGCTTTTCATTGAAATAAATATCCAGTAATTCATTCTGTACTAGTGTGTGCATCGACATTAGCTACTTGAAACAGGGTTAAAATGTCATCGAATGCCATAGTATGTTGACTAGTACGCATTTCGATGCGCATCGCCCCGTCTCGAATTTTCCCATTGGCTCTTGACCTGGAAATTCCTATTTATCACTCGAACAGCGCATATAAATATTGGCGATTTTCAGGTCAGCCAAGTCAGTCCCTCACGGGCTCTCCGAGAGCTTAGTGCTCTCGGGGCTCTGCTTCCTGCATTTATTTTCCATACTCTGTGGCTGAGAATTGTTTCAACTTAACTTGGTTTTTTTATTTCGACGAAGAAATTATCGTGTAAGAAATATCTTGCCTTTTTCAAGGCAAGACACCGAAGATAAATATTTTCCAAGTCCATAACCCGAAAATGGACTTGGTAGAGGTAGCGGAGTAGAGGAGCTCTCGACGTTTACTCCGAAGCCCTCTTCAGAGCACCCGGGGATATCAGAAGGTGGTTAGACCCTTATTTGTTCCCCCGAGGTGACAAAAGATGCAAATGGCGCCGAAACCTATCCTGAAGGATCTCTCTGGCAAAAATGCCATACGATATCATTATAATATTCAGTTATGCCCGACGTATCCGTAAGACAGCGTTAACCCTTCAGATCTCTCAGGAGAACCTGAAGTAAGTGGAAGTGATGCACCTAGAATTTGTGAGGGGGTTTGGTTGGGCACCGAATTTTTTTTTATGCTACCTCCATTTTGAGTCCTTAAAATTTGGGTTTTAGTTTAATTTAGAGTACTAAAGATAGCAGTACCAAAGATTCAGTTATCTGTTATCCTGCCTACCAATTAAAATCACCCTGTTTTACTTGTGCGCAGTTGACTGTCGCAGGTACCATACTCCGAAAGTGGGATGGCCGCTGTAAGGCTCACGACATTCTTGGAACACTCCCTTCTTTTATCTAGAGCTTTTCTCTGTCGTTGGTCCGATTGATGTTCTTCTCTTCTTCTTTTTTTTAATTACTGTTTAGATGTAATTGTGAACACTATTGCATCCCTCCTCACTTCCCGTCATCTTTCCGATCATCTCTCTCACAGTCACAGGGTTAATACCTATTTCTCTATATATTCTGTTTCTCTCCACTGTACATCTATTACACTCAAGCATTGTGTGAGTAACAGTGTCGGAATATTTGCAGTTTAGGCATTTATCTGTATCTGTCTTTCTGAACCTAGGAAGATGCGTCCTAAAACAGACAATCTACCCAGACCCTTAGGACCAAGATGCTGATTCCTCGGGATCAGCATCTTGGTCCTTTGAGTAAGATCTTCCGTGTTGTTCCACTCTTCTTGCCATCTTTCCATCTATCTTTCCCTTTCTTCCTTCGTCTTTCTGAACCTAGGAAGATGCGTCCTAAAACAGACAATCTACCCAGACCCTTAGGACCAAGATTTTCCATGTTGTTCCACTCTTCTTACCATCTTTCCATTGATCTTTCCCTTTCTTATTTTTTATGGCTGTTATCAAATGATTTCTTCTCTCATAGAGATGTCTTCTTTCTACTGCTAACATATACAGAGGAACACAACCCGTGATAGTCCACAAGGTCGCCGCAGATACAGTCCTGTAGACGCATGCTACTCGCAACAGACTCGTTCTGTCTACTCTTATCATGAGCGTTATATTAAGTATCTATATCTAAATATAATGAAAAATAATAATGTAACGAAATAGCCCATCTCCGATACGTCATAATTCTTAGAAGGACGAATCTAGAAAATGTAAGAATCGGCATGTCAATAGCGGCCGTCTTTCGGACGGGAGACAATTAGAGGTGGGACAACGCCAGAATGTTCTCGAAAAGTAACTTTATTATATATATGTAACGTTGTTAGGAGTGAGTTTAGTTGATAAGAGAGTACCGAACTGTAAACTTATAAATAAATATAGTTATATAAATTCGAACCGCTCGTTTTATTTAATCACGCTACAGTTGGTGTTACGGTGTGAGTAAAAGAGAAATAAATTCAGCAGTGACTTTTGAAAAAGACTTTTGAACTTTTGAAAAGTATTGTTCGTTGGGAACATCCGCGTAGATCGGTAGTGATCTTTGTACGAAAGAACATTTAAAAAGTACGTGTGTGCCTGACCAAAGATGCTGCTAGTACAACTCTCAGTAAAACAGTTGCGAGAGCAACTAGAAGAACGCGATGAAGATTGCAGCGGGTCCAAGAAGATCCTCCAAGAACGACTGAAGAATGTTCTTAACAAGAATGGAGATGACCCAGAGACATTCCAGTTTCAGTCAGCGGAAGAAGCAGTTTTAATGAAGATAGAAGAAACTTCTAAAAAAATTGAAGAAACTTCTAAAAAAACTGATGATAAATTCGAGACTGTTTCCAAAAGATTCGATGAAACGTCTCAAATGATAGAAGAATCTTCTCGAAAGAATGACGAAAGATTCAATGAAACGTCTCAAATGATAGAAGAATCTTCTAAAAAAAATGATGATAAATTAGAGAACGTTTCCAAAAGATTCGATGAGAAATTCGAAAACGTATCTCGAAGATTCGACGAGAAATTTGAAAATGTTTCTCAAATAATGGAAGAAACTTCTAAAAAGAACAATGAAAAATTTGAAGAAGTTTCTAAAACATTTGATAAAGTAGAAGAGAAGATCAAACAGTTAGAGAGCATGATAACTAATACAAAAGTGCTACCACCAGTTAATACAATAGCCTTAGATCCGGTAGTGAAAGAAGAATCACCTAGAGACGAAACGACACATAATATGAGATTCAAATTGCCACCATTTGATGGAAAGTCCTCTTGGTCCATATACCTTAGACAATTTGAAGCTATTTCGACAGCCAATCATTGGACAGAACAAGAAAAAGCTGTTTCCTTGACTGCTGCTTTACGAGGTGATGCTGCAGATATCCTAAGATCGATTCCTAAGGGTCAAGAAAAATGTTACCAGACCTTGTTCACTCGACTAGACAAACGTTATGGAGATGCCCATCTACAACAAGTCTACAAGGCGCAACTAAGAAGTAGAATTCAACGAGCAAGTGAAAATTTGCAAGAGTTTGAAGCAGATGTTGCTCGTATAGTGCGGTTGGCTTATCCGGAGGTACCAGACATTATTTTAGAAGAAATTGCTGTAGATACCTTCGTCAATGGGTTAAAAGAAAGTGAATTACAGAAAGCTTTACGACTAGCAAGACCGAAAGTTCTAGATGAAGCGCTCGCTATTGCCTTGGAACATGAAACAGCTAGTCAAACTTCACGGAGTCATCGAGTAAGAACCATTGAAGAAGGCGACGAACCAAACGATGAACGTCTGGAAGAAATGGTACGAGAAGTAGTTCGCAACACGATGCCGAAGAGACGCGAGCCCAGATGTTGGAATTGCGGTGACGTAGGTCATATTCGCCGTAATTGCAAGAAAATGATACAACAGTCGGAAAACTAGAACGGGTCGACAACAACGGACAACTGCCGACCTCGAGAAACACAGCCCCCATAGTAACTGTGAACATTACGTCCTCAGGTGGAATTCATAGCTTGTACATAGAGGGTCGTATCAATAATAAATGTAGATCGTTTTTGGTAGATACAGGTGCAACGAGAACTATTGCACGGCCAGAAGTAGTACGAGGCCATCTTAAATTATTGCCTGCAACAGTAAAGCTTAGAACAGCAACTGGTGAGATAATTAATACATATGGCGAGGCTAATATGTCAGTATCCATTGGCCAGACCACAGTGAAACATACAGTATTAATTGCAGAGATCTCCGATGAGTTCATATTGGGGATGGATTTACTAAGGAAAGTTGGGGCTGTATTGAATGTCAAAGATGGAGTTCTCGAGATCAGTGGTGAAGAGTTGCCGTTTCATGAAGACAAAGAAGATGTTATCAGCTTAATAACTACTTGTGACGTAACAATACCCGGTAATAGTGAGAAAATTTTGATGACCAGACCTGATGGTAACTGCCGAGAGGGAAGTTTAAGGATGGTCGAAGATGTGAATAATGCCGAGTTCCTAACGGCAAAAGCTTTGGTGAGAATTCGAGATGTCGTCCCTGTAAGAGTTATGAATTTAAAGGGAAATGCTATTAAGTTAAGTAAAAGAACTTTGATCGGACAGTGTGTTCCCGTGGCTTCGATTTGTTCCATGAATACTAATGAGAAACCGTCTAAATCTAAGTATCCAAAGGAGCTTGTTGAGACGATGATTAAAACGTGCCAAGACCTTGATGATGAACGAACAAAAAAAGTGAAGTCTATGCTGATAGAATTTCAAGATGTTTTTGCCATGGATAAGAAGGATAATGGCAAAACAAGCATAGTAAAGCATAAAATTAATACCGGAGACGCTCAGCCAATCAGACAACAACCTAGACGACTTCCATTTGCGAAAAAAAATGAAGCCGAAGACATCATCAAAGATATGAACAAACAAGGGGTAATTGAACCATCAAATAGTCCATGGACATCACCAGTAGTGCTAGTAAAGAAGAAAGATGGTTCAACACGTTTTTGTATTGACTACCGACAGCTCAATGCAGTAACTAAAAAAGACAGTTATCCTTTGCCCAGAATAGACGATACTTTGGATACACTTTCTGGTTCTCGTTGGTTCTCCACACTCGATCTGAAAAGTGGATATTGGCAAGTAGACATGGAGCCAGCTGATCGTGAAAAAACCGCATTCTCGATAGGATCAGGGCTTTGGCAGTTTACAGTTATGCCCTTTGGTTTATGTAATGCCCCGGCCACATTTGAAAGATTAATGGAGGCAGTTTTAAGAGGTCTAACATGGAAAACATGCCTGGTTTATTTGGATGATGTAATTGTGGTTGGAAGATCCTTCGATGAACATGCCAATAATCTGACAGAAGTCTTTCAACGATTGAGGGCAGCGAATTTAAAGTTAAGTCCAAAGAAATGTCACTTGTTTCGACGAGAAGTGAAGTACTTGGGACATATTGTAGCAAGTAATGGTGTAACAGCTGATCCTGAAAAACTTTCAGCAATTAAGGATTGGCCTGTACCAAGAGATAAACACGAAATTAGAAGTTTTCTTGGCCTATGGACATATTACCGACGTTTTGTCAAAGGATTTGCCAACATCTCCAAGCCATTAACAAAGTTGACAGAAGAAGGCAAAGAATATACATGGAGCGAAGAGTGTCAAAGAGCTTTCGAAAACTTACAAATGGCTCTAACCAGCGCACCGATTTTAAGCTACCCTAGACAGGCAGGAAAATTTGTGTTGGACACCGATGCAAGCAACAGTGCAATAGGAGCTGTTCTCTCACAAATCCAAGATGGACAGGAGAAAGTCATCGCTTACTTTAGCAAAGTCTTGTCAAAACCAGAAAGAAACTATTGCGTTACTAGGAGAGAATTGCTAGGCGTAGTAAAGGCTTGCAAGCATTTCCATAAATACTTGTATGGCAGAAAGTTTCTTCTTCGCACGGATCACGCTGCTCTAAAATGGCTTCTACAATTCCGTAATCCAGAGGGCCAGATGGCAAGATGGTTAGAACGATTGCAAGAATATGATTACGAGATCGAACACAGGGCTGGCAGAGTTCATTCAAATGCTGATGCCCTTTCGAGACGGCCGTGCAGTGCAAACTGTAATCACTGTCTTAAATTAGAAGAACGACTTTGCCCCGTGAGACGAACCACCGTCATTAATGATCAATGGCAGCCTCAACAGCTACAAGACGCTCAAGCAGATGATCCATGTATAAAAAGAGTATTGGATTGGATGCGTCGAAGTGAAAGACCTTCTTGGCAAGACATTAGTGCATGTAGTCCAGAAGTCAAGTGTTACTGGAGCCAATGGAATTGTCTAGTGGTGAAAGATGATCTTCTGTATAGAACCTTTGAGAACGATGATGGCACAGAAACTAAGCTTCAGTTGATTGTACCTAAAAGTAAAGTGTCAGAAGTATTGCGTCAGTTGCATGACGGAGCATCAGGTGGACACTTTGGTATCACGAAGACTCTGCAAAAGGTTCGAGAACGGTTCTATTGGGTGAACTGTAAAGATGATGTAAGAAGATGGTGCCGGAAATGTGAACTGTGTGCAACCAGTAATGGTCCAGCTGGTAAAAAGAGGGCACCCATGAGACAGTACAATGTTGGTAGTCCTATGGAAAGAGTAGCAATCGACATTGCAGGTCCACTTCCAGAGACGAATGATGGAAATAAATATATCCTGGTAGCCATGGATTATTTTACGAAAGGGACTGAGGCCTATGCGATACCAAATCAAAAAGCTGCTACCGTTGCAGAGGTACTGGTTAAAGAATTCTTTAGCCGATTTGGTGTTCCGTTGGAGATCCACTCAGACCAAGGGCGAAACTTCGAGTCAAACCTTTTCCAAAACGTTTGTAAATTGATTGGTGTCAATAAGACCAGAACGACACCCCTTCATCCGCAATCAGATGGAATGGTCGAGAGAATGAACCGAACCATGGGTAAACACCTGTTCAAAGTTGTATCAGAACATCAAAGAGATTGGGACCAGCACATTCATTTATTCCTAATGGCCTACCGCTCGGCCGTGAATGAAACTACAGGCCAGACTCCAACCTGCCTGATGTTCGGTCGTGAAGTTCGTTTACCCTGCGACCTAGAGTTTGGCTGCAGACCTTTCGAAGAACATGTTGCAAGCGAAGATTACGTCGACCGCCTGAAGTTAAGAATGAACAACATTCATGAACTTGCCCGACAACACATCCAGATAGCCAGTGACAGAATGAAAGATCAATATGATTCTCGATGCAAGAGTGAAAGCTATGAAGTAGGTGATCTTGTTTGGCTTTATAATCCACAACGTCGTCGAGGCTTGTCTCCCAAACTGCAAAGACAATGGGAAGGTCCATATGAAATTAAAAAGAAAATAAATGACGTAATATACCGAATTAAGAAGTTGACGAAAGGTAAACCAAATGTAGTTCACATAAATCGTCTTGCACCATATGCTGGCTCAAATGAAACAGAAGAAGCACGAACCCTTCAACATGAGGTCAAAGATGACCGGCGACCAAGCTTTAATGAATTTATGTCAAATTACGCAAAGAGAAAGAGTGCTAGATTCGGCGTGACCACAGAAGTTCAGCAGGATCTTTTTAGTGTTCCGCATAACGTCTCTCTAGCCCACTGTGTTGCCCAGGATCTTGAGATGACTAAAGGAATCTCATCCGTATTTTATAAGAAATTCGGTCGTTTGGACGAGTTAAATAACCAGCAGCCTAAAGTTGGAAGAGTACTGAGATTAGAAGATGGTTCTCGATCTTTGCTGTATATGGTGACCAGGAAGTCTTATACAGACAGGGCAAGCTACGAGGATATATGGCGTGCTCTAACTAATTTGAAGAAAATTGTGTGCAATTACGACATCAAGAATTTGGCCTTACCCAAGATAGGCCATGCACTAGATAATCTGGACTGGAAGATTGTCAGAAGCATGCTTAAAGTGATCTTCCGAGAAACCGGCGTACGAATTACTGTGTGTTGCATTAACCCGATGAGATCGTATCCTTCAAAGTCAGTAGACTGTTATTTCTTTCTAAAGGGTTCATGCAGAGCTGGAGAGTCCTGTAGATTCCGCCATCCTGTGCCTACATATAGAGTTGCTGATCGGGACGATCAGATTTAAGAGGGGAGCAGTGTAACGAAATAGCCCATCTCCGATACGTCATAATTCTTAGAAGGACGAATCTAGAAAATGTAAGAATCGGCATGTCAATAGCGGCCGTCTTTCGGACGGGAGACAATTAGAGGTGGGACAACGCCAGAATGTTCTCGAAAAGTAACTTTATTATATATATGTAACGTTGTTAGGAGTGAGTTTAGTTGATAAGAGAGTACCGAACTGTAAACTTATAAATAAATATAGTTATATAAATTCGAACCGCTCGTTTTATTTAATCACGCTACAATAATTTAAATCGTAACCTGTATTTTAAATAATAATTTATAAACAAATTAAATTTATGATAAAATGTCCAAACGGCGTTGCTTTAGAGCCATATGGTTTATTACCTCCTCTTCATCTCTTTGAATGTCCTGATGGATAAATATCAAAGCTAAACCGTTCAGTCTGTTTTCGCTAATACAATTTCTTAAATAAGTCTTTAGTACTTTCAGCGATGAGAATGACCTTTCACATGTACAGGTCGCAACAGGAAAGGTGGCCATTATTAGCAGAAAATTCTGGTTACCTATATCAAGAGCTACAAGGGCCATTTTTTGGCGTCTGTTTAAGTTTCAAATCTTTTAAAAACTGTTTGTTAAAAAATCTCCTTTTATTTTTGTGTCATCATGTCCGTAGAAATCTACTAACTTAATACTTTGAAACGATTTGTCTATCTTCTCATCATACTATACACTTAGTAATTCCTGAAATAATTTTAAAATCTCTATGTGTGTGTGTTGTAAAAAAGGGGATAAAAACAGATCTTATGTAATATTCTTCTGGCGTGGATGCTGGTACATTATTTCTCTTTGTTTAGTAAATTACTATTCTTGGAAGAGACATATTAATACCAAATTCATTACAAAGAGCTGATACTTGCCCAAAATGATTGGCAAAAGTTTCATCTGTGTTTTGTCTTAACTGTTCTAATAATTTTTTCGTTTTATCTACAGATTCAACAGCAAAACGAATGTCTAGATTTTTTTTCTGAAAATATAAAAGCACACAATAATAATTATTAATTATTGTGTATTTATACAATAATTATTGTATTCTACATATTGACAGTGGTAATTTAATTATTAAATTAGGGTTTTGGATTTTTCGTATTGTGTTTGAATGACAAGTTTTCCTAGTATTCTTTATATATTTTTTACTTTATCTGGGTGCGCCACAGGGAAAGGTACTCTTTTGTCAGGGGTTGGGAAACTGAAGGCAGAAGAACCGAAAAATAGGTCAACGGCGTAAGGATGCAGAAGGCAACGGGGAACCTCTGCACTACAGACTTATAGAGTACTCCTAGTAGAGTCGTGAATGGCAAAGGACAACAAGAGTAAACAAAATTACTGATAATGAACTACGGAATCCAAGATACGACAGGGAGGAATAGCTGTAGACCACAGTGCCTCATAGGCCATAAACCAGAGAAATCCCTGTGCATTTAAACATTAAAAGTAGCAACCTGGAATGTCAGAAGTCTATATGCAAGTGGTAAATTAGCAAAACTCCATGTAAATGGAAAACCTCCAAATTGATGGTGTTGCTTTTTATCCGATTTCTCGATTTTTCGGGGGTGTGTTTTGAGCTAGGGAATAATGGGGTAGCTCTTGGGGATTGGTTAATATACCAATTAACAGCAATTAATTAGCAATATATTATGCCGCCAAGATGGGTCTTGTACCCCTGTTTCTTGCCGAGATATAGCCATGCTATGCTAACTTTACGGTATATCCACTGTTTCTCGGAAACGGCTATAGCAATATTCTTTTTCTTTCTGTAATAAAGTAGCAATAAATTATAGTCTTGGTCTGAATTCTTGATGGTAAAAGTTTAACAAACCCAGGCTCACTAGTCACCGTATACAATAATGTCAGCGAAGAGTTAAATATTATGTTTTTTTTATGAGATTAAACTACAATATTATTGGTTGTGACTGTGGTGTAAATCGCATTTTTAAATAACTAATGTTTGACGTTTTGATTTCCACTCCGGAAATTGTTCTCAAAAAAGGTTTTCATACAAATTTTGAAAAATGTATAACCGAAGTTTATGTTATTGGTTATGTCATTTCAAAATTGACATGCTTAACCTAGATCTTGTAGGCAAACAGCAGGTAGTGCTGTTTGCCTAGTAAAATATAACAATGTTTGCATAGTAAAATATAACAAATTTTGAGGGCGATGTTTTTACCCTAGAAATATCAAATTCTGTTATATTTTTATGTAAAAAAATTGTATCGTATTTATGATTGAGTAAATTGAGCAATACCTTTTTTCGCCAAATACATAATTTGAAATATCCAAAGCCAAATAAAGTGAAAACTTTGCATTTTTCGAGGAAAACTTACAAAATATTTTTTCATATATACAATTAGACCTTTAAAAAAAGTTTCTAGCATAATAACTAAGCGACGAAAACAACCCCCTAACTACCCTCCTAATTAAAATTCATCTTTAGCCTTATGTAATTGTATATATATATATATATATATATATATATATACATATATATATATATATATATATATATATATATCTATATATATATATATATATATATATATATATTATATTTTGCAATTTCGTATTTTTCACCCTTTTCTTCAAAATATCTCCAAAAATACTGGAGATTCAAAAAAAATGATAAAGTACTAAATTGTAGCTTTTTTAATAACTAGAATTTCCACGTAAATAGATTTTCTTAAAAGGAAATGGTTAACGTAGTATAGCTGTTTAAAAACTCTATTTTCGAGCAAACACACCCTTATTCGAGCCCATTAAATTGACCCCACTTAAAAACTAAGAGATCTTACAGAATTTAATTTACATAATCTTATGTAACCACCAAAAATAAAGGAGCTATGTTTATAAAACGAATTTTTTTTCGAAAAATTCGAATAGCAAACTTTAGCGTGTAATAGAGCATTTTTAATGTATATAATACCACAGAACCGGTATTTCGGAAGTAATACGATATAATAGGTTCCACTTTCTCCATTCAAATCGAATGACAGAAAAGAAGAAACATCTGCTCGTGTGTCTGCGTGTCTGAGAGTATATTTCGTTGATTCGATAGCAATGTTATTAAGGGTGGTTTTTAAGAGTTGAAATATGATGATGTTATATCCTAAAGCATAAAATAATCATTATTTAATCCATCAAAACCAAATTTTACCCATATTAAGGTTTACAATGTTTGTATATAATTTTTGATAATAAGGGGTAGTTTACACCCCTAAAAATAATCAACGGCCTTGTGCATGATATAGAATATGAAGTACTGGGTGAGATATCCTAATCCCAAATTTTTATGCAAATTGATGAAAGATAAAATCATTATTTTAGGATAAATAATTTTTTTATATATAGCTCCAACAAAGATGGTTTTAAGGATTGAAATATTATGATATTATATCCTAAAGTATACAACAGTCATTATTTAACTAATAAAAACTAAATGTTGATCATATTAAAGTTTAAAATGTTATTTTATAAATTTTTACAATTATGGGTAGTTGTCACCCTTAAAAAACCAATAGCGTACAACGGTTTAATATACAAAATAAACTAGAGGGTAAAATGAGCATAATCCCAAATTTTTGTACAAATCGATGCTGGACGAAAAAATTGCGAGGTTTTGCATTTTTCCAACTTTATTTCCTGGGCTACACGTAGAAATTGTTGCATTTACAGGGTATTTTATATATGCAGTTTTTTTATCATTCTTGTCTGATTGTTGGTTTTGGTTTTGGACAGGACAAATCTCAGTGTATTGGTTGTTTTGAATGTTGGGATGTTGCACTTGATTCCTATCCTCTTTAGTTTTTCTGATAAACCCTTTACATATGGTATTGTTGTCATCTTTGAGTCCCTCCTTGTGAGTGTTTCTTAATTGCTCATGGTGTTGTGTTAATGGGTAGATATTTTTAGTCAGAACCTTAGCAGGTTTTCTCTTCCTAAAGTACATTTTCATTAAAAATAAAATAGACGGTTTAGGTTTGATTTCATTACATCATATCACCATTCGCTGATATGCATATTTCTGCCTCTGGCTTCATCAGAGCAAACTCATGGCAAGCTCTAACGAAATAAAACTTTTTCCGACTATAAAAGTATATATTTGAAAAATATTTACAAACAGGCGCTGCAGCGACATCTACTAATGATAATATTTGATAATAGAGGTGAGATTTGATGATTTTTTTTATGTTAACGTTATGGTTGGGGTGGTAATTTAAATATCTGTTGGTCTGGGTTAATTTTCTAAAGACTTTGGTTGCATACCCTGTGTCTTATTTTGTGATTAGCACGTCCAGAAAAGTAGGTGTGTTACTGTGTTCTTGTGTCATGGTGAATTTGATTGATTCTTCTTTATTGTTGAGGTCCATCAGAAATTTATTCAATGCTTCTGGTCCGTGGAGCATGCCACATAGGAGCATCCGTTCTCAGTATCAGAAACAATAGGGGAGATAGACTGGTACAATTAAGCGTAGATAACAACCTGTTAGTAGCCAAATAGAGAACACATCATCTACATATCTCCTCCATACTGTGGATGGTTTCTCTTGTTTATGTAAAATGTTATGTTCAAAACCCTCAACATTTCATAACCTTGGCAGCAAGGAAGTTAAAAGAAGGATATATATCGCGAATAGGACATATAATGGGACTATCTACGATAATACAAAAAAAACCAACTGTCAAATAAACAAAACTCTAAAAAGAGCTGTCCTTGCATATCGGTCAAAAATATGTTGTCAAAAAGCGATGTGAACCTACTAGCTATTTGAACGAAAAATCCTGAGGCATGTATATAGAGAAGTAAAAGCAAATAATGTATGGTATAGAAAATATAATTTTGAATTATACACAGCATACGAAGAATCATAACATTTATAAAGATTGGACATTTTCGCTGGATAGGACATGTCGAACTTATACAGAAGAATGAAATACCAACAACAATAATAAGGCTAGTAGGCAAAAGATCAATAAGAAGACCAAAACTTAATATATGGAACAAGTGGGACAAGATCTGAAATTTCTAAGGATTACTAACTGAAAAAACAAGGCAAGGAACAAATCAGAATGGCGGAAAATCAGAGATAAAGCTAAATCTCTTAAACGGTGGTTGAGCTAATAATGATGATGATTATTGATATTATTCTCATGACGTTAGTTGCTGAAGTCATGCTAAAATATGTATATTATAAGATTGTACCTTTTAATGTAGACCATCTTTCGTCTATGTATTATTACATAATACTCATATTTACATTTTACAATATCTAATAATCTAAGATATAAGTAGTTAATTTAAACTTAGTTTATATTAAAATTCTTTCACACACTTCATACGATTCGAAAAATAATGTATCCTTTTAAGTAGGTATAAAAAACGAATCGTTTTGACCTTCGTATTAGATTTGTACAATAATACTTGTTCAACTCACTTATTAGAAAAACCATTTTTAAATATGTATGGAAACATATCATTTTGTTACGGTAATGATTTATTATAATTGGTAAAAAGTTATATTTGACAAAGATTTTAAAAGAACCACCACGTCATAAAAAAGGATTATTTAACTTTCATAATATAGTTGTAGTTGAAAACACTTCATTAAGTAATTAGAAAATATAAACCTTGTTGATGACATGACATTGTAAGATTTGTGAAAAGTCAAAGACTGTCATGGCTGGGACATGTGCAGAGACAAAACAATGCAAAAACAACAAAGAAAATATTAAAATGGAAGCCCATAGGAAGGCGAAAAAAAGGAAGGCCCAGAACGAGATGGTTGGATGACGTGGAAGACGACCTGAAAACAATGAACATAAGACAATGGAGAAGAAGGGCACAAGAGAGATCTGAATGAAAGGACATAGCCAGACAGGCAAAGACCCATCCAGGGTTATGATGCCAAAAGAAGAAGAAGAAGAAACCTTGTTTAAATTTAGCATATTCTACACGAAGTAAGAAGACAGTAACAATTTAAACATACATTAAAAGGTATCATTATATTTTTATCATTTATCAATACGAGTGGCAAAATTGGTCGTGGTGCCGAAGGAGACAACATAGGAGCATGCGGTCTCGGTATCAGAAACAATAGAGGATATAGACTGGTACAATTAAGCGTAGAGAACAACCTGTTAGTAGCCAACACCTTCTTTAAACAACATCCTAGAAGACTTATACACATGGAAATCACCTGCAGACAGAAAAGATAAAACTGTTAGAAATCAAATTGACTTCATTTTGCTCGATAACATCTTCAAGAAGTGCATAAAATCTACTAAAATATATCCTGGAGCTGACATTCATAGCGATCACGATCCAGTTATAATGGATTTTAGACTAAAAAGATTTCTTAAAGTTAAAAGGGAAAAAGTGTCAAAAAATAGACATCTCACAACTGAAGAACTCTGAAAAGAAAAATGAAATAAGTATCAAGGTTGAGAAAAAAAAAAGAAACGCTAGAGAACTTGATACAGACAGACGTTGAAGTAACATGGCCTGCTCTAAAAACAAAAATAACAAAGACACAAGAAGACGACATCGTCTTCACAAAAAGCAACAGAAAACAAGAATGGATAACGCAAGAGATCATGGACCTCATGGACTTAAGACGAAAACATAAAATAAACCCAATAGAATACAAACGAGTCAGTAAAATCATTAGAAAAATGTGCCAGACTGGCTAAAATCAACATTCGTAACATTACCAAAAAAATTAAATGCCTCACACTGCGAAGACTACCGAATATTAAGCATGATTCATGCATGATCTTATGTCCTTAATATGTATCAGAATCATTCATATACGAATTTACAAGAAGTGTGAGTTTCAGATGAGTGAAACTCGATTCGGATTTCGAAATAGATTGGGAACACGAGAAGCTCTTTTTGCCTTAAATGTGTTAACACAACGATGCAGAGACATGAATGTAG
This sequence comes from Diabrotica undecimpunctata, assembly GCF_040954645.1. Taxonomy (NCBI): domain Eukaryota; kingdom Metazoa; phylum Arthropoda; class Insecta; order Coleoptera; family Chrysomelidae; genus Diabrotica; species Diabrotica undecimpunctata. The sequence continues at coordinate 74,437,453 of NC_092809.1, read as the reverse complement.
ATGTATATGCATGTTTTATTGATTATCGAAAAGCATTTGACTGCGTTAACCATCAAAAGATGATTGAAATTCTGAGAACAACTGGAATTGACGAACAAGACTTGGAATTATGTCAGAACTATATTGGCACCAAACGGCAACAATTGAAATAGAGCACACAAAATCCGAAGATATACGAATCCGACGAGGAGTTCGACAAGGTTGCATCTTATCACCACTATTATTTAATCTGTATTCGGAATCTTTATTCAGAAAAGCATTAGACGAGGTTCAAGGTGGAATTAAGATTAACGAAACCAGCATAGACAACATCAGATACGCTGATGATACCGTCCTAATAGCAAGTAACGCACAAGAACTACAAAATATAATAAATGCGGTAGTTCGTCATAGTGAAACTTGGGTAATGTGTTGAGAGGTGAAAGATATGAATTACTCCAAATCATATTGGAAGGTAAAGCGCAGAGCAAACGATCAGTTGGAAAACGCCAGAACTCGTGGCTGAAAGGCTCGAGGAGCTGGTTTGACCGCTCGTCCACAGAAATCTTTTGTGCAACAGTTTCCAAAGCTACAATTGCCATTTGGATCGCCAACCTTCGATAATAATAATAATTATTATCATTACGGCGTAATAAGAAGAAGAATACGAGAAATAAATAAATTTATTGTCAGATTGAATGGTATTATCGTTTCTTGCAGCTATGACATTGATATAGTTGGCATATGGTAAAATTTGTACATTTTTTTTCTTCTGGTATGAACTTTTGATTCTAAATCGTTTTTTCTAGAGCAAGCTCTTTTTTTATGAAACACTAAATTATGATCTTGGCTTCCGAATTATTTCCAATTTATTATTTTCTGGTGCTTTCACAATGAACAACTACAAATTTAACTGACATAAAGGTACAAAACTATTAAAGATAACAGAAGTTTAGTATATTCAAAGAGAATAAATATTATACAGTTTCGATTTTAAGCTATTACGATACATTTCAGAGACTTTAACTGTAAACATCATCACTGGGGCTCTAGGGTAATTACAACAAGGGGTAGACAACTGCTGAAGTCAATAACAGGAAACAACCTACAACACATATCTACAGGAGAACCAACTTATTGGCCTACAGATCCAAATAAAACACCAGATCTCTTAGACTTCTGTGTGATTAAAGGTATCTCTCTTAACTATTTAGCAATAGAATCATGCTGGGACCTCTCTTCAGATCATTCTCCCATTCTAATTGACCTAGACTCCAAAATCATACTCAGAAATAAGCCTCCAGTCCTAACCAATAATCAAACAAATTGGAAAATATTCCGAAGCGCACTAGCAGAACAAATACCAACGAACTTGCCACTTAAAACAGAATTACAAATTGAAAATGCGGTACAACAAATTACTACCTCGATACAAAAGGCAGGTTGGATTTCTACTCCTGAACAAACAACATGGAAGGAAAGCATAAACTGTTCGCAAAGTGCAAAAAACCTGATCGATGAGAAAAGAAAACTTAGGAAAAAGTGGCAAAACACACACGCTCCTATTGACAAACAAAATTTAAACAGAATTACCAGAAGACTTAAAAATCTATTAAAAGAAGAGAAAAACAGGGGGATCCAAACTTAGTTAGAAAATTTGACTTCGTCCAAAGACACCAATTATTCTCTATGGAAGGCGACGAGAAAGGTAAAAGGTCCACAAGACGCCATACCTCCTCTAAAAAATGTCAAAGGTAAATGGGCAAGAACAGACACAGAAAAATCTGAAACATTCGCTGAACATCTTTCTACGGTATTTAGTCCATTTAACAGAGTAGTGCCATTAGAACAAGAAGAACCATTTAATTCTTTTCTTGAGGCTCCATATCAAATGGATCTACCAATCACCAAGTTTAATATTAAAGAAGTAAAACAGATAATAAAGAATGAAATACAACCCAATAAGGCTCCGGGATTCGATCTCATAACGGGTAAGATCCTCCAGGAACTAACCAATGACTATTACAGAATAATCACTATGATCTTCAATGCTATGCTTAGTCTGCATTACTTCCCTCTGCAATGGAAAGTGGCACAGATTATACTCATTCAAAAACCTGGTAAAGATCCAAAAGATGTCAACTCATACCGACCGATTAGTCTACTCCCAGTCATCTCTAAGGTCTTCGAAAAACTTCTACTACGAAAAATCAAACCAATATTGGACGAAAAGTGTCTCATACCTGACCATCAATTCGGTTTTCGTAACCAACATGGTACAATAGAACAAGTTCACAGACTATACACAACAATAAGAAGTAGTCTCGAGAACAAGCAATATTGTACTGCAGCCTTTTTAGACGCCTCTCAAGCTTTTGACAAGGTGTGGCATACAGGACTTCTGTACAAATTAAAGAAAAATTTACCTTACCCTTACTTTAAACTGCTTCAATCATACCTTACAGAAAGGAGATATCTGGTAAAATATAGTGAAGCCTATACAAAACTCTACCCCATCCTATCTGGTGTACCTCAGGGTAGTGTGCTCGGACCGATTCTGTACCTGATATATACGGCTGACTTGCCAATAAGCAATAATCTAACGCTTGCAACATTCGCAGATGATACTGCTTTCTTGTCCTCTCATAGCAACCCAACAATAGCATCAGAGAGACTGCAACTACATCTGAACAAAACAAATGAATGGCTTAAACTCTGGAGAATTAGAGTAAACCCCTCAAAATCTACACAAATTACATTCACTCTAAGAAGAGGTACATGTCCACAAGTTAACCTCAATGGACATCCTTTGCCCCAAAAGCATGACGTAAAATACTTAGGTATTCACCTTGACAAACGTCTAACTTGGACCAAACATATATGGACGAAAAGGCTTCAATTGGGAATTTTATACAGAAAACTTTACTGGATGTTGGGAAAAAACTCTCACCTATCGATTGACAACAAGCTGCTGATATACAATACAATAATAAAACCCATTTGGACATATGGCTCACAGCTCTGGGGTTCAGCTAGCAAATCTAATATTATGATAATACAAAGATTCCAATCCAAAACTCTGAGAACAATCGCTAATGCACCTTGGTATATCCAGAATGATGCAATACATAGAGATCTTTAGGTACTAACAGTCTCTGAAGAGTGCAAAAAAACTTCTGAACAATATCAAAACAGGTTGCGGGTGCATCCTAATACCCTGGCACACAATCTTCTCAACAACCAACAAGCGAAGAGATTGAAGCGACATGACCCCTTGGACCTACCTCACCTATCCTGACCGAGCCTACAGCAGTGGGAGTTACGCCTTCAACAGCACCCAGCCATTGTGATCAGTGCCGCTTTTAGTGCTCGCGTATCAGTGTATGTGCGCATCCTACCGGTAAAAAGCCAATTTGTGTCGTGATGATTTGGTCACTGGACCTTACATCTCTCTGTCATGTAAAGACAAAAAATTTTACTTATTGTTTTCACTGCAAAACAGATTGTAAAAATCTTAAATGTTAATAAAAAAAAAAATGATAAAATTTCACATACTTTTTAGACACCATATTTTGTAAAATACTAAAGACCAAAATAATATGTCGCTCTCTGTATCTAGTATTAATAATACATTCTAGTAAAACCATATTTTTTAAGTAATGATCACTAATAATTTGATATTTAGGGTGGAACTGAACCTTGCTATACGACATTGTTTTATGCGACACAAGAGTGGAATTATGATGGTATCATGTTGATGTTTATTAGGGTGTTCCTTTCTCGCTTGCTCATTAATTACTATTTTCCTGTTTGTTCTAAATTATAATGTATGCTGATGCTATTTTATCAACAATTGCATGTTAGCTGGCCTACGTAATATATTCAGATTTTCAATATGATAGTACGAGAAATATACAATACTTTTTGTATCTCATAATTTTCTAATATGTCACCATCACAGTGACACCACGTCAACATTTTTTTCGATGTTCTTTAATTTGTCTGTAGTTTTAGACAAATCAAATTTTCACAGTTTGTTTTCCCATTACTGAGGATCGTGATTTCTTCCAATATTCCTAACAATTTTTGTCCATTGGTATCTATCTTTAGCTACTCTGAGAGTTTCGCAGAATAAGTTTCCAGCTGAATTCTTAATTTGGTCGAACCATCTAGTTGGTAATAGTTGTCTTGATCTTCTCCCAAGAACTTGACCAAAAACAATTAATCTCTCCAAACTATCGTCACCTCAAATTACAAAATACTTTGCAGACATATTGTGGACAGCCTTTTTTTAATCTCTAGTTGGTTTAGAATGGTACCTAACGTTTGTCCTATGAGCTGTCCAAAGTATGCGCAGTATTCTTCTCCGGCACTACATCTTAAAGGCATCAATTTTTTGACGCTCACGTCCGCGAAGAGTCCAAGTTTCTGCTCCGTATAGAAATATTGAGAACACAAATGCATTCACAAGACTTATCTTGATATTTTGAGAGATAGATCTGTCTTTCCAATCTTTAGTTAGGCGACTCATTGCGTTTCTTGACATACCAATACGTCTCCGAACTTCTGCTGCACAGTTACCATCGTTAGTTATACTAGACCCAAGATAGACAAAACTATCCACTATCTGGTATTCCCATAGACGTATATACGTCCATGGGTATTCCTGTAACATGTTAGTCAGTTGAATAGTGTGAAATCTGTCGACCATCATTATTTTTGTCTTAGCTTTATTGATTTTCAGACCAACTTTATTGCTTTCGTACTCAACTCTTCACAGGAGAATAAAAATTTCCTGCTCATTAGCTGCTATAAGTGCAGTGTCATCAGCAAATCTCAAATTGGAGATTTTCCTACCAGCCACTGTTACTTCACCGGCCCATCCATCTAAAGCCATCCTCATGGCATGTTCACCATAAATGTTGAATAAGTCAAGTGACAACAGGCATCCTTTGTTAACACCTCTCTCGATCTTAAATTGGTTTGAGAACTTCTGATCTAGTAGTACTATTGCTATATTGGACTGGTACATATTTTTAATAAGTGCCACCAGGTGCATTGGTATGCCCATTTCTATTAAAATGGACCACATATTTATCCAGCTTACACAATCAAATGCCTTTTGGTAGTCAACGAAGCATAAAATCATGGATACTTGAAATTCTCTACTTTTCAATGAGTTTTCTTACGTTCAGGATTTGTTCCCGTATACCTTTACCCTTTACAAACCCCGCTTGTTCCTGAGGTATTTGGTAATGCAGATGGGTTTTTAATTTGTTTTTGATGATATGCAATAATATTTTACTAGCATGTCTTATTAGTGACAGAATGCGGTAGTTTTCACATCTGGTAGTAGTTCCTTTTTTGTGTAGAGGGATGTAAATTGAGGTACACCAATCAGATGGCCATTTTCCTGAATTCTAAACAGCGACACAGATAGAATGGATGCTATGTAATCCTTTGTTATCTAGTAACTTTAGTATTTCACCTGGTATTGAATCAATGCCTGGGGATTTATTTCTATTTAGCGATTTAACTTCGCATCTTTGACTTCAGCGAGTAAAACAGTAGGTTCTCTAGGGCAGTCAGAGGGCCATTGATTTTTTGCTCGTAACTCGTTATTTTTATATAGCTCGCCACAGTAGTTTCACCATGTTTCCAATACTTCGTCAGTATCGGTCTTTAGATTACCTTCCTTATCTATTACATACCACGTTTGAGATTTAAATTCCCTGGTAAGGAGTTTAATCTTCTGAAATAAATTCTTCGGTTCATTTCGATAGCCATGTTCCGGTTTCTCTGTGCATATTTGAGAGATGTAATGAGTTTTGTCTTTGCGGCACTGTTTTCTAATTTCTTTTGATAACACTCTGTATTCATCGTTTGTTCTGTATCTAGTTTTACGTTCTTTTCTGCGTTGAATAACAGACCACGTATTATCCATTGCCTCACAGTCTTTTGCAGCCTCGATTACCTTCGATCTTTGAGATAGATCCAAGTGCTCTCAGCGTCACTATCTATTAAAGAAAGAGCTTCTTCTGGGTTTCTAGGGGATATTTCACATCAATAAGATATAAAAAAACAATCTATGATGGTGCATGGGAAAGCTCTATACTGCATAAGTCTCGGTGCAGATGAGACTGGGTAATAAAGTTTTCATCCCCTACACTCATACTCTGGATATATAGGACAATAATACAGATGTGAATAAGGTATAACCAAATAAACACCGGCTGATCAACAAAGAATATGCCAAAGAAGCTCCAACTATGAAGCACACATATTAAACAGAAAAAGATTTATGACAAAGTTACGGTAAGGAGTTCAGTGGATGTTCTGCAATGAGTCATATATTCTTCTAAGCAGTAAAAACAATATTTTAGAAGATATTTTTTATAACTTTATCCAAACTATTACAGCTTAGCTGTTTAATACTTTGTGGTAAAATATTGTAATAGTTATAATTAGGAAATTTTTTTTCTGAAAGACTTAATCTACAGCGATTTGTTCGTAGGTAGTGACAGTTTCGCATATTGTAAACGTGGACATCAGACTGCTTTATTAAATGGGCACAAATGGGTTTTCTGTGAATTTCCGTTAAAACTTGAATTATCAACAGAGTAGGTAGCGGCATAATTTTGAATTTGATAAAGAAAGGTCGGCAGTGTTCTAGATAACAAACCCCTACTAAAACCCTGATAGCCTTCTTTTGCATTCTAAAAATTTTAAGTGCATTTGTTGAATTGCCCCATATGATTACACCATAGTTTAGGTGGGAGTGGATTAAAGAAAAATATGTAATTTTTAATGGGCCAACCAATTGAGTCGATATCTATTGTTATTCCCAATAGTTTAACAGTCTCCTTGTTATCTGGATCATGGTGTAAATTACTTGCAGATATAACTAAATGTTGTGTTTTATCAGAGTCAAGTTTTAGTTTGTTTGCAGCAAACCATGAGCTAGATTTAATTGATACTTCTTCATGAGACATTTTTAATCATCATTATTTTTTCCTGATATATAACGTATGTCGTATCATCTGCGATGAAGATATATATATATACATATAAGAAGGGGCGTTCGACAGGGATGTGTGCTTTCCCCTCTTTTATTTAACATTTATTCGGAAGCCATATTTCAAGAGTCTCTGGAGGATGCAAAGATGGGAATCAAAGTGAATGGAGTACTGATCAACAACATACGATATGCTGATAATGGTGTCTTAATTTGTGACAACATAGTCGATCTTCAACAACTTGTCACTATAATCGGAGAATACAGTAAGCGAATGGGATTAGAGATTAATACCAAAAAAACCAAATTTATGATCATCTCCAGAAACTTGGATGCACTTGAAAACTCCACCATAACACTGAATACTAAGTCCATTGAAAGAGTGAGTAAATTTAAATACCTGGGATCGTGGCTTTTTGAAGACTGGACATCGGACAGGGAAGTAAAATGTCGCATTGAGCAAGCTCGACAAGCTTTCGTAAAATTCAAGAAGGTACTGACTTGTTCAGAGTTCGATCTTCAACTGAGACTAAGGTTTACTAAGTGCTACGTGTGGTCAGTGCTGCTATATGGCGTAGAGGGCTGGACACTCAAAACGAGGGATATAAACAGATTAGAAACTTTCGAAATGTGGCTCTATCGCCGTATCCTAAAAATACCATGGACAGCGAAAATCACAAATATAGATGTCCTTAAAAGAATAAACCAAGAACGCCAACTTTTCGAAACCATCAAGAAAAGGAAAACGGCGTATCTAGGTCACATCATGCGAAATGAAAAATACCAGTTCCTCCAACTTATAATCGAGGGTAAAATTGAAGGCAAGAGAGGAATGGGACGCAAGAAAATGTCCTGGCTCCGAAACATAAGGCAATGGACAGGGATTAACGACATACAATCTCTGATACATATTGCAAGAAATAGAGAATTAATGGAAAATGTGATCGCTAACATCCATTAGTGGATTTGCATCTAAAGAAGAAGATCATCTGCGAATTGTATGGTTTTGTACGGAGATATGAATTTAGGCAAATCGTTAACATAAATAATAAACAAAAGAGGTCCTAAGACCGAACTTTGTGGGACTCCCCATGTAGACACTACCGCCTGGTGTCTGCCACATAGATAAGAAGTTATAAGCTTAAGAGGGATACCTCTGATTTCATAGTAATTTTATTTGTGGAGCAAAATGTCGTGTGAAACGCAATCAAAAGACTTCGACAAAGTAGCAATTATATTGCGCTTCCTTCATATTGCCGCGTTCAAGCCCCTCAATCACTTCGCTCACAACATTACATACCGCGTTCGTAGTAGAACGAGCACTTCTGAATCCACATTGTGAGTTGCTAAAGTAATTATTTGACTCAAAATAGGAATATAATCGTTGTTTGATAACCTTTTCAATCACTTTTCCAAAAGTAGAAACAATGCTTCTGGGTCTGTAAATTGTCAGTTTTTGAGGAATCGCCTTTTTTGTAGATTGATAGTACTTTTGAGAATTTTAGTACTTCTGGATATACTCCAGTTTATAGAATTAAATTAATAATATGAGTGAAAGATGTTAAAACTATTTGGTAAGTTTCTTTTAAAATGTTGTTACTAATTTCGTGAGCGTCCCTACAATTATAATTACTAAGAGACTTTATTATTTCAGAGATCTCTTCTTCTACAATGAGACGCAACAAAAGGACTTGCTCGGAGAAGGATAATTTCTATAATTGAAGAGGACATCGACATTAATAGTAGGAAAAGATATAATTATATTCTCTGCAATTGTAGTAAAGAATTGATTTATTTCGTCTGGAGGTAGATCAGGTTGTACCGAATTGGATCTTTTACTGTTTCTTTTGAAATTTATTATTTTTCAGCACTCTCTAGGTTTATTGGAATTACAGTAAGCTGACTTTTTAGCAATTTGTAATTGCCGATTATGTTACAATTTTTTGTTGTTTATATACTTTTAACAAATCATGATCTTTAGTGGCATCTGCAATGTGTTTAATTTGAGAATGATTAGATCTGTAAGACCTTAATTCATTATTAAACCATTGCACGGGTGTTTTTTCAGCAATTTGTCGTACTTTTTTAGTGGAAAATTCTTTAATATTAAATTGTTATAAGTTTTGGTAAGAAAGACTGTCAAAAAATCAGGATCATTATTAATATCATAGAAAAAGTCCATATTTGTACTAGCTAGCGCACGTTTAAGCTTCTGTAAACCAGAAGAAGTAATAAACCGTTGAAATACTTGATAAGTGTCAACAACTTTATGCTCAGAGTTAATAAATAAAATTGACCTCGAAGGTCAGAAAAACAAGGTTCAAATACCCCCACTCTGTAGATATTTTCGGAAGAATCTGTCATAATGTTGTCGATGCTACTACTGGGTTGGGATGTGATTCTAATGTAATCGTTTATAGTTCCTTTTGGACCAAAAGATGTTAATAGATTTTAAATATGAAAAAAAAGTCAAATTCAATTTTAAAATGTATATTAAAATCACCAAGTATGATCAGTTTGTACGCTCACCACTGCAGTGGTTAAGTTTTAGGAGACATTCGTTGGACTTTCCTAGTTTAAATTTGTACCACCCCAATGTGTCTGATGAGGCAGGGATATGCTGAAATGAGTCATAATACGCTATTGATATCGATTCGAGAACGCGAAGTTTGACGAATTTGTCTTCCTATGCCATTTAATTCAACAAAGCGATAGCAGCTTTTGCTAAAAGATTTAATGTTTAGCACATTTCGTATATCCTAGAGGACAGAAAAGAGGAGTATCACGTAGCCGCAAGCTCTTATCTCTTGTCATTCTGCTTCACCATATGCCGATCAGACATATTATAAACACTAGAAATATAGACTAAATAACAAAATTATTTAAAGATGAAAACAGATATGTCATCAGATATGTATCAATCTAATTACTGAGATAATTAAAAAACCAATATAGCAGTTAACATCATTTCGTCACGTATACATTTTTATTATTCTTCTGTTGAGCTGTATATATAAGTTAATTTATTCTTACCCAAAATTATAATTTGCTTCACATCTGGAATGTGTATTTTATGATACGTTACCCGACCAACTCTAACGTAATTAAGTGTAGGAGCTTCAATAAGTTTGTATCAAACAGCGAATTTTATTACCTAAATTATTGAATATACATCAATAGAAGATTAATCAATAATCCCTGATATAGATAAATAGATACAAAGCAATACAAAACAAATATAATGCATATATACAAATTATTGGTAATTGTACTTTGTCAGTTATTGTTTATAACTAGCCGATTTAATAATGCTACCTAAAGTTAAATATAAAATATTATAATTTCTATTATGAAGTAATATCTGTGCTATCTTTCGAACTTTGTTTGTTCATCCACATTGGATATAAGTTTTTTTGCTTTGTTACTTACACTAAAGTTTTTGAACATATCTGTTCTTTGAACTCTGTTTTAACTTTTATAAAATTGACGTATTATATATATATATATATATATATATATATATATATATATATATATATATATATATATATATATATATATATATATATATATATATATATATATATATATATATATATATATATATATATATACAAACAACACAGTTTATTAGGGTTGCAATCAGAAAATTGGCCGGGATGTTAATGAAACACTCTTATGACTTTTTGTCTAGCTTTCGGAATGGTTTTATTCCTTTTTCAAGACACTGTAATAAGAAAAAAATGTAAATATTTATAAAATATCACAAATCTTCAGTGCAACTTACTAGTCGTTGAGATTATTTGTAAAAGCATAGACACTCAACATTAATAACACACACATAAAATATAAAATAGTAGACAAAATACATTTTAAAATTCTTTAAAATTTAGGTACAGATAGTAAAAAATTTTGTTTGTCATCTTTTGCTCGTGTGTTTTAACTCTGGCACATAGAGAACAAAAAGATAAAATCCTATGATTAAAAAGTAATTAGGTGTACTTAATATTATATTTCTTTTTAAGAACTACTAGAGGCCCATCTTAGGTGATTTTAATTTTTAAACCTGCCTTAATGGTATGTAACATGTTATGCATAGAAGTGTAATTTGTGTGGGTACAGGTAGATATTAATTTTATTTTGGATGTTTTTCCAGTAAGTAACAATAAATGTTGCTCAGTTTATCTATGTCTGACTTTTTATTGATGCAAGAAGTACTAGATTTTATGGAACACATTTCCAAGAAAACACGTTTTGAATGGTTCTTTTCCTATGCCAAAATACAGAAATCCTCGAAATTAAATTCATGTTTCAACGTTAATGCATGTTCTGTCAATGCACATGCATTTATTATTATTATATTTTATGTGTGTGTTATTAATGTTGAGTGTCTATGCTTTTACAAATAATCTCAACGACTAGTAAGTTGCACTGAAGATTTGTGATATTTTATAAATATTTACATTTTTTTTCTTATTACAGTGTCTTGAAAAAGGAATAAAACCATTCCGAAAGCTAGACAAAAAGTCATAAGAGTGTTTCATTAACATCCCATCCAATTATCTCACTGCAATCCTAATAAACTGTGTTGTTTGTTTATATTGACGGTCACTAGTATCCAGTAATTCTTATATATATATATATATATATATATATATATATATATATATATATATATATATAATGTATATATATATATATATATATATATATATATAATATATAATATTCAGAAAGATTTCAGCGGTTAGTACAATTCAACCTAAAGCTAAGATTAATACTATTACAAGAATTAATAATAATTATAATTAATATTAAACTAATAATAATATTAATATTAATATACTACTAATACTAATATTAATTATATTAATAATTAATATTAAACTCAACAGTTTTCCGAGATGAACCGCGTCGATTAATTATCACTGCGCCCAGCTCTCGACATTCTTTCTAATGTCTTCTTCAGGGCTTCCGAGTTCTCAGTCTCCGGATGCCCTAGCCACTACACAACAGCGGACGGTTCATTTATACGTATATTTAGATTCGAATATTAGATTAGAATATTCAAAAAGATTTCCGCGGATAGTATAATTCAACCTAAAGCTAAGATTAATACTATTATAAGAATTAATAATAATTATAATTAATATTAAACTAATAATAATATTAATACTAATATACTACTAATATTAATAATAATAATATTAATTTAATTTAATTTAATTAATTAATGATAAATAATATTAAACTCAACAGTTTTCCGAGATAAACCGCGTCCATTATCACTGCGCCGAGCTCTCGACATTCTCTCTAATGTCTTCTTCAGGGCTTCCGAGTTCTCAGTCTCCGGAGCCCCTAGCCACTACACAACAGCAGACGGTTCAGAACAGGCGGTATTGGATTCCTAATCAATAAGAATGCTATGTTTTCTCTTTGTTGTTGTACGGGGCGGAGGCATGGACGCTTACAGACACCACTATTAAAAAACTTGAAGCATTTGAGATGTGGCTTTATAGAAGAATGCTGAGAATATCATGGAAAGCAAGGATCACGAACAAGGAAGTTCTAGAAAAAATGAAGAAGGAAGCAGAGATTGTGTTTACGATCAAACGCATAAAATTGCAATATCTGGGACACGTTATCAGAAATCAGCACCGTTACTCTCTGCTTCAGTCTATATTGCAAGGTAAAGTCAAAGGTAAGCGAGGACCCGGTAGAAAGAGAATACCATGGCTGCGGAATTTAAGAACATGGTTTAAGAAAACCTCAACGGAGCTGTTTCGAGCCGCAGCGAGCAAGGTCATGATTGCCAATATGATTTCCAACATCCGAAACGGATAGGAACCAGAAGAAGAAGAATCAATAAGAAATGGAATCGAAGAATAGCAGAAATAACTAGTATCTCGGAATAGAGTAGCTAGCTTAACCTTACAACTTTCAAAGAGATACAATATACAAATTATACAAATAAACGCTCTTACGATTACTCACACTGACGAAGAAATAGAGGTATTCTACAGTAACATAAATGAAGCCTTAAATAACAATAAAAGTCATTTCAAGTATTTAATTGGTGACTTTAATGCCAAAGTGAGAAAGAGAAACGACAAGGAACAAGTTGTTGGAAAGTATGGAGTCGGTGATAGAAATGAAAGGGGAGAAAGACTGAGAGAATGGAAATCATCCTTGATAGTGCCAAAGAAATCGAAGGCCCGCAACAACAAAATAAACATAGTAAACTGTCTGATAAAACCAAAAAAAAATGCTAAACCAAAGAAGGGAAATGAAAGTAACTAGCAACATACAGAAAATACAATACACAGAACTTTGAAAACAGAAAAAACTATAAGAAAACAAGGCATTAATAATTGGTAAGAAGCAAATCGTTGCTCTAACAAACGAAAACACCAGAATTACAGACAGAAATGAAATAATACTACTCGTAATTAAATTTTACAGCGAACTATACAAAGCCCCTGACACACTTGAAGAAGTAATGAGTAACCAAGAAGATGTACCAGAAGTCCTTCCAAAAGAAGTAGAATGGACAATTGATAAAATGAAAAGCGGTAAAGCAGCTAGAATAGATGGTATAACAGTGGAACTGCTTAAATATGCTGGCAATTAAACCTTGAAAATCTTAGCAGGCATATTTACGAACTGTATAAGGTCAAGATGTATACCAGACCACTGAAATACAGCAAACATAATTTTAATTCATAAGAAAGGTAGTAAAAAGGATATCAAAAACTACAGACTTATAAGTCTACCATCAATTGTATACAAGATATTCACAAAGATAATCAACAACAGATTAACAAACGAATTAGATGCTGCACAGCCCAAAGAGCAAGCTAGCTTCAGACATGGATTCAGTACCATGGATCATATTTATACACTTCGAGAACTAGTGAGTAGTGCTTAAGAATATAAAATACCGCTAGCATTAACCTTCATAGATTTCGAGAAGGCTTTCGATTCTATATAATCCAAGACAGCAAAGAAGCTTTGATCAACCAAGGCATTGACAAACCGTACATAGAAACTTTAGCAAATATATACAGAGAAGCAAAAGCTAAGGTAAAAATTTATGAAAACACTCCAGACTTTCTCACTACCAGAGACGTCCGACAAGGAGACGCAATATCACCAAAGCTCTTCACTGCAACTCTAAAAAATATATTCAGCAAAATGAACTGGCAGAACAAAAAAATATTCATTGATGGAGAATACCTCAGCCATCTAAGATTTGTAGACGACATTTTTCTGATTGCTAATAATCCTGCAGAAGTACAAGAACTTATAAGCGACCTAAATGCAGCTAGCAATGAAGTTAGCCTAAAAATGAACTTGACAAAAACAAAAACCATATACACCGAGCTAGTGGATGTCTAAGATGTAATAATAAACAACACTGTTCTTGAGACAGTAGACGTACCCGTATGTCGGAAAAGAAAGCATTTGCGGGCGTACGTTAATATAGTAAACTGTTATTATTTTTCATGCAGAATCATTCCCTGAAGTTAGTTGCACATATTTACTAAAACTCTGTATATTTTACAAATATGTAATATTTAAAAGGACCAAAAACCGACACTTTAAAGCTCTGTAACTAAGAAACAATTTGATTTATAGGTCTTTGCGCAATGATAACTTAATCAACATGACACTTTGCAAAGTTTTAGCTAACTAAACTAAAACCACTTTTACATAAGAAAAGTATCGGGGCCCTACCGGAATAAAAGGAAAATTCTTATTATTCCGGTATACTCTTTATGAGTACTAGAAACCAATTCGCTAAGGATTTTTGCTTAGTTGAGGAGATAGGTTGTGGAATGCAATTTTAGATTCCCCATGTATCTAATAACATCTTTATCAACGTCTGTTTTGCCTTGCAATTCTTAGAAGGCACAGATTAAAGCATAAATCTGAATTTGGTTTCGAAAAATTTGTTTACGGATTTATTATCAGATGTCGCTATTTGCGTCCATACGAAACCATGTTAGAGTTGCTTCCCAAGACAGGAAAGATTTATTTTCACGTTCAAAGCGTCTGTGAATATCCGTTCTGATGATCTCTTTTGGGGTGAAATACGTATAAGCGGTCAAAATCGCGGTCAAATCAAACCATAACTGTCTTTTTCCTTCAATATGGAGAAATAAAAATATCGGAAAAGAAATGAAAGGCAGAATTTACAAAACAGTCATCATACCAATAATTACATACGCGGCAGAAATACGGCCTGGCACAGAGAGGACAAAAAGGATGTTAGAAACAGTAGAGGCGAAAACACTTAGAAAAATCGATGGAAAAACACTATGCGACTCATCAAGGACTGAGAAGAAATAGAAGAGTAGAATGAAACGATCATATAAGCCGAATGACAACAAATAGAGTAGTAAAGACGCCATGAGACGATTTCTCAATAGGAAGACGATCAGTTGGAAGACCACGAAAACGATTAAACGACAACTTACTAGAAGCACATTGAAAAACAGACAGAGTCGTGTCTACATAAAAAGACGAAGAAAAATTTTTATAAATTAGGAAACATCATTATTTATTAATGCAGTAATCAACTTATCCTATATCAGCAATAAAGAATTTTACTACTGATTAAATTGTAGATATGATCTGGACATAGGGAAATGCAATAAAAATGTATTATTATCAGCTAGGATTTATCAAGAACGGTGTCCTGATAGGCGACAACCAAGACAAGAAACCTTTGAAAAATTAAAAAGGTCATTTTAATCGCAGTGGTTTAGTGACCACAGTAATAAAAAACGTAAACGAACAAAAATTAGTCTGACATAGGAAATTAATATGTGCAATGCAAGTCTAGAGTATTTCCAAAGAAAAAGAACTTTTAGTTATGACTCTGTTCAAAAAATTCTATCTAAAAACAAAATGCATCCTTACTATACATTATACATACTGATAACATTCTACAGATGATGGAACAAAGAAGATTAATGAAAAACAGGGACGCGAAGAAATACCAAGAAACCAACCAGACAATTAAAAAAGAAATACGAAGAGCCAAGGAGACATGGATGCAAGAAAAATGTAAAATAATCGAGGAGCTCCAAGAGAAACACGATCATATAAATATCCACCGAAGGATTCGTGAAGCCACTGGTCAATACAAGAGGAAAAACACACACCTCCTCATAAATAAAGACGGTAATCTGGCGACGACAGTGAATGAGAAGTTGGTTACCTGGAAAATATATATCGAAGAACTTTTCTGGGACGACCGCGGCAACCTTCCGGAAATAAATTGCATGACAGGGCCGTCAATTCTAGAAAGCGAGGTAAAGGCTGCTTTACAACAGTCTAAGAATGGTAAGGCTACAGGTCCGGACGAAATACCCGTTGAACTTATTAAGGTGATGAGTGAAGTGAGCACGAAGGAGTTAACTGAACTGTTCAACGTCATATACGATTCAGGTAATATCCCAGAGGAATGGCTATTGTCAACATTTGTAACGCTACCAAAAAAACGATCTGCGAAAACGTGCGAAGATTTCCGAACTATCAGTCTTATGAGTCATGCACTTAAAATTTTTCTTAAAATCATACATGCCAGAATTTACAAGAAATGCGAAGAAAATGTCGGTGAAATGCAATTCGGATTCCGCAATTCTATGGGTACACGTGAAGCACTTTTCACCTTACAAGTCCTACTTCAGAGATGCCGCGATGTCAGTTGTGATGTCTATATTTGTTTTATTGACTACGCCAAGGCATTTGACCGTTGTCAGCACCAGAAGATGGTCACCGCACTACAAAGAGTTGGATTGGATGAGAAGGACATTCGGATCATCATGAATTTATACTGGAACCAGCGTGCTCAAGTCAAGGTCGAAGACCAGCTGACCGACCAAGTGAAGATCATGCGAGGAGTAAGACAAGGATGTGTGCTATCGCCGACTCTTTTCAATATATACTCTGAGGAGATTTTTAATGAAGCCCTCACAAACCTAGACATGGGAATCCGAGTGAACGGTGAATACATCAATAATATCCGCTACGCCGATGACACTGTGTTACTAGCAACCAGCCTAAACGATCTGCAGGCCTTACTAGACCGAGTGCGAACTGTGAGCGTAACATACGGACTGAACCTTAATATTAAGAAAACTAAATTTATGGTTGTCAGCCGTACAAATTTAGATCCCGGGGCACTAATGGCGGGTAGCGAAGAGATCCAGAGAGTCGACAGATTCACTTACCTCGGAACTACCCTCAACGTACAATGGGACTACGCTCAAGAGATTAGATCCAGAATTGAAATGGCACGGTCTACATTTATTAAGTTGAGATCCTTGCTGTGCTGCAGTGATCTTAGTTTGGGAACCAAGATGCGAATAGTGAGGTGCTACGTTCTTCCAGTGTTACTGTATGGAGTTGAAGCCTGGACACTGACGCAAGCCACTGAAAAACGAATCGAAGCCTTCGAGATGTGGATATACAGAAGGATACTAAAAATATCTTATGTGGACCATGTCACCAACGTTGAGGTCCTACAGCGCATGACAAAAGAAAAAGAAGTGCTTAATTTAATTAAACAACGCAAGCTTGAGTACCTCGGCCACGTGATGCGGAACGAAGAAAAATATCGAATTCTTCAACTTGTTATGCAGGGTAAAGTATTTGGCAGAAGAGGACCGGGACGCCGTCGTATCTCGTGGTTGAAAAATCTCCGACAATGGTTTGGGATGACCTCAGCGGAGCTGTTTCGCAGAGCAGTCAACAAAACCATGATAGCCTTGATGATCGCCAACATCCGGACCGGATAAGGCACTGAAGAAGAAGAATCCTTACTATCTTCAATTGCTCATAAAATTAAATAATGATAATTTTCAGAAATAAATCGTATTCAGCGAATGAATCTTTGAAAAAATTAAACAATAGAGAGATTATTTTGATTATGTCCTATTTGGAAATAAACCTATATTCTATCAAAACGGTTATGTTAATACGCATAGATACTATTCAACATTTAATCCACACCACATAGTAACACGTAGTCGAACAAGATAGCCTTTAAAGTGGCATCTAAACGTGTGGGGAGGTATCGTTCGGTAACCACCATGTACATAGTAGGCCTAAATGTTTTTAAAGATAACTTAAATGATGAGATGTAGATAGATTTTATTGTGAATCAGTTTCCCGATATTATTAGAAGAGGTACCACTTAACATACGTGAACAAATTTGTTTTTTACATGACGGTACTCCTGTGTACCGTAATGAATTAGTATGTGGTCAGTTTAATGATACGTTTGGTGAAAGATGGATCAGAAGGGATGGACCGGTAACGTGGCCACCAGGTTACCAGCTTTCAAAAGAACGGACTCATTTCTCTATCGGAGTTATGTTAAGAATGAAGTGTATAAAATACCTCCAACAACAAAAGTTGATATGAAAGATAGAATCTAAATTGCATTTCAAAATATTTCTTTATAAATGCTTCGTAATCTAAGTAACTCTTTCAATGACCGCTTTTAAGCATGTATAAATGTTTCGGGAGGTATTTTGAACACATCTAAATAAAAATAAGTTAAGATTAAGTAGTGTTCTTTATTATTTTTCTGTCTTTTGTTTTTTTTTTTTATTTTCCGCTAATTTTTTTATAAATTTTATTTGAAATAAATTGTTTGCTAACTCACAACAATTATTGGTAAACGTTTAAATACCTTCCTAACTGATGTTTTGTATAGCAAAATGAAAATATCTAAAAATCTTAGCATAGGAAATGCTTCATTAAAATTGAAGTGGGGTAGCATTACTTTTCGATAGGGGTATAAAATACCACTTAGAATTTAGCTTCTTCTTTAATTACCAAGAAAATAATGTACTTGTATTTTGACTTGCTTATTCGATTTAATGAATATTATGAAAATTATTCATTTTCATAATTTTTTTAGGTTATTAAAAAACTATGGTTTCAATAGATCATTGTTTCTACAGTCCTTGTTAATTTTCAAGGCGTTAAATTAGATATTTTATTTGATGTTTTATTTGATTTTTATCTGATGTTGGTTATAACTCAATAAAATATAGGGTATAGTATAACTCAATACAATATAAAAAATATATAACTTTGATTCCCTTTTCTACAAGGTATATTTAACATTGTCAAATGAGATTAGTTCCGCCTCTTTTAGGAATTCAAATATCTTGAAGAAGCGGAATTGTCAGATTAGTCAGAATAGTTCTGCTTCTTCTAGAAGTGTATCCTTCATTACTATACACTAATGCGGTCTTTACACCAACAATAAATTCACGAAGAAATTCATGAATTTATTTATCAATTTCTGTGTCAATAAATTCGTGAATTATTATTTCAGTAGTATCGATAATTTTATTATTGGATGTTATATATTGTTGTTTGTTTCAATCATTGAATGAAGAAACATTTGTAAATAACACCAGAAAACAATAATATTGTTTTAAAAAGAAAATAGTGATAAAGAAGCAATGATTGTACAAAAAATATGCTGAATTTAGTAAAGAGCTTGAACAAGAGGTAAAAATTAGTGGAAATTACATGTTAGTAGTGGAAACTGTTGATTTTTAGATACAGAAAATAATTTCAAATAACTTAAATAAGGACAACATACGTAGCTAAAGACAGAAAAAATGGTGATTTTATTTTTTCATATGATAGAACAAGAAAATCTATCATTCATTACATACTAAAGATTAATAGATTAATGTCTTTATTTAGAAATTCATCTTCAATATTGTCTCTGTCTCCACTTTGATTTTTCTATTGAATCATTTCAACTGTACAGCCACTTCCACTGGTTAAAATGGGAAACTTTCGTTTCCATAGACATTCTGTTACATATATGGAATCCATTATATAAATTTTCAGGATGTTTTGGTAAATTGTTTTAGTGGACTTGATCTGAATGTAAATTTAAAATCTTATCTGTAATGTAGAATTATCCATACCTGGTTTAAAAGAATGAACGAGTGGACTCGATCTAAATTAACTTTAAAATCCTATCAATAATATAGAATTATCCATACCTAATTAAAAAAATATATTACTAAGTATTTTAAACATATTCAGAGAATATCAGAAAATTATCAGAATTTAAAATCAGTATTTGCAAATCTAGTAAACAAATATTTACTATATATTATCAAAGCATTAAATAAATAATATTTGATAATTCTTAAAGCACTATATAATATTCTCAATATAATATTATCAATAGTAATACCACTATAAGATTCAATTTTCGCGATAAGTCTGTCGATTTACTTCTAAACAAAACTGAGTTGCTTGAAAACACCACGAGTCCGTAGGACGAGTGGTGTTTTCTTTAAGAAACTCTTTAAGAAACTATTTCATGAACAAAGTGATAGGTCAAAAATTCAGTAGAATGAAAGGAAGGAATTTAATAATAATACATTTGATCTAGGTAACCAAAATCTACTCATTTTTTGAATAATTCACAATTAGTCATAATCATGAAATATTTATTATAACTATAAATAATTTGTTATAATTATTTTTTACCTATAACAATAAATAATTTGTACACGAAAAAAATACATTATTCTCGACTATAATTATTATAAACGGTGCAATTGTAAAAATTTTGAATAGTATGACCGTTATTAGGTGGATACAATGTATTGTTGCTATTATTACTTGATGTACTTGGAGTATTCCTAAAAGTATTCACTATGTTCTGATGATGTTCGGCACTAAGATGTAAATACGGTTTCATCAAGTTCGAACTTCCATGTCCAGTAATTTTCATAGCTTGTTGTTCACTAACGCCAGATTGTACGAGTAGTAACTGACTAACTGCAGTGGCACGATTAGAGTGATTCGTTATTTTCACTTTTTTAGTGCCTAATCCTATCTTTTCTGCAGACATTTTTGTCCATTTGGATATTGTATTAATACCAATAGAACAATTCTTGTACCAATTACTATTATTATATTTATTCCACTTGCCATTCACAGTCATAAAAAGTCTATCATTGGTAATAGTTTCCCTTTTCTATATAAGTTTCCGGTATAATCTCACAGGACACATTTCAGGATTCTTCAAATTTTGAGTAAGCCATTTATTATCTGCACAGTTTTTATCACCACCTTGGCGGGTTTTGGAGAATATCGGGTTATATGCAATTCTGTTTGTTAAACAGCCTTTGTTGTTAGTCTCTTCCTTGAAAAAATGTAACATGGAAAAACTTGCTTCGTTACCTCTCCAAGCTAATTCTACGGCAGCTATATGAAAAAACTTCTTTTGGAGTCCCTCTGGCGTGTCTTCGTCCCATTGTAAGCACATATTTTAATATTCATCCGAAGTCATAGCGACAGAACTTATTTTCCTTTTGTCGGGTACAGTTTGCAACAATTTTCTCTTACTATCAGGAGCCGCTCTCGCTTCCTTGAAGCTTATATCTTTGAATTGATCAATATGTCTCTGATACTCACAGAAATATTTTTCTTGTACCAATTTTGCAGTAGTGTTCCATATGGTTTTAATAAAACTCTCCTTGTAATCACTACCATCAATTTTTCGCATGTTGAAGGCCCAGTCTTTTAGAATGAATGCTAGTCTTTCGTTGTTATTTTCTGCATCTAATTTGTAGTTGCGATCCACACAGAACATCATAAATTGTCTCAATATTGTTCTGAAGCTATTTTCTTGTGGCATTTTAAATTAATTAATATTTAAATGGGAATAAGCCACAATTAAAGGTTAAAATACGTTTATTGACGTTTCAATTTCCACTTCGGAAATCGTTCTCAAAATACAAACATTAGTAAATTAAACAAATTTTGTTTTTGTTACTTAGTGAAAAATTCTTCTAATAATTTAATTTTATCTGACTCATCTATATTGACAATTCAGACATACATTATACGTTTTAAAGTAGACGACTTTAAAATGATATTGCCAATATTGTTGAGTTGCGTTCCTGGGACGACTTTACTTATAAGATAGTTCATTCGATTACATGAAATCAACTTTAACGTGAGAATATCCGTCAGAAAAAATCATAACATGTAATTCGTCTTTAAAAAGACAAATACATGCCATGATGACAGTAAAATTCTCCCGTTAGTGATTCCATAGTAAATTATGAGGGAAAAACCAGGAAAAAACCTCATAATACTATCCCGACATGGTAAGTATTTGATCCTTCAATAAATACCAAATTCCGATTTTATATGTTTGTTATTTAAAAAATATAAATGATGCATTCTCTATATGTTACTGACTTACCAATACTGGTATTTTCCTTTTAATAACTTCCTCTTTCAATATGGGTAACCAGATCCTACTACATTCTGCCGAGGAATTCGCGACGCAATTGGTCTCATTTAGCATAATTAGAGCCGCTTCTTTGATTTTTCTCTTTTTTAAAAGCTTAAAAGGATAGGAAATAAATTCAACATTTCAACAACATTCAAAACAACAAACACGTTGAGATCTATTTTGTCCAAAACCAAACCTAACAATGAACAAGAAAGGACAAAGAATTGCATTTATAAAATACCTTGTGAATGCGATCAGTTTTATTTAGGTGAAACATCAAGGCCATTAAATGTTAGAATAAGTGAACATCAATCCTATATTAAAAATAGAGAATTTGATAGATCTCAAATATGTAAACATGCATGGGATAATGAACATAGGGTTCAATGGAATGATTCAAATATAGTCCTAAAAGAAACTGATGGTAAAAAGAGAAAAATCAAAGAAGCGGCTCTAATTATGCTAAATGAGACCAATTGCGTCGCGAATTCCTCGGCAGAATGTAGTAGGATCTGGTTACCCATATTGAAAGAGGAAGTTATTAAAAGGAAAATACCAGTATTGGTAAGTCAGTAACATATAGAGAATGCATCATTTATATTTTTTAAATAACAAACATATAAAATCGGAATTTGGTATTTATTGAAGGTAAACTAAATGCAAGATCAAATACTTACCATGTCGGGATAGTATTATGAGGTTTTTTCCTGGTTTTTCCCTCATAATTTACTATGGAATCACTAACGGGAGAATTTTACTGTCATCATGGCATGTATTTGTCTTTTTAAAGACGAATTACATGTTATGATTTTTTTCTGACGGATATTCTCACGTTAAAGTTGATTTCATGTAATCGAATGAACTATCTTATAAGTAAAGTCGTCCCAGGAACGCAACTCAACAATATTGGCAATATCATTTTAAAGTCGTCTACTTTAAAATGTATAATGTATGTCTGAATTGTCAATATAGATGAGTCAGATAAAATTAAATTATTAGAAGAATTTTTCACTAAGTAACAAAAACAAAATTTGTTTAATTTACTAATGTTTGTATTTTGAGAACGATTTCCGAAGTGGAAATTGAAACGTCAATAAACGTATTTTAACCTTTAATTGTGGCTTATTCCCATTTAAATATTAATAAATTGTCTCCATATATAAGATTTAGATTTTCTTGTGTTACTCGGTATATTTTCTTCAATGTTTTGGTTTATAACTTCGTTTGAAGTACCACCGAAACGACTCATTTTGACGTATACAGCTACAATAATTTTTTTGGCAAACGTCAAACTTTTCTTTGCGATCGGTATCCATGGTTACGTCGTTGAAAACACGAAGCTGATAGACCAATCAGAATTGAAAGACAGTTGGTGTTTTCGCGATAACACAAGCTGTCTTTGGTTTGTGATTGGTCCGATTTTGTGAAAATTTTAAGATGAGTGAAATAGTCTATATAATATTCTC
This sequence comes from Diabrotica undecimpunctata, assembly GCF_040954645.1. Taxonomy (NCBI): domain Eukaryota; kingdom Metazoa; phylum Arthropoda; class Insecta; order Coleoptera; family Chrysomelidae; genus Diabrotica; species Diabrotica undecimpunctata. The sequence goes on along the minus strand of NC_092809.1, from coordinate 74,413,686 downwards.
AAAGCACTTGCCAATTTAAAGAAATAATCCGTTCCTGTTTCAGAAATCTTCTTTAATCAATAACACCCATTTCTTGGGAAACGTTGATTGATTAATTTTTAAACCATAAGATGATAAAAACGTAGAAGAAAAACGTAGAAGACTTTTATAATCTTTTATTAACAAATATTTACTATAGGTATATTCTCAAAGCATTAAATAAATAATATTTGCATATTCTCAAAGCACTATATAATATTCTCAAAGCACAAAGAAGATAAAGGTAGAAGACTTTTACAATATTTAATTAACAAATATTTACTATATATTCTAAAAGCATTAAATAAATATTATTTGAATAAAAAGATATGAGAACGGGAAAAATAAACCTGAGTTTCCTGCCTCGAAATTGTGTATTTTTCCTAAAAAAAATACATAATCTTATTTTATGTCTTTTATTATATAAGAGAAGAAGAGAGATATATTATAGAATAATAAACTTACCTCTTTTCCATAACTATTTTTTTTAATTCTCAAATAAAAAAACTAGTTAAAAACTCTTACTTGACACAGGACTTAAAGACGCAAGTTCAATAATCAAAAACAAAATAATTATTATCCCTGATTCCAAAGCTAGACAGGTTGGTGACACTGAATTCACGTCCAATAAATGAGAAAAATAGGACACGTTCTATTTCGTCAATTTCTTCACGAATTTATTTATGAATTTATTCACTGCAAAATTGGATGTAAAATTGTGCTTTACACACATCAAATTTCACCTTGAAGCGACGTCATTAATTTCTTCGTGAATTTATTGTTGGTGTAAAGCCCACATAAGCGATATATCGTTTATTTAAAATATCAGATCAATTTACAACACAAGTTCAGAGACTGTTGTTTTTGGATGAATTCTGTTTTTCAGAAAATATTAATACGTTGATTTGTTTGGACATAACCTTTTCTCCTTTTTGCTGTGAAATTATTACTTGAATTTTCGTTTTATTCACACGATAAATGGTAAGATATTGTCTAAATAATTAAAACGAAATGTTAAGTTGAAGATGATCATAATACAAAACCGAAATATAATTAATTACATCTAAATCTTGCTGTATGAGACAATGATCTCATTTATCACGTTTAATGTAAATTTAAAGCCTGATTCGCAGAAAAATATTACATGAAATTACTTATGCGTACATGCCATAATAATATCTATGATTATATTACAGAAATTTTAGTAGTTTAAACAAAGAAATTCGCTTTCGACCGCTTACGCACATGTGGCTGATATTGTGGTTTCCCCTAATGTTTATTTAGTGAAATTAATTAGATTGGCGATGTGTTATATTAACGTAACCGATATTTTTCTAATAATAAAAATGTTACATCCAACTGACACTGAAATGATCCGATACTCGCGCTAAATTAAATTCTCTATCACGGCCACTATAATTATATTGGCGTTAAGTGACTATGATTGGATGCTTTTCTAAGTAACCATTGACGTTTAGGTGACCGGAATAATTGAAGTTGAAGAGTTTACGCTTAATCACAGAACGAAATAATACAGATAAATAGAGATAATGCAGTTTCTATACTTACTTTGTATTACTTTTATTTGTCTACAGTAAAATGCCGAGGCGACGGTCACGGAACTAGCGCCACTAAACGGCGTTGTCACGGGTAGCGTCACAGAATAACGCTTCTTGACATCGATTTTTCTAGTCATCATATATTTACTCTAAGTAGGTTAATATTAAAAACGGCATGAAAGATAACTAACAAAATATAGACATTAAATAAGAAGTGAGAAATTAAAAGAATATCTATTAAAGATTCGATTCGTAACGATTGCCAAAAATTAATAAAAGTCACATTGATTTAACTGTTTAAATTTTTATAATATTTCTCGTTTTAACATAATTTTATATAAATACAGTTATTATTTATAAAAATCTTTATCGTTTATATAATAATTAAATTTACCATCAAATGATATTTATTTATATTTTATTTTTATTACGTCATAGGTATGTCATAAGTAAACAACGTAGGTATGCTTTGTTAATTTATTAACAGGTGGCGTCAGGAGCAAACATAATTTATTGAATTTGTTTAAAATATAAAAAAAAATAAATAAAAAATTACTTTATTTAATTTAAAATATATTTTAAATTTAAAAAATATTTTTTAATATACCTTATTACTTTTAAACATCTTATTTAGATTATATAACAATGGAATTTACTCTCAAATGATATTTGTTTATATTTTTATAATTCCATATAAATATCTTCTTCTTCCTTCTTGAATATATGCTTTAAAACTTGTTTCTTCTTTAATATCAGCCTCCTAAAACTTTTTGTAGATGTATCTTAAAAGAGATACATCTACAAAAACTGCTGCTGAATAGAAATTTGTTTGAACATAATTTGTATCTGTAGAGTAGGGAGGGCGAGTTAAGTTTCACAGCACTTAGGCCACAATAGACCCATTGTGCATCCTCCCAGGGAGCTGTCACCCTTAGCTCATTCTCCATCCTGCCATTTCTAGGAAGGTGGACAAGTCACCAGGAGACATCTCTCTTATGTGGGCAGGTGTGGGCCAGGACTCGCCGAACGCGTACTCTCGTATTAACGATAACTCCGGGTATTCACATAGGACATGCTTTACAGTTTCGTCTTCTCGTTCACACTTCCTACATAGAGGTGTGTCTGCTAGCCCCAGTATATGTAGGTGTTTGCTTAGTTGTCAATGACCAGTTAAAAAACCAACTGTCAAACGTAGGTTTTTCCTGGTCATTCCCAAGTACTTCTTTGATGTTGACTCTTAAAGGTTACTTAGTGTTACCCTGGTAAGTTTACATCTTTGTCCTTCTTCCCATCTTTTTACGGTTTGCGTATGGGAGTGATTTTTGACAATTTCCGCGATTGTTGTAGTTGAACAACCAAAAAGATCCCCAGGTCCTAAGAGTCTTAGGACTGCCGTCTTCCTAGATAATTGGTCAGTGAGCAATGCGGTTGCCTTTATTCCTATTGTGTCCTTTAACCCACCTCAGGATGATGGTATTACCATCCGAAGCTTGAGTTAGTGACTCGTGACATTCCATTACTAAACCTGATGACCCGTGGTCTATTCAAGGTTAGCAGCGCTTGTCTGCTATCTGTACAGATCATTATAGTTTTCCCTGCTATACCTTTTTGGGTTATCTCTTTTGCGGCTATGGAGATACCAGTCAGTTCTGTCTGAACTTCTTCTTCTTCACGTGCCATCTCCGCGACGGAGGTTGGCAATCATCATGGCTATTCTGATTGATTCTGTCTGAACTACGCTGGCATTTTTACTCATACCCCACTTTTAGGTTCAATGATCTGGAGTATATCCCGCATCCTGAGCCTTCTTTCATTTTGGAGCCATCGGTGTATATGCAATAGGCATTCGCCACGTTTGTCTCCATATACTGTCGTGTTTCAATTTTGTAGGGTTTGTTAAAGACAAACTTTGGATCAATTGAGTGACAGCCTGCCTGTAGCAGTGGTAGCGCATCCAGCTCTCTCCGCCAGAAACGAGTTCTCAATTGTCTCATTCCTACATCAAGGTTTGCACCAGCTGAGCGCAATCGCATCATTGTCACTAGCGCCACCTCTTTGACATATATATCTAGAGGCGTGATGCCAATGATCAACTCCATTGCAGCCGTTGGTGTTGTTTTCATGCCACCTGTTATATTTATGCAAGCGATCCGCTGAATATGGTTTAGTTTGTTAATCGCTGTTGCCTGTAGCACTTTTGGTACCCAAGCAATAGCTCCGTAAGTTAGCATTGGCTTAATGACAGCGGTGTACACCCAGGCGATCACCCTGGGCGTAAGGCCCCAGGTGCGTCCGACCGTTCGTCGACACTGCTCATAGGCAATATATGCTCTCTTAGCTCGACCATCTAAGTGTGAGTTCCATGTTAACTTCCTGTCAAGGGTAATACCAAGGTACTTCACCTGAAAAATTTAGACTGTAGTTTAGAATCCTTAGGGGTATTAAGCCCGTGATTCTTCTTTTCCTTTTAAAGAGGACCATCTCTGTTTTCTTAGGATTTATAGATAGTGAGTGTTCCTTACACCATGTTTCTATTAGTCGGAGAGCAACTTGTGATCTCTCACATAGTGTGTTCTCAAACTTACCACTTTGCAGGACAGCAATATCGTCTGCATAGGCTATTGTGTAGAAATCGTTGCTGCTGAGTTGGTCAACCAGGGTATTTAGAACTATGTTCCAGAGTAGTGCTGATAGCACCCCTCCCTGTGGACACCCTCTCGTAACCATGCCTCTAACAGAAACGTCTTCTACATTTATGCTTATTGCTCTATTAGAGAGCATACTGAATATCCATTCGCTTATGGCCTAGGGAACATTCCTGACGTTGAGCTTTTGGGTGATAGTTGGGAATGTGGTTTTATTAAACGCTCCCTCAATGTCTATGAATATACCTAGGGTGGATTCTTTATTATCCAGCGATCTTTCAATTCTTCCCACTACATGATGCAGTGCAGAATCGGTAGAAGTATATGCATGCTGATTTTAGTGAAGTGGGTTATGGAGCAGAACTTCATCCCTTATGTACCTCTCGCATAGCCTTTCCATCGTTTTCAACAGAAAGGATGTTAGGCTAATTGGTCGGAAAGCCTTTGGTAGGGTGTATTCCATCCTACCTGGCTTTGGTATGAAGACCACACGTACTTCTCTCCACTTCCTAGGAATATATCTCAGAACCAAAGAGGCTCTGAATATTTTCACGAGGTGCGGCAGAAGGATATTCAGTCCCCACCGTAGTAGGGCTGGATATATGCCGTCAGGCCCTGGTGATTTGAAAGGGGTGAAGCACAATATGGCCCATTTTACCTTTTCTTTATTAATCAGTTTCAACATAATATGAAATGGTAAAGATAATAGTAAAAACAGCAATTTTGTTGATTAATATAAAGCTTTGCCCTAGTCTACGTTCAGTAAGTACCATCTACTGAACCCTTTTTTATAGGACAAGGAAGAAGCCTTCACCGTTAGAATTTGTTCTCCAGTTACGGTAATTAAGAGTTTGCAGCAAATAAGATTACAAGTGACAGTTGACCACTCACTACTAACATAGTATTAAACCAGTGTTGCCAAGTACAAAACATGCAAATCGAAACTATTATAATTAATAAAATAATATTAAGTGCCATAATACAAATATTATTAGATTTATGAAAGTCAAATTATTGGCTAAATTTTTCTAAGTTGATATAGGTATAATCCATGTTTTCTTAAAAATTAAGTTCTTTAAAAATGATTTTTTATATCTATATGTTTGCTCTTTTAGACTTTTCATAGCTGTTAGACATTCAGATCGTACTTTTATTATCACAATATAAAATTGTCTTGGCAATTACATTAAAATTTCCCAATATAGGGTAAGTCCGGGAGGGATGGCTCGTCGGGTGAGATGACTCGGTCGAATATATCACAGTTTTATCCTATTTACAGATTTTACCTATTCTGAATATTTTATGGCGTCTTTATAGCATAAAAAATCATTTTTTTCTATTGGTATTTAACAACGTATCTGTATAAGTTTCATATTCTCTTAAATATTTGGGTGCTTTTATTTTTCTTCCTGTTTTTGTTGTTTCAATTTTTGCCATACATTCTTCATCAATTTCATAACTTCAATTTCGCTATTCTGTCTTAACTAGCTTCATTTAAATCATCATCTTGAATTTCTGCTTTTATACTATTTATTCCTCCTTCAGTTCATTTTCATATTGTATTTCTACTGCTTTCTTCTTATCTTTATCATTCGCCATATTATTAGTGATTTTATCATAATTAGTTAACGTTTCATCAAATATCACATCTCTCGAACAAAAATTTCATTAGTTTCATATTTCCATAATCTATATCCAGCTCCTATATATCCTATCATTATACAAGGTTGTACTCTTCTTTCTAATTTGCTTTATTTTGGTAAGACCACTGCCCCTGCTTTTCTTCTAAATACTCTCTTCTGTAATAAATCATTTTTATTGTATCATCTTGTTCTAGGTGTTTCTCATTTACATATTTGTTTTAGTTGTTGTTCTATTTAACTCATATGCTGAGCACATAATTGTCCTCCCTCCCTATAACTCTGGGTATATTAGTTTCAGCAAATTTGGTCTTTTCTTTTTTTAATAAGCTTCTGTTCATTCTTTCTAAAATCCCGTTTTTTGTGGAGTACATGGCATTGCATATTCCACCTTAATACCTTTATTTTTACAAAAATCTCTACGTGCATTAGATATAAATTCCTCACCGTTATAACTCTAAATCTTTGCGTTTTAGATTATGCTCCAATTAATAATCATCTATTAATATTTAAAAATAATTATATCCCTCTACCTTTCTTGTAAGCAGGATCGATCGAGGCCAAGTATGTCAATTTCGAAATGACATAACCCAATAACAAATAATTTTACATTTTACCAGCATTTTTATAATAACCTTTTATAAGTTTTTATAAAAAACTTAGCGCTCTTCGACCCAATACTGCCCTGCTCCTTCGTCACCAAAATTTGGAAGCGGTGTTATAACCCAGACAATTATCTCATAATCTCCAACATCCTTGCTATGGACTATTGCAATAAAAGAGTGTATGAACCAATCCCAAACACCCAATATATTCCCATAAAATACAGGTTTGCGCAGCAGTAAGAACAACAAAAAGATTACATTTTTAAAAGACCAAATAGATAACCTTCGCAAAAGACATAGACATGGCCATCAATAACCTGAGCCCTAATTCAGGGAACTGCGACATTTTTTTGGATATAATCAAGAGAATATTATGGTGATACATGTCCAGAGGTTCCAGATCTGAGGACCGGTATGAAATGCTGTCAAATGCTGCAAAAACTATTCTGGTCAAATGCAAAAGATTATACACTCAAAACCTATTCGACGGAGAAACAATAGCATAACGAACAGTTATGATGGAAATACTCAGCGCAGTAAGACAAATAAAATATATGAACAATTTGGACAGAATGTATATGATACACAGTAGTAAGAAATTTCATTACAAAGGTCAAGAATACCAGAAGAATGCCAGAAATCAAAAATAAAGCGTTAAAGTAATAGCACTTTTAGAGCCAGGAAAGGAGCCAGACTCGCTCTAAAGTTACCGATCAGCCTTCCTCCTATGCCATTTTTTGAGGTATACGAAACATAGGAAACATAGTCGAGCATAATCGCATACCACAAAAAGCAGATTTCAGACCAAGTAAATCAAAACTCTATGATGAGTAAAACTGTGCTTGTAAAAACTGTTGAGTCCCTGTTACAAAACACGCGATAGTATATCACTCTGGAGTAAAAGAAGAGCTGATGGAGAAGACAGAATAATAGCCTAGCCCAGGAAACCTTTCTGCTTCCATTTTCTTTAATAATCACGCGCGATCAATCAACACCAGAGTAAATGAAACACTTCATTTATGCGACGACCTCGTCATCCTCGTTCAGGGAAGATCTTTTAAGGAAATGGAAAGCAAAAAAATTCACTCAAACCAAATCCAGCTTAGACGCAAGTAAGTTCCTTCCATAGACAGGTCGCATACGTCTTTCAGAAATTCAGAAGCGGAAATCGAAACGTCAATTAAACTTATTTTACAGTAATATTGTGGCTTATTCCCAATAATAATGGTAAATTACGTAGATAAAATATGCATAATTAAACAAAATAGACTATTATTATCTGTAAGATATTTTGGTTGCATTAATTATGTGGAACTTCCTATAATTTTGGTTATTATAAAACCGTCTTCTGAGATAACAATATTACGCGGTTTGGTAAAATCTGGCAGGAAATAGAATAGGGAATATTAATTTTGTCTTGATAATGACACAATCGAAGTCCAATCTGAAGTCATTGACTGAGATATCATTAATAGTTGTAAAACACATTAAAAAAATTAAACAATTTTTTTTTGTTACTTTGTAAAAAAATTATTTTAATAATTTAATTTTATCTGACTCATTCATATTTACAATTCAGAGATATCTTATACATTTTAAAGCAGATGACTTAAAAATTATATTGTCAATATTTTTAAGTTGCGTTTATGGGACGACTTTATTGAAAGATGGCTCTTGTATCATTCGGTTATATGAAATTAAATTTAACTTTAAATACCCATCAGAAAAATAATAGCATGTGATTTGTCTCTTAAAAGACAACCACATGCAGTGATGACAGCAAAATTCTTTTGTTCATGACGAAACAAAACCAAAACAAGAACTGATACTATCCCGACATAGTAAGTATTTTTTCTTACATTTAATTATAATTTCTTTGAGAAATGGCAAATGTAGTAACGATGATAATGATGATGATGATAATGATGATGATGATGATGATGATGATGCTGATGATGATCATTAAGATGATCATGATGATGATGCTATCTAATCTGAACAGAACCACCTATTTATTTAGGTATGTTATAAATGTGTGTGCCATTGACAGTTTTCTATTTCTTAAAGCTTGCTCATTTGCATTCTATCTTACTTGTAGTGTATTCAAAAGTTTGTCGGGGTGGTCAGACTATTTTTATAAATTATTGTACAATACTGAAACAAGAAGGTATCTATACTTATAATTTTTCTGCTTTGAGAACTTTTATATTTCGTTCCATTTGGATCTTCTAGAATTTTTTGAGAGTTAACCTAAACGCTGCAATCACTGTATTGTGATCAGTAGCTATATACTCTGTCTTTGAGTAATTTCTAGGTGGTAGAAAAATGGATTTGTTACTACCATTTCCTTTTCTTATACAAATTCGACCAAACGACCAAAGACTAATTATAAGATGAGATAATTAAAAAAAATTTGCTTCAGATATATATTATCTTGCCAAACTATAAACACACAATCTTTGGATTTTAAGGATTATCTTTTTCTACGTAAATTGAATTTTACCACTCACATACTTATGTAGTTAACATTAATGACACTAAATTAGGTAATTCCATAATATTATTTGAACAAGTGTAATAAAATTATTAAAGTGACATTAACTTATAATGCATTCGGTAAAAATTAAACTTGTATTATCATAAAATTTTACGTATATAAACTAAATAATGAAAATCAAATCAATAATTCAAATTTAATATTATTCTCAGTATTTCCTTGTTTTACGTGATATTATACAAATATTATTTTGTCGTGGGTTTTAACTAATGCTAATTTAATATACTCATAGGTGCTTATTAGACTTATTTCTAAAAGTGTGTTTGGTATTACCTAATGCAGTGTGAGTGTGTGATTATTGCCCAACTAAAAAACTAAATAAACTAATATGTAAAAAATTGAAGAATAACATAGATACACACCATCTCTTCATCGACTTCAAAGCAGTCTATGATAGTGTGAAAAGAACTGCATTATATAATGCAATGCTAGACTTGGGAATCCCACCTAAGTTAGTTAAGTTGACCCAGGGACCCAGTTTGGGTTGAAAAGAAAAGGGTTTCTTTTCAACCCAAACTTCATGTCTTAATCACTATAACCAATACGTTCTATGCTTCTATTTCGACACTCCCAAATTCAGATCAGATCATCCATCATCCACCACCCATTCCATATTATTAAATTCTTATTTTACTTCTCTACACAATTCCCTCAGGGTTTGGCTTCGGTTCTCTGGGGACCTCAGCCTTTCGTAGTCTATCCGTTTATCACAATTTTCTCATAACACCTTAATTTTCATTCTCTTTACTCAAATTTAACAGAGCCACATACAACAATTTCATTTTACTATTATAGCCAATATAGACCAATAGTTCATTCAACTCACCAACTTATAACTTAATCTTTTATCTTCCTATGTACCTAGTGTTGCTTTATAACAGATAGGGCTTTTTCTCAAGTTATAAGTTAAGTACTTTACGACCAATATATTACTAAACCACTTTCAACCATCAAATTTTGTCCATTTCATACTAGTCAACACACAAAATATAACTACTTCACTCAGTTTGTCAACATCCAATCAGATATTCATATTCATGAACTTACAACTCAAGAAGTTTTACATTTTCCAGGTACCAAATGTTGTTTTTTGACATACAGGGCCTAATATAATTGAGTTGTAAGTTAATTTTTACATGAACTTTATATCATAATAGTTTTATTTCATTCATTGAACAACATCCTCACATATTAAATATATCAATTCCAATAATTTTTTAAGAATCCAACTTTCCACCAGTGTCTAGTTTCCATTTTCCAGGTACCAAATGTTATTAAAACATAAAGGGCCTTATATAAGAATCTTTTCATCACACCACTCGACACTGTATAGTTGGTTGCCTAACTATAATCACATAATTTTCTCACCACAATTTCATTTCACATACATAATTTAAAACAATAACATTGATGGTTGATACTGTTATAATTTCATTTTATTTCAACTTTTACAATTTTTAAACAACGTTGGCTTCTGTCTTAAATAGACATATACAGTTACACTGACTGCTCTGTCATAACTTCCGTCTTAACCTGTTAAAATTGTCATTTCAATCAGTTGCTTTGACAAAGTCCTCGTAGACATACCGTCTCAGGACTCGCAACTAATGTAGAGTCATATGTCGCCCTGTTACCTATCCAACGGTGACTTTAACATCTTAAATGTAAATTAGACATAATGTAGATCAAATCTTATTTAACAATTTTTAAAGGGTTTTTACCCACATATTTAGTGGCTACATCCATGTATTAATTTGTAAGTAGTAACCACACTTTTACATTAACCTTAGTCAAAACTTAAATCTTTTCATGTTCTTTTTAATTAAGTGGTTAAATACTATTTTAGGACACTGATGATGGAATATTTATTCCGAAAACGTTTTGTCAATGCAACATAGCCCAACTGGGTTTTTTATATACCTTTTATAAAGGATTTTATTCAAAATTTCTATTAATAATGGTCTAAGACGGGGGGAGGCGCTGACGTGTCTCCTCTTTACTATTGCCTTGGAAAGGGAATCAGACAATTAAATATTAGAATAATAAATAGAACTATTTTTAATAGATCCTGCATTTAGCAGGAGCAGAAAAGTGAGCCGAATGCCAGACAGGTCGAAACCAACAACGAATGAAACCAGCAGCCAGAACGAAATGATGGAACTAATAAGAGAAATAGCAAGCGATAATAAAAAGAAAAACAGGGATCTGGAAGTGATAAAAAATACAATGGGTAATATGATTGAGGAACTAAAAGAAATTAGGAAGGAAAATAGTGAATACAAATTGCAAATGGAAGAAATAATAAGAGAAAATGAAAATCTAAAGAAAGAAATGACAACGATGAAACAAAAAATAGATAAAATAGAAATAGCCTTGGAAGCATGTCAGAAAGAAAAGAAGAAAAATAACCTAATAATGAGAGGCTTACCAAAAGACACAATAGAAGTAGAGCAACTGGAGAACTTCATAGAAACAAAAATGGGAGTAAAATCAGAAATAAATAGGGTACAAAAGATAAATGAAACAATGTGTATTATCGAATGTAAAAAATTCGAAGATAAAATGAAAATACTGAAAGCCAAGGGTAAACTAATAAACTATAAGCAACATAGAGTATATATAGAATGTGACCTAACATTAAAAGAGATAGAGATACAAAGAAATCTTAGGAAGATAGCAGCAGATGAAAAGACTAATGGGAAAAGGACAAAAATTGGATATGGTTTCATAATTATAGAAGGCATTAAGTGGAAATGGAATCAAAAAACAAGCCGGATAGAAAAAATAACATACAATACACAACCAACTGGTTCAAAAAACTAGCTGAAGAAAACACAATGACGGACCGAGAAACAAAACAGGCACAGAACAGGGACATGAGCAGATCTAAAGATAATAACACAAACCGAAGTAAAAACAAATTGAAGTACAACTTAAACACAGAAAAGAACAAAACAATTTGGAAAATGGCATCATGGAATGTGAGAGGTATAAATGGGAAGGAAATAGAACTGGGGGAAGAAATTAGAGATAAGAACATTGAAATAGTAGCTATAACAGAGACAAAGAAAAAAGGAAAAGGAACAATAATATTAGAAAACGGAATGTTACTAATATACAGTGGAGTGGAAGAAACGAAGAGAGCTCAGGCAGGAGTAGCGTGCATGATAAAGAAGGAGAGTATCAACAAAATAAAAAATTGGATATATTACAACTAACGTATACTAAGAGTAGACATAAATATGGATACAGAGGAAACCAATACAAACCTAATCATATGTTATGGACCAGATGAAGACGCAACAAAAAACGAAAAGAATGAATTCTGGGACAAATTACAAGAAGTGATAAATGATTGTACAGAGAAAATTGTTATCACAGGAGACATGAACAGCAGAGTGGGGAAAGAAACAGAAAAATGGAACAATGTCATCGGACCTTATAGGGAGTACAAACTAAACAAAAATGGAAAATGACTACTCGAATTCTGTCTAGATAATAACCTGGTGATTATGAACACACACTTCCAACATAAAAGGATACACAAGATCACAAGAGAAGTCAAATCAAGAGACGAACAATCAATTATAGACTATACTATAGTGCAAAAAACAGAGAAGAACTGGATAAGAGACGTAAGGGTAAAAAGAAGTTATGAAATTGGTAGTGACCACTATCTACTAGAAACCACATTCAAAAGCAAAAGAAAAGAAATAAAAAGAAATGAGAACATAAACAGAAAACACAAAGAAATAATAAAAATTTATAAATTAAGGGAAGAAACAACGAGAATAAGATACTCAGAAGGACTAGAGAAAGAGATGGACAATGAACATGAAATAACAGAAACAATAGAAAAAGAATGAGGAAAATTTAAAAATGCGATGATAAAACAGCTAAATCAATATGTGGAACCACAAGAAATAACAACAGAGGGAAACGAACATCTTGGTGGAACGATGAAGTGAAAAGAGAAATAAAAGAAAAGAAGAAATTATGGAAAGAATACATCCAAGACAAAACACAACAAAAATATGAAAATTATAAGAGACAAAGAACAAAAGTTAAAGAGATAGTTAAGAAAGAGAAAAAGAAAAGTTGGGAAAAATTCGGGGAAAAAATGGAAGAAAACAGCAAAGAAAACGTAAAATTATTTTACAGAACACTGAAAAACCTAAGAAGCAACAAAGAAACGAAACTGAAACAAATAATGAACAAGAAAGGAACAATAATAAACGACGATAAGACAATAATGGAAAGATGGAGGGAACATTTTCAACTGATACTGAATGGAAATCAAGCGAATACAATGGAGAAGGAAAGCCACAACAGGAGAGTATCCATGAGAAACACGGAAAATCCAGAAACTATAGAAAAAGAAGAACTGGAAAAAGCAATAAGAAAGATAAAGATTGGAAAAGCACCAGGAAGCGATGAAGTAGCACCAGAAATGATGAAATATATAGATTTAAAAGCAAAAGAAAAATTGTTATACATATATAACCAAATATGGAAGAGAAAAGTAATACCCAGAGAATGGACAAATGCAGTAATTATACCTATATACAAGAAAGGAAACACAAGAGACTGTAGGAACTATAGAGGTATATCACTACTATATGTAGCAGCAAAAGTATACGAAACCATAATAGAAAGGAAAATTAGAAAAGAAATAGAACATAAATTAGAGGATGTACAAAGTGGATTCAGGAAAGGACACAACACACAAGACCATATATTCACCATGCAACAAGTAATAGAAAAAGCCTTAAAGAAAAATAAAGAAATACAGCTAAGCTTTATAGACATGGAAAAAGCATTCGACTCAGTCAAAAGAAAAGATATATGGGAAAGCCTAAAGAAGAAACAAGTAAGTGAAGAACTGATAGAAGCAACAAAGAGTATATACATGAAAACAACAAATACAGTAAGAATGTTAAATATACAGTCAGAACCATTTCAAACGACCCAAGGAGTTAGACAAGGGGGAAGTCTCAGCCCAGTACTATTCATAAATGTAATAGATGAGATAGTGAAAGAATGTAATAAAACATTCAAGAAATACTGCATCGGTTGGAACAAAATGCAAATGATAAATGCTGAGATGTGTATATTTGCAGACGACATAGTATTAATTGCGGAAACTGCAGAAAAACTGAAATACAACTTAGAGAAATGGTACCTAGAAGCAAGCAAATACAACTTAAACGTAAACAAAGAGAAGACTCAAATAATGAAAATATCAAGGAAACAAGGGACGGAAGATCAAATAGAAGTAATGATAGACCAACAAAAAATAATACAGACAAATTCATACAAATACTTAGGAACAGTAATCAACAACAAAGGAGACATCGAGGATGATCTTAACAACAGAATGGAAAACACAGGAAAACTATTCCAAGCACTAAATAGAGGATTCCTTAATAACAAAGAAATATCAACAAAGACCAAGATGACAATATACAAAACAATATATAAACCTACAGTAACATATGGAGCAGAAAATTGGATATTAAACAAAAGACATCAGAGCAGAATTCAGGCAGCAGAGATGAAATACCTCAGAAGAACGATAGTAGTAAAAAGAACTGATAGAATCAGAAATGAAGAAATAAGAGAAAGACTCAAAATGAAACCGATACTCGAGTCAATCAAAGAGAAAAAATTGGCATGGTTCGGACATCTAACCCGGATGGACAATAATAGACAAGTAAAAAGAGTGTGGGACGCCAAACCAATAGGAAAGAACAGAAGAGGAAGACCCATTAAAGAATGGAACAGTGACATCTCGCAGATACTGCAGAGTAAGGGTAAGACTTGGCAGGAAGCAACACAGATGGCATCCAATAGGAAGGAATGGAGAAAGTTCGTTAACAGCTAGGACACCTCAGAAGACTGTCAAATATTGTAATTTAATGAATTGTATTGTAAACGGCCCAACACCGAAAGGTACAAATGGGTTCTACTGATTAAGTTTAATAGATCGACGCAAATTCTCGCCTTCGCTGACGATATAGTTACAGTTGGTAGAAGTATGAGAGACATGGTTCAGTGTTTTACAAGGCTTGCGGACGCGGTAAATGAATTAAGACTTATGGTAAGCGAGGAAAAAACCAAAATTATGTTGGCAGAGAATTCAAATTAATAATCATACCTTTGAGCAACTGAAAGAATTCACATATCTTGGATCGCTAGTAAACGCAACAAACACGACAAGCGACGAAATAAAAAGACGCATAGCAATAGCAAATAGAACTGTTCACGGTCTCCAGAAACATAAAGCTAAATATATACAAGACCTTAATAAGACAGGTTTTGATATATGGGACTAAAACGTGGACCTTATCTTAAATAATATGAAAGACTTCGTGGTATTTTTGAGAGAAAAATTCTTAGAAAGCTTTTTGGGGCCGTAAATGAAAATGGGCTATGGCGTCGAAGATACAACTTTGAACTATATCAGTTATACTCAGATCCAGATATTGTGAAATTCGTTAAACTGCAGGGGCCAACCCATGTAGGTCTCTGCACAAGTAAGACACATTGCTAGGATGTTAGATCACGAATACACGAAGAGATTAACATTTTCAAAACCAAAAGGCACAAAAAGTAGAGGACGAACACGAAAGAGATGGATTGATGATGTGGAAGAAGACCTACAGGTTCTAAGGGTCAGAAGATGGAGGGAAGTTGCCAGGAATTAAAAATAATTTTAATAGAAATACACGGAACGTTTAAATGAAACGGAAACCAAAAACACAAGCTTACCACTGTAAATTAGGTATAGTCCGATTCACCCTTTTTGGCCAATTTGAATAGCGTTCCACGCGTCGATTATCACTGCGCCGAGCTTTGACATCCTCTGTGATCTCTTCTTTAGTCTTCCAAGGTCTCAGTCTCCCGACGTCTCAGTCTCCCGAGCCCCCACGACTACACTGATCACTAATCAATGCGTTACTTCTACTGGGAACAGCGGACGTTTCATGTATACAGTCATTGGTGACGTATAATATATATATATATATATATATATATATATATATATATATATATATATATATATATATATATATATATATATATACATATATATACATGTATTTGTAAGAAAAATAAAAAATTATCACTGGGAAGATTTTCGAAAGAAATGGAACATGATTTTTACGATCTGCAAGAAAAAGACAGGTCGATTGACTACCTAAAAAAGCTCTACGCAGGGGAAGAATACCAGAAATTACTACAAATAAAGAACTTAATACTTAAAAGCCTGAAGAACAAAAAAGCAGCAGGTAAAGACAGGATACCAAACAAATTACTAAAATATTGTGGAGCAGCAATGACAGAACAATTAACAACATTAATTAATAAAATTATAAACCACAATAAAATACGGGAAAAATGGAGAACGAGCAAAATAATTCTATTATACAAAAAAGGTGATAAAAAACAGCCAGAAAACTAGAGAGGTATAAACTTGTTAAATACTGCTCTAAAACTTTACAAGTGTTAATAAATCAAAAGATAAGTTTAGCAGATGAACAACAGGGTTTTTGTAGTGGAAGATCGTATACTGATGCAATTTTCGTTATACAACAAATTACTGAGAAATCACGAGAATATAATAGACCAGCATTTCTGTGTCTGATTGACCTAAAGAAAGCGTTTGACAGAGTAAGACTTAAAGATGTAATACATCCTCTGTGTAATAGGGAAGTTCTCCTAAATATTATAAAAACTATCGAAAACATCTACCAAAACAGCCAAATGAAAGTCAGAATAGATGGACAACTTACAGAACCTATAGAAATAGACAGCGGAATAAGACAAGGGGAGTCATTGAGCCCCATTCTCTTGAATTTGATTATGGATGCAATCATCAAAAGCGTTAACAAAGGAAGAGAATACAAAATGGGAAATAAAAAAATTAAAATACTCTGTTACGCAGACGACGCAATATTGATAGCCCAAGATGAAGATAGTCACCAAAGACTGGTCCACAGATTTAACATAAGAGCAAAAGAATTTAATATCACAATCTCATCTCAGAAAACTAAACCAATAGTAGTCAGCAAAGAACCAACCAGATATAAAATACAAATTGATAGCGTCAGTATTGAACAAGTAATGGAAATAAAATACTTGGGAATTACACTGTCTAGCTAAGGAGACCTGGACAAAGACGTGAGATATCAAGTACAAAAGGCAAATATACTGGCAGGATGCCTTAATAACACTATATTGCGAAACAGACACATTAACACTGAGATGAAGTCAAGAATTTATAAAGCCAGTCTAAGACCAATAATGACATATGCTTTAGAAACAAGACCCTAACAGCCACAACGCAAAGGCTACTGGAAACGGCGGAGATGAGAGTACTGAGAAGAATTACAGGAAATACGCTGAAAGATTAAAAGAGAAGTGAAGATATTAGAAGAAAATGTAACGTACAGTGTATACATGAATGGACACAACAATAGAAAAAAAGAATAGAATAACCACATAAGCAGAATGGAGGAGACCCGTGTCGTCAAAATAGCAAGAGATAAGTCACCAATCGGCAGAATAAGTATCGGACGACTGCACAAAAGATGGAGTGATAACCTTCCATAGAGGTATTAATCGGCCAATGAACAAGCAGAATGGCTTAAAAAGAGAAAAAAGAAGAAAAATATATTAAAAGGTGTAAAGGTTTTTTTAACTTACGTTATTGAGATTTGTTTTTCTTGGATGTTTTGCTAATAGGTGACAATTTCACGAACATCTCATTAATTGAGTCTAATATTAAAAATTATATGTTGTAAATTTTTTTTTAATTAAAAAATTGTTTTATAAACTGACATATACGAAAAAGACCAATAAAAAACAGATTTAAAAAGCCAACTGTGATTTATGACTTATAAGGTTAAGAGTAAATGTCATTTCTGGACATTACACATGACAACTGGAGAAAATACCGCCGGTATGGACAGTGGAAGTGTGACGTCACAACTGTCAATTACTTTCCAAACAAAAGTTGAAATGCCCAATCTCAAGACTTTTTAAATTCTATAAAGTTAACATTTTGCTTCCTCTGCTGCTTTTTTTTAAGTATAGTGTTTTTTACGATAATACCATCATAATTCAGTGTTCTATTTCTATGAAATATAGTTTAAAAATTTAAATTAAAGACATTCTAACCATACTTTATTGATACATGCATTTTATTGCTATTTTTATAAAACAACATGCTTTATTATTTACACAACCTTGTAAAATTGTTGTAGTAACTATTAGAATACACTTAGATATTGCAAAAAGCGGAAAGATTCTGTAAAAAAAAATGAAAAAATAACGAAAAATACAAATTATCCACACTAAACAAGGTTGGTTTGGAAAGTGAAACTGACAGATGTCAATAAAATCTACGTCATCACTTCCACGGTCCATTCTCTGGGTTTTTAAGTGGACTGTAATATTTTAATATGGTACGTAAAGAATACTAGTAACTTACAACTAACTTTTATTTCTCTACGTATTATAGGTAACACAACCTGGTGGGTACTATATGTGACAATATACGTGGTTACACAAAGTTATTAGTTTCACAATCGCGAAGACAAATTTTCTTATTGCTAAATAATTGAGAGAAAGACACGCTCTGAGAATCAAATCACAAATTTTGTTATTAAAGCACCATGTTTCTTCCGCGAGAGTTTCTAACAGACAGGGGTTTTGGGCTGTCGCCGATGTCGGGGACAGGTCATTTTTAATAGGATTTAGTAAGTACCGTTAGAGTTTATTGATGGAATGAATAGGGCGTCTTGGCATACAGGGTGGAGTGAAGTTATGAACAAAGGGAAATATACTATTTTGAAAATTACAGGGTTGTAAACAAAATCAGTTTACAACCATACTGCCCCCCAGAGAAATGTCTAGTATCTTGTAGCCTTACTTTTTCTATAAGGCGGAAGAAGGGCCAAAAACATGCGTTGAAGTCTTATCTGGCGGTAAGGGGATCAGTCTAGTGATAGGGCGAATGAACGTTCCACTTTTCGTGCGAACTTGAACTGCTCGAACGTTGTGGTCTTTTCCTTCATAAACTTCGGTCACTTGAGCTAGTGGCCACTGTAAGGGAGGGTAGTCAAGGTTTTTAACCAATACTAAATCGCCGACTTTAATATTAGGAGTTATGTGAATCCATTTGGGTCGGTTTTGGAGCCGATTTAGGTAATCAGAGGTCCAACGCTTCCAAAAGAGTTGCTGAACTCGAGTATATTGCTGCCAGCGCTTCAGTCGATTATCCGGAGTGCATGAAATATCTACCTCTGGATAAGATAACAGGGGAGCACCTATTAAGAAGTGTCCTGGAGTAAGAGGCTGTAGGTTTAATGGATCAGTAGACAATGGGAATAGAGGGCGAGAGTTAAGAACGGCCTCTACTTGAGCAAGAATAGTGCAGAATTGTTCAAAGGTATATACAGAGTTACCGGTGATTTTAATCAAAAGTGACTTAGCACTTTTAATTGAGGTTTCCCATAATTCACCCCAGTGTGGGGATCTGGGAGGAATAAATTTCCAAGTGATATTTTGAGAAGCAAGGAACTCGTGAAACACATGAGGCTGTGTTGAGAAATGTTTTCTAAGAAGAGTGAGATGGTTATTGGCACCCACAAAATTAGTTCCATTGTCACTGTAGATAATAGATGGGATACCACGTCTAGCTATGAATCTTTTAAGACAAGCCAGGAAGGCGTCTGTCGTGAGGTCAGACAAGGCTTCTAAATGGACTGCTTTGGTAGCTAAGTATACAAACAATGCTATGTAACCTTTAGATGTAGGAGCTCTTCTCAAGGAAGAGGACTTTATGCAAAAGGGGCCTCCAAAATCTATTCCTGTGTTTTCGAAAGGTCTTTTCTATGTGACTCGTTCACGAGGGAGATCTCCCATAATTTGGGTTAAGGCAATGGCATTAAACCTAAAGCAAGTGTTGCATGAGTGTATTATACGTTTTACACACCTAAGTCCGTCAAGGGGCCAATATCTTAAGCGGACATTGTTTAAGGTGGTTTGAGATCCTGCATGTCCCAGACGCTGATGCTCTGAGGTGAGCAACAGTGTAGTGAAGTGATTACGCGCAGGGAGCAGTAGGGGGTGTCGTTGATCAAAGGGTACATCCGAATACTTGAGTCGATCACCTACTCTAAGTAATGTAGACCTGTCAATGAAGGGATTCAGTGAAGCAATTTGCTTGTTAAGTAACAATCGGCCTTGTGTCAGAGATAGTATTTCGGACTTAAAGAAAATGGCTTTAACTTGACGTATTAGGAATAGCCTGGAATCTTGCAATTCCTTAGGAGAAAAATGACCAGATAAGCGGTCTTTATGTCGGCATTGTACACAAACCGACGTATTTACGCCGATTTTATAAATTTAGTGAATGATGAGAATCGGTTTATATATTCGATCCAACAATTTTCCTGAGTTTTGGTATATACATTAACTCCTTTCTTTTCTTCAGGGAGATTGACCATAGGCTCAAACGAGCTATGTTTAAACCAATAGCTAGATCGATCTAGTAGAAATGATGGTCCAGATGCCCAAACGGATCTGGCGTGATCTGAAAGCTTGCCCTGAGATAAGAGGTCTCCGGGATTGAGTTCAGACTCTATGTGCTTCCACTTTGGGGAAGGGCTAGCGTTTTGGATTATTTCCACCCTGTTTGCCACAAAGGTGGACAATTTTTTGGAAGGTGAGTGCGCCCAAGAGAGAGCTACCATAGAATCTGACCATAAGATACTGTCAGAAATGGTAAGATAACGAGATATTATGGCATAAAGCTTGGTGTAAAGACTGGTTAAGAGAACCTTTGCACACAACTCTAGTTTAGGTATAGTGAGAGGTTTTCTCACTGGAGCTACACGCGATTTTGCAGCAATAATTGTAGATGACACAGATGAATCAGAGTATTCTGCTCTTAAATACATGCAACATCCATATGCCTGAGTACTGGCATCACAAAACCCATGTAATTCGACTTGGACTACGTCGTTTTCATCGATTATGCACCGAGGAATCGAGAAGGAGGCCAGGTTGGTTAAACTTGACAAGAACTTAATCCAACTGTCTAAAAGATCGGGATCGGTTATAGTGTGGTCCCAAGAGAGATTTTTGGCCCATATTTGTTGCATTAGAATTTTTCCTAGAGGGTCAATCTTAGCGGGTCATAGCACTGCGCTATGACAGATAGAATTTTTCGTTTGGTGGGTGAACTAACAGTAAGCGACTCTGGAATGGCAACTTGGAATACATCAGTTGCGGGATCCCACTAGCCGGCTAGCACCTTGCATGGCCCTTTTTCAGGAAGAATGTCCTTTGACGCGCTGCTAAACTCTGCAGAGGACGCAGCAAGGGATGAATTGGATCTGATCTGGTGTATACTGAAGCCAGCGGAAGAAAGAGTAGAGCTTAACGAACGATGCAGTGAAATGATTTCTTCTTCAGTACTACAGCCTGATAAGATGTCATCCACATAAGTCTGATATATTAGGGTGTCTTTCACTGCCGTTGAACAAGAGGTATTTTGAGCAATGTCTTTTAGAACTCGACAGGCCAGATATGGAGCACTCTTTTGACCAAATGAAACTGTAGTTAGTTCAATGTAAGAGAATTGGTCTTGTGGAGTTTCTCGCCACAAAGCGTTCTGAAGAAAGTGAAAGGAGGGGTTTAGTTTCACCTGCCGATACATTTTCGTTATGTCAGCAGTAAATGCAAATTTATGAGTTCGGAATCTAAATTCGGAACAAAGAGAAATATACTATTTTGAAGCTTACAGGGTTGTAAACAAAATCAGTTTACAACCAACAACACTTCTTCTTTTATTTCTCTTTTTCTTATGAAGTACAATTACTAATAGAGTACACATTAAAATTTACCAGAAAGTTGTTTGAAGGAAAAAAAATTGTATACTACATACTTTAAGAGAGACTGAAAGTTGGAAAATTACAATGAATCAGTTGCTGAGGCATCATTGGAATAGAGAATGGTTATCTAAATATCATGGGTAGGAGTAAATAGTGCTATTTATTTATATCGTCCCTTTTGTTCATTGCATTGGCATTCTGAGAAATGAATGCCATTTCTAAGAACAGTATTTTAGTATAATTGGACTCTGTAGCTAAACCTCTGACAGATTCATAATTCATTTTATGATATTCTTTGTTGACATGTTTGACTTTGTTGGTGATATCTTTGAACAATCTTGCCAGTCTGGGTGTTATGTATTAAAGAAGTATATAAGCATTTGGTTCTCCGCTTGTGACAGTAATTTGCAACTCATATATATATATATATATATATATATATATATATATATATATATATATATATATATATATATATATATATATATATAATATATATATATATATAAATATATATATATATAATATATATATATATATATATATATATATATATATATATATAAAAGAGATAATATATATTTTTTATTTTATTTTTTTGAACCCATTTGAAATAAACATAATTCAAGGTGAATTTTCCATTTCCAATATAATTATGTCCCAAAAACTCATCTGGAAAATGGGAATATTAATAGAGATGCAAAAAGATTTTAGAAATTTAGAAATTTGAACCAGAATCGAAGTATCCTAAATTAAAAAAGTCTGCTTTAACCAGTAAGTACCTGAAAGAATTAATCCGAAGTGCTCTCACGTCTTATATTGTCCATCAAATGTGATAAAATAATTATTAAAAGAAATAAAATACTTAAATATGTTTAATTTTTAATAATTTAGTGTAATACACATATTATATGTGTACTTTTATTTATGTTTTCTGCTTCTCTTTCTTCTTCTTTTTCTCGCATTCTTTATGCCCTACAAGAGATCTAGGATAATATGGCCAGATCATGTTATCAATAAATATAATTTCTGAAAAAAAATTTTTTAATACCTTTTTTGCATAGTTTTTTAATCAATATCTAATTGCGGCTCGGAAACAAATTTTATAAAATAACTCGAACTATCAAAGAGCTTGGCCACCCCTGCATATTATATACTCTTCTTTAGACTTTTACTTTTGTTTGGTACAACAAAACTTGTTTCATTACATCTTAGCGTAGATCTTGGTTCTGCCTGGCTTAAATCGTGACTTGAGTCAGAAAATAAAACTAGCAAGTTTGTTCAGAATTAACGCTGTAAACTTTTCATAGCCACTCTTGTCAGATATAAAAGGATCTCATAAAACGCAAATAAAACAAATAAAAATAATAAATTCTTCAGATTACAAATTCTGCTCTTAAGGTCAAATTACAACTAAATTATAACCATATAAATAATTCTTGACAATTACCAAAAATCCCAAAATAATCGTGACAAAATATCAGTCCTTTGGTTTTCCAGTAGCTAAATTTTTTATATTAGAGGAAATGTAGAATGGGAAGTTAGGCAATAGTGGTACAAATCTATTGTATTTAAACACAGCACATCTGTTGTTTATATTTTGCACCGGATCTACGACCAAAAAAACAGATAATAAAATATATCAAATTTAATAATATGGTGTGTGACTGAAATATTTCGTAATCAAAAATGTATTTGAATATATAGAAGGGAAATAATATAGGTATTATTGTATAGGTATTATTGTACATGTAAATAAGGAATAAAATTGAGTAATGATTTTTTATCATACAAATATCTAAATCGCCAACTCAATGAAATAAAAGCAGTTTTGGGTAATATTAAAATTAAAAATCCGAAGCTTCGTTGTTATAATATAATGTAGTCTTTATCTTACACTATACAAGCGTGAAAAGGTTCTAAAGCATTTCAGGAAGACAAAAACCGTAACAAAGGCTTTGACAAAAAATGATTGCCCATTGTCATTTATAAACAAGGAATTTCACAAGATTGAAGGAAACAAACAACAAAATCACCACAAGCAATCCAAAAACACTCACAAGAAGGGACTCAAGGATGACAAGAATATCAGGTGTATAGGGCTTATCAGAAAAATTAAAAATAATAGGAAATAAGTACATCACGTAGTACAAGTACAATACGTCTACAACCGGACTATTCCGAATAGCTGCAAGTAAAGTTAGGATACCTGATCGCCAACATCCGGAACGGATACGCACCGTAAGAAGAAGAACTACATCACAAAAACATTTAAAACAAACCCAACAACACATAAGAAATATTAAGGAACTCCATCTATAAAATACCCTATGAGTGCAACAATTTCTATGTGGGAGAAACCGCAAGACCACTAAGTGTCAGAATAAATTATCACGAAATGTACATCAAAAACAGAGACTTCGAAAAGTCACAGATATACAAGCCAATATGCCTGGGACAATGAGCACAGAGTACAATGAAAAGATGCATCAATCCTACTTTTGGGGGAAACTAACTCTTTGATACCTCCTGTTTTTAACAGCTGACACCTCTAATTCTCGACAATTTTTTCGCAGGCAACCTTATATCACCTGGCAAACGCAAACTTAAAACAATTTGGCCCCATCTTAAGAAATGAGTCTTAAAACTGATAATAGAAGGTAACATCAAAGGAAAAATAATTTTATATCGTTTTAATTATATTTAGGGGTATGTTTCTTATGTATAATATGGGGTGTGGCACCATCTTGAGAAATGATTCTTAATTCTGATTAAGTACTAATTCTTAAAACTGATAATAGAAGGTAACATAAAAAGAAAAGAGAATTTTTCGATCGTTTTAATTATGTTTAGTGGTATGTTACTTATGTATAATAAGTGAATTATGTCACATACATAAATGTATAATGTATGTCTGAATTGTCAATATAAATGAGTCAGATAAAATTAAATTATTAGAAGAATTTTTCACCAAGTAACAAAAAAACAAAATTTGTTTAATTTATTAATATTTGTTTTTTGAGAACGATTTCCGAAGTGGAAACTTACTTTAACCTTTAATTGTGGCTTATTCCCATTTAAATAGTAATTAATTTAATTTTATAGAACATGTTCCTTGATGTTTCTGTAGGAATAAATTTATCCTTAATCTCAATACGAAAATAATTATTCATGATGTTACAAAACGATCACAAGTACTGGGAGATTCTTTTAAGCCTTACATTAATTGAAGTTCCTTCTCTAACTACAGTGAGAGCCTGTTGCATTCTATATCTGACTGTACTGGAGAACTGGACTGATGAACAAGTCAACTGCTTAACCCAGGTTATGATGACTGTCGTTGCTTAGTCTACATATGAGCCCATCCATAACCAGATAAGATGATGAAATAAGACTACATCTAGCTTTAGGTGCTGAAAGTGTATTCCCCTTCAGGTGCTGAAATGTTGCGTTTCTCAAACGGCCCAGCAAGCAGTCTATCCCTCTGCAGATTGTTTCACCTATTCAAATCATGAATGTATTTCTTTTACATGTATTTATTTTACCTTTATTTCTTTTACATTTCACCTATTCCTTTTAGACAGATCATCCTTGGGATTTCTCTGTAGTCCTAATGCTTCCTCCATATTGAGAAATAGACCTAGCATTACCTCTTGGTTCTTAAGAACGTACTCCACCCTCAGTATGAAATGGTATAGTGCTGTTTGCGTAGAAATTCCCTATCGAGCAGTTTTTTTTTAAGTCGAATAGTACGAATGACATCCGATTTTTCGGCTTAGGGACTTATCTTTGTCCTGTCTGGTTTTGCACATTTGGGTATAAAAGCCACCCTTATGAGCCACCAAGTTTTTAGTATATATACTAGTCCTAAGTTGACCTGTACTAAACTACATTATTTTTTGTACAAAAAGGCATTTCCATTCTGTAGAAGTAGTTAATAAATTGTGTCATATTTACTTCTTTTGTCACACGTTTTTTCTGGAACCATGAATTATGGTCTCCAGTCCAGTTTGCTGCCAGGTATCTAGTGGTAGTTTTGTTTTAGACTAAGGAAAGTGATCCCTCTTTTAGAGCGTCTTCACCATTCTGAGTCTATTCACCTGATTTCTTTTAGAGTTGGAGTGAAGGAATAGTTATCTGAGGGTTCTTCGAGAGAATTTTATGAAGCCTTGACATTTTTACAGTCTGCTCTGTATCCTCGCAATGCTTATTCACGATTCTCTTTTGCCCTTTTGAGTTCCTTATTATATTCAGCCAGATCTTTATGATAATCGCCTCAGTCACACAATCTTTTGGCGAAATTAAATTTTCTTTTTCTGTTAAATTAAAAAATATTATCAAAATTAGAAGTTCGGTCTGAATAATTCTGTTCATTTGGATAAAATCTATGTAATTATAGATTTAGTGAAATGTTTTGAATATGCTGAAAAATTTTGTTTGAACGTTTTAAACTGGTCAGCATTGGTGGAGTAATTTTTTGAAAAAGAATATTTAAGAAGGAATAGGAAAATAGGGAAAACTAAAAATATATTTAAACGTATTGAGGAAAAGAGTGTATATATCAACAAGGAACAAAGCAACTAGGGTTTGAAATAACAGAGATGGAACATATGATTCTGTTTAAAATTTAAAAAAAAAACTAAAACTAAAAGGAATTTAAAGTTAAATAGCAAGGTATTTAGGGTATTTAAAAAAAAGATGACCAAAATGGTGCGTTTTGTAAGCCAATGAAGAAGAGACGTAAAAATAGATGTCGAAATAGATTATTAAATAATGTATACAAAGATCTATATTTAATTAACATTGATAATTGGAAAGAAAAGTATTGGAGAGCAGGAACTGGGGATGATGGTAAAAAAGTATATAGAAAAACTATAAAATAAAAATATATGTATTAATTAGAACATAAATGTAAATAAAAAATCACCCTATACCTTCAACTCTTACTGAGGTTTATAAATAAAAAAAAATAAACTTTAATAATTTACTTACCATCTGGATCTTCAACTTTTGTTGAAAACTTCAGAGTGATTCCATTTGTATAAGTGTCCACACAATGTGATCCATTGACGAAACTTTTTCCATCACGACAACACTTTTTAACACATCGTATATCAGAACAGACATTCTCATCTTTACATTGTCTTCGCACAAAACCATTTTTGGTTTCATCTTCACAAAATTCGTCTTCAGATGTATGTCCATCCAAACTCAATACTTCAGAGTCCACAACTATTCTACACTGCGGCAATCCAACTTTTATCAGATTGTTATGAATAAAAGTATGATCATAATTGCCTTTAATCGCACAGGAATGGTTCTTTGGTTCGTAAATGTAGCCTAAAGGGCAGCATTTTGTAAAATATGGTCCATCAAGCAGTCTTTTTTGTACAATTTTGTCTTCGAGGATTTCAAATTCGTAGAATTCGGTACTGTAATCTATACATTTTGTTGAGAGTTTCGATTTTAAAATATTTACTTCGGTGGCAAAAATATCGTGTCTCTTTATCTTATCTACAATACAATTGTAAGTGGAATTTGCATACTCTTCCAAAATTTGTCCGTAGTTGCAACATTTTCCAAGAGACTGGCAGTAAGAAAAAGTCACAAGAATAAAGAGGATGGACACTTTTAACAGCCACATTATTTGAAGAATTTACTCCTTTCTTAAAACTAACGCTGGCATTGTATTATTCGAAAAGTTCTTAAGATTATCGAGCCCGTTTTTGTCGCGCGTGATAGAAAGCTTGCCGGCAAACTAAGCGAGTTTGAGAATGAATGAGTAATAAACGTTAGAGGATGTACCGTTGCTGCTTTTGTCTGGCGTCTATATCATAGTGCGGGAAAATTGATATATTTTGATCATTTATGAAAAGGCTATATATTTTATTCTCGCTGAATCTTTTTTCTAATTATTTACGGTTGTTATGTACGGAAATATTAGTGCCAGATAAGTTCCATATTCTTATATAATATTTAATAGGAACCTTTTCTTCAGAAGGCTGAATGTTTAAATGTATATACAGTGTAGGTAAAAGTTTATGGTCGGTATGGTAAAATTCAACAGGATATCTAACACAGATATAAAATCATATTTTCAGCGAATAGACAAAGATAACAATCATATTTCCCCTTGGTCTCCCCTCCATATTTCTTATTGCTGCCCATTGCCCAGTAGTAAGACGATTAGTTCGGATTAGTTTCGATTAGTTCCGATTAGTTCCGATCTGAGATATGACACATTATTAAATCGCGAATCGTCTAAATTGACATTTAAAAACATACGTTTTTCCACTCTTCTTGTTGTTTCTTCTTTTGTTTAAAATTAAACCAGATTTTGAACATGTGTTCACAAGGAACAGATTTTGTTACAATACTACAATATTTTATAAATATAGTGGTTAAGTTAGGATATGCATGGCGATGGTTTTTCCACCACTGTAATGGACAGTTCCAGTCTCCGTTCGAAATTTTTTGTGGGTAATAACATCAGACAAATACATGTCGACTTCTTTTATATCTCTAGATACAGGTGTATGTTTAGATGAGTCATGTCCAATAAATTCATCAAAAATACACCATCGACTTAAGTCATCTTTATCAGTTTCTTTTTCTTGTACTCGTTGATTTTCACTAGTACAATCTTCTTTTTCTTTTTTTATAGAAGTAACTAGCTTCTTAACTCTTTCTTTTGTTTTTTATAACTAGGTATTCTGATTAATGAATGAGTTTCGATTTACGATTGATCTGCATTTTCGATTTCAAATCTTTATTGATAGTTTCTTCAAAGGATTTATTTATTGTAAATATTCAATTATGAATTATTTTTCTTAGTCAAAATTATTGACCTAGTATTAGAATAATAATTTTATTTTTAAAAAATGCACATTTGTAGAAGATGCAGCTTTTATGGTCCGCTTCCTGAATATTGCAATGATTGAAACTTCTCCTGACGCATTTCTGTCCGTTTCGACTACTTCTACTACAAGTACTGACATACTGCCACCGCCACCCAAGCGTCAAAAGATGATGGATACTTCCATTAATAAAAATATTAGTTCAGAACAAAAGTAACAAATATATATGGATTTACTAAACTTATGCAAAGACTTGTTGCATCCGTTTTCCATAGTTGAAGAACGAGCTTTTAAAAAGTTTGCAGGGTGGATTCCTGGATATAAACCGCCAACAAGAAAAACTTGTTCATTACGTCAGGTTCATTACTTCAGGAATGTTATATCAAAACTGAGCAAATTATTAGATCACAAGTTGTTAAAGAAGTAGAAAATATCTGTATTACTACTGACCTCTGGACATATGGACTGACTAAGAGTTACATCGCATTAACAGGACAATATTTAACCGAAAATTTAGAATTTAAAACGGTTTTATTAGGCTGCTGCCATTTTCTGGAAACCATAATTCAGAAAACATCGCTTTTGAAATTAGTGAAATTATTAATCAGTGGGGTCTAAGACGAAAAGTAAATTTTGCAGTAACTGATAATGCCTCAAATATGGTTAAAGCTATTAAAGATGTTTGTAATGAAAATATTTAAATTGTTTAGCTCATACTTTAAATTTATTGGTGGAGGACGCACTTAAATGCTGTCGTGTACAAATAGATAAAATAAAAAGTCTTTTTTTCGATAATTCGGCAGAAAACACATTTAGACTTAGACCAAATCTAAATAATGAAGACTGGATTATTTGTTCTAAACTTTCCTAAATTTTACTGCCTTTTAAAGAAACAACAAGTACAATGAGTGGCCAAAAATACTTGAAGTTTAGTGATTGTTATGGTACGCTGCCTGCAAGAACCTTGCAATAAAATTTTAGCAAACGGTAACCTTACATCCATAGTATCCTACGTAGTACAATTACTAATATCGGGTTGTATTGTTTAGTTTATTTTTCAAGTTAAAATAAATATATTCTTCATTAGTTTCTTTCACTTCAATAAATATTGTGTATAAACGATAATAGCCATTATGTTTGTTTATGTAGGTACTCTCTTACTTGAAACTACTGTTCAACAATCATAGTAACTTGTTTACAAAAATCGGTTTACGATTAAAACTTTAACGACCCACCTCTATTCGTTACCTCTATCTTTACTTTGATTCGGTGCTTTGACGAATCGGGAGATCGGGAGACGAGACGTTGCCAAATAATTTTGTATGAAGCATTTTATTGTGCAGTTTATTATTTTTAATGAGAATAAGGCACAATGTGACTTTAAAATAAGCTTATTTTAATGTTTAAATTTTTAATTCGGAAATCGTACTTAAAATACGAAACATTAATAAATTTTATTTTTATAAAACGATTTCCGAAGTGGAAATCAAAATGTTATATTACACTTATTGTAAAGTAAAATTGTGGCATATTCCCAATAAAGAACAGTAAGCTGCCATTTAAATCCATTTCGCCCAAATTTGATTATGTTAGAACATTATTTAAATACTAAAAAG
Organism: Diabrotica undecimpunctata; assembly: GCF_040954645.1. NCBI lineage: Eukaryota > Metazoa > Arthropoda > Insecta > Coleoptera > Chrysomelidae > Diabrotica > Diabrotica undecimpunctata. Next base: position 74,383,284 of record NC_092809.1, on the reverse strand, counting down.
ACAACAGGTCAAATAAAACCAATAAGTTTGGCAACGTTGAACTTCCCCTTTTTTATTATATCCACTCATGCATGTTCGGCGATATAAAGGCCGGACCTAATATACCTCTCTCCTTTTAAACAGGTGTTTCTCACTCCATCTCACGTTAGGTCCATACCGACCATAAACTTTTACCTATACTGTATATATATATATATATATATATATATATATATATATATATATATATATATATATATATATATATATATAGATATATATATATATATATATATATATATAGATATATATATATATATATATATATATATATATATATATATATATATATATATATATATATATATATATATATAACAAAACTAAAACTTACTTATTCGTTTAAACTAACGGACAAAAACAACACAACAATAAAAATAAAAGGAAAAAATATAAGCAAATTTATTGAAACTATGGTTTTTGGTTTATCAACTGTGTAACCACTTGTCTCTTTTCTTCTCTATTCTATTCAAATCGACGCATATGTTGTAATTATGTATGTTTATGTTCTTTCACGGTTGTTATTTCTACACTGGCGAAGATCCTCCATTATTTTCTCCGACTGTTAGGTCGTAGGTGTCTCTCTCTGCCTCTGCTTTTTAATTCAGGTTTTTTCTTTACTATGAGAGTCTTCATGTTCTCAATATGGGTGATACATAAAAAAATGTTAATATTCTTTTAAATATGTAGCTAGAAAGACGACGTCAAGTGCCACCTTTCTCAAGAACTGACGAATTTGTTCTTCTGGCGGTTCAAAGTTTTGAAATGAAAAAACAAATAGAAAAATAAAAAAAACCATCAAAATCGTCCAATTAATAACAATATTGAATCATCTGTTTAAATTTTTATTCCAGATACTTCTCGTTCTAGACAGATTCTCGTTTAAAAAAAGGCGGTACAAGTAATATTTTTAAAATTGAATAAAGTAGTTATATTATTTATTTATTATTTATATTTTAAACAAATTATAATACATTCAAATATTTCAATAAATTATTATGTTTGTTCCTAGCGCCAGCTGTTAACGTATCAACAAAGTAAAAATTGTTTATTTCTGACAGACACGTCGAAGTAGGACTAAATATTAAATTAATAATAAAATATAAATAAATATCATTTGATGGTAAATTTAATTATTATATAAACTAAATAATTTGTTTAAAACAAATTAAGTATAGTTTGAAAGGAATGTGTTAATATGTATGATGACTAGAAACGAATTGATGGAGAGTCGTAAGTCGAGTGAAGAACGCTATTTCGTGACGCGACCCGTGACGCCTTCTCGTAGTATAGAAGCCAATACAGAAGCTTCGCTTTAATAATTTTAAGTTTTTACAAGTATCAGTACGAATATTGTATTACGGTGCAACAAAAAGAGTAGTAAAACGTTTTAAGTTGAATTTTTATATCTATACTTTAAATATGGCTTTTTACGAAATATTTGTCAGAGTAAACAGTTGAAAGAGTCCATTTACGCCAAAAGGAGAGTACGATATACAACATGTAAACTTTAGTACTTTTATTAAAATCAATAAAATTAATAAGTAAATAATAAAAGTACTTAATTTAATTTTTAAAATATTATTTCAATTTTAAAAATACTGTACCACTTTTTTTTATTTTACCTTTATACACACATCAAAAATCTAAGTAAGGAACACTATTATTATTCCACTTTTTTCAATAAAAACAGACACTTTTTTGATAATACATTTGTATTATCACAGTCGATTTGAAAACTTGTTCTCGACAAAACAAGATATGCCATGTATATTAATCTGCCAATTGCACTGTTTTCTCAAGCCAAAAGTGACAGCGTTTCAAATTCGTACGATTAATTGCTTCACATTGTAAAGAAATAGTGCTTTGAATTTTAAAGATAGTCCGTATTTATTTTAACATTTTACTAAAAACAAGATTATTAAACTCAAAGATAGTCATGTAGCGTCAGTATTTAACAGATGGTAAGTGCTGTGAATGTGATTCTGGCCGGTCTTTCACAAGATGATGTTGTAAGTCATTTGACGTGTCACAGAGCGTGATTTCGCGATTGTAGCGTAGATATAAACAATTTGGTAATGTCACTGAAAGACATGGGGGTCGTCAACGTTAAACTACTGCACATGATCGGTATGTGGTAGGATTAGCTCGTCTAAATGTACATATAAATACCCACAACATTACTGTGTGTGGCCAAACTTTACACAGTGTGAGGAATAAATTACATGAAACTGGCCTGCATGCCAGACGTCCAATAAAAGTTCCTATGCTACGTCATGGAAATCGTGGTCTTAGATTAAGGAGGGCACAACAACGTTCAATGGGGCTTACAAGAATGGAGTTCTGTGTTATTCACAGATGAAGCTAGGTTTTGTCTCTACTCTGATTAACGAAGAGTGAGAGTTTGGAGAGGACCTGGTCGAAAATGGGTCGAAAATAATTTTTCACCGCCAAACTGTTCCCATTTTTGCAAAAGGCACTTTGAATCAATCTCAATATATTGATCATCTTAGAACCTGCTGTACTTCCATTTGCCACTACTCTAGGTCCTCATTTGCGTTACATGCAGGATAATGCAAGGCCACATAACGCAGCAACAGTAACGGATTGGGTTCATAATGAGGATATTACACTTTTACTGTGGCCAGGACAATCGCCAGATCTTAATCCCATTGAGCATGTATGATTCAGAAAGACAGATTGCTCCTAATCTGCACAAAGTCTACTCTAAACAAGGTCTTCAAGATTTTCTTAAACAGGAATGGATCCTATTGTCTCAAAACGAAATTTTTAATTTAATTTTAAGCATGCCAAGGAGCTGTCAAACTGTAATTGATGCTGCTGTAGGAAAGACAGATTATTAAACACATTTTTTTCTTAGATTTTTATGTTTTATATTTATTTTTATGTTAAAAACTTACATTAAATTAGTACACATCTTCATTTTTTTTATTCTTTTATCATAAAGAAATCATAGTACACTAAAATTAAGTAGAATTTAATACTGACTTATCAGGCATTCTAACGGTTTGTCACTTTTTAAAGTCCACTCAAAATTATGTATACGTTATACATAATTGATGTATATATGAGACATATTAACGTACACATGAGAAAAAAAATGCTGGTGTCTGATCGGCCTACGGTGGGGCAGTACAGCAAGAGATAAGGGTTTGCGGCTTGGTGATACTCCTCTATAGATCCCTACCGGAAGGGCGTGGCGCCTAAATACCGGTGTATATATATAAAAAACTTTGACGACATATCCTACCTAAGCGTTTTTCCACAGATCTTTTTTAGTCCTACTCTCCTTCTCCTTCTAGGAAATTACAAATCAGCAATTCTTTGTGTTGGGTGATTACCATCTCGATGTTGAATATGCTTAAACCATGTCAACCTATGCTTTTATATAATATTTGCTATGTTATGTTGTTATATAATATTTGAACATTTCTCTTTTAAATAAATCATACGACTCTGTGTTTTAGGTGCGTATTCATTGGCGGATTAAAAACAAAACGGCGGCGGATTTAAAACCATAAAACCGCTCAATCTCTCAGTTCACTATAACAAGCTACCTGGATAAATAGTGACATCTTCCAAAATTGATTCCATTAAAAGTTTATTCCTACGTAGTATGTCTTATTTAAAGAACGAAAAGTTACCTCAAAATGGGTTTCTTTTGAAACAAAAAAGCCTCAAAAAAGTTTTGAAAATCATTCAACATCAAAAACGCCAGTCTTACAGTGGTAAATATATACACTGGAAAGAACGTGAAGACCTTCAAAAGAGCTTTTTACAATTTAATAACGCTAGAGAAGAACGAAAGCATCATGGAATATCATGATACAGAAACTACCATAGCTCAACTAACTGGATTAGAGCGTAACGCACATGAGTTAAAAAAATTGATAAAACTGAAATTGAGATGTGGACACCGTGTGATAAATATGAGTCAGATTATCAGCTGCTCAGCAACGATGATATTGTCAAACCAATTTTGAATCAGCCTGGTAGATCACAACCGGATACATCCGAAAATAAGGGTTAAGACGAAGAAAATGATGAAATGGTATCAATAACTATTTAGGAGGCTGAGGAAACTGCCAATGTTCAACTAAACTGTTTTGACTAACGAGAATCTTCGAACATTTTCGACATTTTGAACTGGTGCAGATTAAGTCAGAAGATTAAAAAAATCGAAGACTTTTAACACATGCCGCTATACCTAAAATAAATAACCATTTTATGTTATTAAGTTAAGTTAGTCTACATACTTATGTCGTTTTATTTTTAATATTAAATATAAAAGTTTGTGTAGAAATTTGTTTTTTCTTTTGGTTTGTATCTTTTTATGCATTTTAAAAGTTAGTTAGATTTGTTTTCTTTATCATTTTAAGGTAAGTGCAAATGTATGTATGTATTTAGAATTGTACATAAATATATAAAAAATAAATGTTCGGATTATCCGTGCTATTCAATTATCCGTGCCACGTCCTGTCACGTGGTGCAAGGATAATTGGTGTTCCTCTGTAGTCTGTTTTTATCCTACTAGTTTTCAAACCTCTCTCTCCTATACATATCCACACTTTTTCTGGGGGAATTCTGAGGGAAAAATAAAGAAGGGTAAAACAGTTTAAATTTGTTGAAAACACTTGGTGACCATTGCTAGTACTGCCTGTATCCACTCTAGTTTTATGTGAATATCCTACTTCTTTCTTTCGCAGTTAACTTCGCAATACAATAATTTCTCTTTTCTTTTTGCATAGGTAATTTATAAGTTAAAATAAAAGTTTTTATTTGCTTCTTTAAGGATATATATGTTATAATCCCTAGGGCATCTATAAAGGTGATCCGTGCATCACTTTAATATTTGGTGGAATATTGCCAAGACCAGGAGATTTCAATACTGTTTATTTTTTATGTTTACAAAAATACGGCATCAAATTGATTACCAAATTTTTGGTTGATCAAACTGTAGGTAAAAACAACTTTATTAAATCATCGATCTTATTCTTAGCATATCCAATGCGTAACAATAATCCTTTTATTTCAACAGATCAAATGAATCATTTATCTCTAGGTCAGGTCAATAACTCACCAGTTAATAGTTGTGGTATTTTTAAACCAAGCTATGATGAATATGTACCAAGATTTTATAAGAGTATCTACTATTAATAAAAAATTTGACATTGTCTTAAAGTTTGAAATGTTACACGTTTTACGACGTTTATCTCTTTTGTTTACTAAAAATGATGTCAATCACGTGCCAGCTTCGCGTTTTCTTGTGTAATGTGTAATGTGTACCTGTCAAAAAATAATATATGCTACTGTTAGTAGACAGGAGATTAGAGATATGATCAAAAAAACTAATTTTTGTAACATTGTATATTTTGTATTTTTTTTTTTCTGAAAATCATGAAAACTGTTGACAGGGTCAATGTGATGAATATTAATTTTATATATACTGAAACATATTTAGGAGATAGGATATTTTTTATCTCGATAAATGACCATTATTTCCTTTAATTGGAAATTTAAAATCTTTTATACGATTTCACCTCGATTTATTTTATACGATGTTAGTTCATTTTTGATCCATGTAGTTATAAAATATCATAAAATGACGTTAAACAAACATCATTTTATGTTTACCTATATAACTTTTTTTATAATAAATCGAGAACGACTAAATCGATTTGACAAATTTTATTTTTGAAGTATTTGAAATTATAGGGAAAATAGTAGAAACAACGGCTTTATTTTCACATACAAACAGTTACATTATACTCTTATACAAAATGTTTTATACGATTTACCTCTACTGTAGTTTATTTAAACATAAAGTGATGTTTAACAAATCACAAAGTACCGTCTATTTACTTTTTTCGTTTTGCTTAAACTTGAGAAAATATGATGAAATAGTAAGGAAAATAGTAAAAGCTTTTATTTCCCATGCAACCAGTTATATATACTGATTTATACCATATACCATCAGATATCAACTTTTATTAGTTATACCTATATGAAGTGTTTTAAACATGTGATTTCTACTAGCCAGTAAAATATTTATTTTTGACAGGTTTAGTTTTGTTTACAATTAAAAATCATTTTAAAATGTTCATCATTATTTATTTACTATAAAAAAAACTATTTTCCCTGCAATGAAGTTAAAAATTTAAGTTTGTGCATTAATTCAATAATAAAATTGAAAATTAAAAATATTAAAATCTACTAAAATGATAATAATTGACAGTCATTGAGTAACACTGTTTTGTAAATTTATTATTTGTTCATTTGATCAATATATTATATGGTGCAAATAAATAAATTTTGATTGGCGGTAGGTAATTAGTTTTACTATACACTAAACAAAAGGCGATGTCGTAAAAGCTATTTTGCAATATTTTGTAAATATTAATCTTTCTATTTGTAAATACAAATCTATGGACGATTATACAATTTCAAAAATATAAACATTAAACCTTTGATTTATTGTTTCACGCAGGTTTATTTTGCATGTGTTAGTAGTGAATAATTGTTAGTTTACAGGCACGTCCAGTCTGTCAACATGTAACTACAAAAAAATTATTGCTAAATTAAAAAGAGTTAAACTGAGATTAGTGAACCGAGTATACATACTATTTTGATTTTATTATCAATCTGCCGTTTGTTATTTTATATATTATCAACATTACGCAAATTTATCCTTCCGTCGATCGCAACTTACTCTTGTATAAAAGCTGTCGCAATGTATCAAAATGATACATCTAACTTTGACTAAAAATTACAGTAACAACAATATTTTTTAGATCAAGCGTAGTTGTAGATTACATCCAATAATTCATTATGTTCCTCCTTTTTTGTTTGTGTAAATACATTGTGACAACAAAAAAAAAATTTTTGTGTGTAAATCCGAAGACCTGACTTACGGGTAAAAAGCTATTGACAGCTAACAACGGTCGCAATGTATCTGTTTCAATTTAACAATTTAACATAAACATTTCAAACCAAAAGAAAACTTTATTTCAGTTCATTGCGGTGGAGATCTGTCACTTATGTGTCACTTGAGTGTTCTTGTTCTTGTAACCTTGAGTGACATGATGTGCACACTGGGGTTGAATGCTCGCCACAAATATATCGTTTACAATTCTTGCAAATGGTTTTGGTCAACCTGGTCCTTCGTGATGTGTAACATAAATCACAGTGACGACGCTTGGTTTGAGCTACATCTTCTGCAGCCACTAGTCCAGCTTCTTCATCGGGCTCTTCCGTTGGTCTAAATCTGCTGAGCGCTTCAGCAAGAGAACGTGGTATACCTTGTGTCATAAGACTTCTTTTTGTAATGGTGGTAAGGCTAACTCATGGCCTAGTTTCCGAAGAAAAAGGCGACGCCGTATATTCTCCTGTCCATTTCCGATTGAAATCACTTGGGCATTAATGCCTGCAACGTTCAGCATGGAAAAAAAGACGACCATGGGCCAACGACGTGTGTTTCTAGCAACGTTGTAGGAAGCGCAAAGCTTATCGACACCTGACTTGGTTTTATTATAATATGTGATCATTTTTTGGTTTCGTAGCTTGTCCTGACATCTGATCTATGGAATCATCGTAATGATGAGAAGATATAACATTTCGGTTCTTTTTTGGTACGTAGGAAACAATAGTGGAGTGTTCTCCAAAACCAAACATAGTTGACTGTGGTGGTCACCCTTTTACATTTAGCAGATCTACTGGCAGTTCCCTTTTATTTTTTTATTGTGCCAACATACGACAGTTTATTACTTTTTAATTCGGTAACAATTGCACATCTGTAGACTAATTATCTGCCGTTATATTGCGCCCCGTTCCATAAATAGGTTGAACAATCTTCTAACGACCTCAGATGGTTTATTACTTTGTTCATAGGTTCCCTGGGGTTGCTTTCCAGCATATATTTTCCAGGCTATAACTATAAAAAGTAACTGCACCACACATAGCATAAATTTTTACTCTATATTTGGATGGCTTTAAAGGGATATATTGTTTGATTCTCTCTCCTGTTGCCGACCAGAATGTAGCTTCGACTTTTTAAATAATTTTAAACTGTTTGTCCTTGTTTAGTGTAGTGTAATGTTCAACTGTATGTTTAATTATATGTTTATGACATTCTGGGATTGTTGGATAGCCCAAAATTGACGAAATGCCCCTGAAGATGCTCTAGTGAGCGAAAGTACTTGGGCAAGATTTAATTAATAAAACTGTGCTCAATATCTGCCTTTATTTTATCAAAGTTCATTTATTCGAGCATTCAACCTTATATCAATATATTGTTTGAACCTGCAACGTCCCATAAAAGCCTCTAGTTTTTCGTCAATAGTCACACACTGTCCTAGTGAATAGCTATGTTTACAATTATAAACAAAATCGTCGAAAAGTTCACGAATCTGCGCAATGTTGTCATCAACTTTCCTTTCAGGTCTTGTGATGCGGTCGTCTCTTAACAAACTTGAACCTTCTGAGACTCATAACCAGTTGAAATATTTCCACGCCGTGTCAATTTGTACCCCAGAGATCCTCTAACATCATTTTGTTGGTGTGCAAAGTTCCTGCTAGATATAAAAGGCCTATGAAAGCCTTGAGTTCTGTCATGTCCGTGTCAGTTGCATCACGTTGCCGGTCAAAGCGATCACTTACTTTAAGATGAATGTACTGGTTTGTGTACTGGACTATTGTTTCTAGCATTTTATCAGAAAATATCTGACTCCAACATTCTATATATAACTTAGCTAGTCGTGCTTCTATTAGTTTATCTGTTCCAAAGTAAAATAAATTGTCGTGTAAATCTGGTTCTTCCTCTATCCCACTCTCTTCAGTATCAGAGTTACCGACTCTTTCATCCGTTGGCTGATCTTCCGCATCTTTGTCCGGTTCATCCTTGAAATCTTCCACTTGGTTAGGAGCATCTTTATTTTCGTCCTCTTCTGACATAAATTTTTGAAGATATTCTACATAATTCGCATTATTTAGGTTGTAGATCCGCTTTGCAGCGATTACACTGAAAATAAAATATAAAATAACACATATAATAAGTAGGCCGAAAATAGCTTAAAATACGACCAAAATAAAACAACACTTACACGTTATGTCGCAATGTATCAATATGATACAATACGCTTGTATGTAAACACACTCAATCACTAGGACGTTACGAATACGACTGAGCGGTAGACTAAACCAGTCTAGGAAGGTACTATGAAGGTGGGTTCACCTTACTTTAGGCACAGTATATTGCTTAAAAAGAATCAGTGGGTTCACTTTGCCACCAGTCCTTTGTTAAAATAAATAGGAAAAGTGTGACTTGTGGCGACCTAAAATTTAATTAGATTTTCGGAATAATGAATACTTTCCTAAATTTAGCGTTTTCAACAATTATCAATAGTTTCCCAAATATGTATTTATTACTGATTGTCCTTCAAAATGTATTATGTTGAATCCATCAGTTTGGATTAATCGAATATTTAATTTTTTGTATTCATTAGAAAATCACGCTGTATTCACTGTTACTGGTGAGAAATCTCATAAAACGTAGAACTGATGTCGAAAGACCTAATGAGGAAACTATTTCTATAGATGAAAAAATTATAATACATTCTAATTATAAATTATATTTTGAAGATTTCAATTTTACAATACCAGTTATAATAAAAATAGGATTATAAAAAACACAAGTAGCGAACTATGAATACAAGTTAGAATAGAATATATATGTATATATATATATATATATATATATATATATATATATATATATATATATATATATATATATATATATATATATATATATATATATATATATAATAAAAATAATAAAATGAAAAAATGTTATATAGCCTAAAGATCTCACTGTAGAATCACTACGTTCGTAACTTAATTAGTCAAACTGATCTTTTTATACACATTTACAATTGGGAGAATCTATCTATATAAAAGACTAGGATGACAAGTCACACTGTTTGTCCAGTAAGGTAACTCTCCTAACTTTCCTAGGCCACCTAGGAAAGAAATTTGAACTACCAACATCTACCAAAATTAAATATAATTAAGTAAAAGCTGTAAAAATGCTGTTGAGATAGAAAAAATACATATTTCGGCATTGGAGCGTGTGATGCGTTAAATGAAAGGGTACCACACAGTATCTTCAATATTAATGAACGTATAGCAACATACGAGATATGATAGGGCACTATGGATAAAAATAGATTTACCATAACACAAATTTTGATTTTTTGATTTAAAGAAAGCCTCAGGTTTAGTACAAAATAAACAACGGATTGAATCCTAACATGCGACATAGCAAATGAAAGGGGAGGATATAACGAATATATTCAGATAGAAAAAATAAACAAGGCGACTACTAAAAGCGCACTACACAGTATCTTCAATATGAATGAACGTATAGCGAAATACAAGATATGATAGGGCACTATGGATAAAAATATATTTCCCTTAAGACAAATTTTGGTTTATTAACTTAACCTTTAACTACGGGCGCCCCTTCATTAGTCATAACTACGTGCGCGGTGTATTCTGTACACCACCGACTAAAAACGCAAATAAAAGCCACAACTAGGTATTTTTAGTACATATATTGTATATAATAAATGTAGGCATATATTAAAGAGAATGTCTTAACATAAAAAATAATACATAACGAAAATATAAAGATTAGCAACAAATATAAGAACAAAAACTCAACCACTTCTTTTTCTCTAAAAATAACCTTCTTGAGATTCTTGTATATTAGCTTAACATTAAAAATATTATAAAACTAGTATATAAATCTAAAAACTAGGAGTAAATAATCATTCACAAAGCTATTCACTTTCGTTTTCTTCCTCGTTTGCGTCTACTAAATTACAATTTGCACAAATTGTAACAGAGTGCTCATTACAAACCATTCTATTACATTTGTTGCAAGATATTGTTGTAACTCTATTTTTGCTCCTTCCACAACAATGGCACCTCCCCCGTTTTTTTGCTGGTGGTTCTTCATCGTGGTCGTCTTGTACGTTTTTGTATTTCTTCAAGAATATTTTTAAATCCAGAGGTAAACTCTGTATTTTCGCCCTCTCAGAAAGATGAGGTCTTATCAATGCCAATGATAATTCTTTTAGAAAAACTCTTCTATATTTTTGAGGATTGTCGATGTTGGCAGCATTGTACAGGATCTGGCTGTTAATTCCGGCAACATTCAGGAGTTGAAAAAACAATGCCATTGGCCATCTTCGTGTTCTTCGGGATACCGAATAGGTACTGCACATTTTGTCTACAGTGTCTACGCCTCCTTTATGTGAATTATAGTCTAAAATTATCATTGGTTTTCCTGTTTCGGGATCTACTGTAGAATTACTGTGCATGGTAGATAGGAGAATGACAGCTTTATTTTTTTTTTGGTGTGTAGGATACAATGGTAACTTCTTTTTGAAAACCAAAAGTGGATGATCCAATTGGTGTGTTTTTTCTTGGTAAAAACTCTGGAGGTAGTTCCCTTTTATTTCGTTTAAGTGTGCCAACCATCGTTATCTTTTCCTTCAAAAGGTCAATTGCCAACGGATAACTCGTATACCAATTGTCGCATGATAAATTACGGTTTTTACCTTTCCAAGGTTGAAGCAGTCGATGGGTAATATCCGTTGGTGTGTTAGATTTTTTGTAGGGCCCTTCCGGTTGTTGACCACAATACACCTCAAAATTGGTGACATAAAAGGTCTGCGCGTCACATAACACAAACACTTTTAAGCCATACTTTGCAGGTTTACTTGGAATGTATTGCACAAAGTTGCATCTACCTCTAAAAGGTATCAACATTTCATCGATAGTCATTTCTTCTCCCAAGGAATAGTTGCTGCTACAGTTTTTCATAAACGTATCAAGAGTAAAGCAAATGGCAGCAAGTTTGTCAATTGATTTTCGGTCCTTTCGAGTATCTTTGTTGTCAAACCTAAGAGCAGCAAGCAAAAATAAAAATCGATCTGCGCTCATACAGGCTCGAAAGATTTCTGAGCCAGTACCATCTTTTGTCCACAATTCGAGGAAGTGTGTATGATTTTGTTTTTAGTTCCTGCAAGCAATAATAATCCTAATAATGCCATGATTTCCTGTTTAGTCGTATCTTTAGCCCGTCTTGGCCGTTCATAATTTAATCGCATTTTTGCAATCTGCAAATTTGTACATTCAACTATATTTTCTATGATTTCATTTGTAAAGAGTTTTTCAAAAGCACTTAGTTCCGTAGTAACATCTCTCGCACAAACTGTTGGCCCAGGAAATATCTTGACAATATTTTTTGAAGGAGTTTTAGTAAATTTGCTAAGAAGAGATTTCTTATACCATTTAGTTTTTCTGTCTTTTGCTATAAAATAATCATTGTCTTCATCAAGATCTGAACTGTTTTCAATGTTACTGTTTGTGTCCGAGTCAATCGTATATTGATTTTCGTCATTCAGATCAACTTCTGATTCAGTGTCGTGCTCCGTTTTTTCTATTAGCTCGTCGTCTGAAGTATCTTGGTCTCCACCAACATCTTCATCAGATTCTTCCTCAAATATAGCTTGAGCCATAGCTCTAAGTTCATCTTCTGAGAGTTTTTGGGGATTTCTTACTGGTACACGATCCCTGCAAAGTAAATATTTTGTAGTACCTCTCGATTTATAAACGTTACGAGAAATATATAGAGGCAACGTTTGTAATTTATATTATTTATTTCTAATTAATATTTCAAAGAGACATGACCGTATTGCTATGGAAGAAAGAACATGAAAAAACAAGACCACAAAAACAACTAGAAGGTCGTTAAATAGTCCAATAATAGGTACTCACAAATATCCAAATAGATAACGGTATATTAAGTTATGAGAAAATGCTAAAATAATATATTTGATCAAATGTATTATCATAAAACTAGTTTTATTATAATAAAATGAAAGTTTTATTAAAATTTTAATAACAAATTACAAATTCTTTTATTCAAAACGTTGCAAAATGTCTAGCTTTTGTTACATATAAGTCGCTATACATTAATAATGCTATTTTTTAGTAGATAAACGTAATATAAATCTCACAAAATTTACTTACATAACTAGGTGCTTGGTGTACTACATACACCACTGGTAAACTTCTCCTGAATTTTTCCAACCGTCAGTATATCTCTGCAGCAATCAATTTTACAACTGTTGAGGTTTATAGCTGACACATCAGAGATAGGTTAGGTAGAGGGACACGTGCGCAACCAGTGCTTATCAGAAATAGCGGCCAATTTAGTGCGACTGGTGTACTGAGTACACCGTAGCCCGTAGTTAAAGGTTAAAGAAGGCCTCACGCTGAGTACAAAATTAATTGATCGAATCCTAACATGCAATATAAATCTTCTCAGCTATTTAATATTCTGTTTTAAAAGGTTCAAGAAAATTATGTTTTTTACATAGCTTAAGTTTTGTTTTTAAGAATAAAGCATAAAGAATCAAACCACAGTTGGGTTTTAGGAGGCCTGTTATATAGTTTCTGAAAATAAGGTAATACTCAAATTCTTGCAGAATATAAAATTTTTATTTTAGCGTTTTTTTTTTCAATCTGCTTTTTAGCATTCCTCCAAAGGCCGGTTCCTCAAAACTGCATATTCTTAAGTGATCATAACAATATTGAACTCTGTGCATGGTAAGTTTTTCACATTGAACAATTTTCTTCCATTCTGCAAACCTAAAAATACAACACCGATGAGGTCAATGATATTAAATAGAGAATTTAGTTCTTACCAATTTTCATCCTTGGCAAACCTGAAGAAACTCAAGTTCAAGTTGTTATGGTCCCTGGAATTTTTTCTACATACACAGCAATAATAAACAATTGTTGACCGGAAGTGAAAATTTACTTTAAGTTTTAGACCCCACAATGTATATATGGATCGAATCTAAATATGTACTTCCGGTTGCGATCCGACACCGGAAGTGACCCGAAACGCGCATAAAACGTCAAGATAGAGCAAATCTGACACCGGATTCGTGATCAGCATGCAAAATTAACTGCTAAATGATATCCATGTCGACATTTGATAAACTAAAAATTGCATTCCGGTTTTGAGGTCGACTTCCATAATCACTTTCTTTTTACTTGCATTATTATTAATGAATGTTATGTATATTCTTGCTTATATTGTTTGTATTGATCTCTTAATTTTTCTCGCAAAATAAAAATTCCATTTAAAAAACTCGATGTCGAGTTGGTCCGCTAGTATATATATATATATATATATATATATATATATATATATATATATATATATATATATATATATATATATATATATATATATATATATATATATATATATATATATTATATATATATATATATATATATATATATATATATATATATATATATATATATATATATATATATATATATATATATAGAATTTTTTGACAATAAACGTAACCTAAAAATTACCACCGAAAATAAACTGAAGTAACAGTGTAAATAATACACAAAATTTATATATATAAATATATATATATATATATATATATATATATATATCATATCTATATATATATATATATATATATATATATATATATATATATATATAATATGTATATATATACATATAAATATATACATATATTAAGAAATACAATTTATTCGAAAAAATTATTTGTTTTATAAGCATATGGCATTATACGAAAATTGAAAAAATTAAAAGTAGCTTTGTTGATAAAAAACAGTTATATCAAAATAAAGTTTATGTCATTTGTTATTAATAGCTAGTATTTTCTCCTCGGGCCCTCATAACAGCCTACATACAGCTTGGTACTGTGGTAATGGTAATATACTCTTCTTAAAATAACAAAAATTCTCGGAAAGCCAAATATTGGTGAAAAGCTAGGGTTTACCATTACAAATAAGGTTTTAAAAATTCTCACCGATCGTATGAGAATTGTTTCAACTTAACTTGGTGTTTTTATTTCGACGAAGACATTGTCATGTAAGAAATATCTTGCCTTTTTCAAGGCAAGACACCGAAGATAAATATTTTCCAAGTCCATAACCCGAAAATGGCTTAGGTAGAGGAGCTTTCGACTGTATATTCGAAGCCCTCTACACAGCACCCGGAGACAACAGAAGGTGGTTAGGCCCTTATTTGTTCCCCCGAGGTGACAGTTGGTCCTATTTAATCGTTCTCTGTAGTTTTCTTCCCATAATTTCAGGATTGCTTCTTGGTATAACTTGTTATTGTTCCGTATTTACTTTTACACATAGTTAGTGTAGGGATAAACGCTCTTCCCATTTTGTTTAGTTGTTGGTATAATTTTCTCATCTCTGACTTGTGATTACAGATCAATCAAGTTTCCAAATCTTGCATTCTCTGATTGGTGTTTTTTTTTTCTTTCTTCTGTGTACGTGTGTATCATTAGTACGTGAAGATCGGTTGCACAAAAAATAATTTTACTGTATTATAACTTTAATTAAATTACGTTTTCACAATATTATGTGTTTATTCAATTATTACAATTAATGTCATCATATTTACAAAAACACCTAAGATTAGATAAAATACTAACTATAAATTACGACATGCAAACTCAGATTTCTATATAATATATTGGTAAAAGTATTATGCCAGAAAATAAGTAGAAATAAAAAAGTTATTAAAAAATATTTCTACGTTGAGATAAGATTACCAAAGTAACATGTAAATAAATATTTATTATGCAGTTAAACCAGTGGCGGAGCAAGACATTTGCCTTAACGGGGGAAGGGAACTTGCAATCAAACACCAACCAAAAGACATAAAACAGAGATATGTAAATTCAAACTGCATAAAAGACATAAATAATAATTTATATGCATTAAGTTCCCTTAATTCCCCTAACTAACGGGTTTATTGAGTTAAATTTGTCTGTTTATGGTTCATGTTTCATTTTAGCTAATATTATATTGTTATGTCTTTGGGCCTTCTTGAAGGTACGGCGGAATTTTCCTATTCCTCGTGTATATGAAACTGAGTTAAACATTATTCTTAGATATACAGAGTATTTTGAAAATAATCTAAAATATTATAAGATTGGTTGACAATTTATCATTTATTTTAAAACTAAAAGCACCTACAAACAGGTTTGTTAAGTTTTTTTCGTTATTGATGACTATTCATTTAAGTGCCGTCTTCCCTTAGAAGCTTGGCAATTATCATGGCAATTCGCACCTTCAGTACTGCCTCCCTTAACAAGCCAATTATATCAGGAATTACATGTAAACCATGCTGAAGTTGTTCAAGCAGGAAACACTTTTCCTCTCGACTTCTTCTTAGTTGTATTTTTTCTTAATGGTGTTCAAAACTACCCTGTTCTCTCTTGCATTGTCTGATCTCTAATGCCACTCACTATTTAATCACCGACAAGTGAATCAGGAATTTTAATGTCTGTCAGGAACCTGTCAAATTCTTCATCTTCACCTTGACTTCTGTTGAAGAACTTATTTATCATATGTTTCATAGTGGCTTGCAATACTCCTAAAACGACTGTATTACTTTTTGCCCTCGTCTCCAACAAAGTTTAAAGTTCAGAAAATGTCTTGAGCATCTTTGCAAGCTAAATTTAAGAAAATTGCAATTTTGGTTTCGTCATCTTTGTTAGACACTCCAGTTGCTGTTAGATAGATATTTCTTATTTAGGATTTTTATAGACCTGACACCATGTATCATTATGTTTACTGTAAACATGTACATAATGACACACACATAAGTTTTTATATTTTATTTGTGCTTCTTGACAATGTATCACTTTTTATAACCTCGTCCTCCTGCTGACTGCTGTTCGACATCCATGCCTTCACTACTAGTACTGCCAACCTAAGCTATATCATACAGAACCAATAGAAATAAACAAATGGGTAAAATATTACTCAGAGTTATTACAAGAAAAAAGATATATATATCCTCTCCCAACTTACGAAGTAAGTAACTTAACTTAAACTTCCCGTGCTCGAATCGGTATCAATAAAGTGTTATGAATCATTTCGGCCTATCACAGCCTCATTAGATACTTGGGCTGATACAAATTCAAACTCGAAAAGTTTAACGAATATCTCCTAAAGCTTCACCACTGCAGTGGTTAGAGTACAGAGGCGCCATGCCACCTGCTTTGGCGGTCGTGAACGAAAACAATATAATATAATATTATCCAATTGCAGTAATCCAGCCTGGCATAAAAATCTCTCTCATGTAAAGCTTGGTGGAGAACTACATGATACGGATGAAGTCTAAAAACAGAACAACAAATATTGATGAAAAAGAAACCACCATATTTACTAAAACTCAAAAAATCTTGAAAAATGCACAATTGTTTCACAAGATAAATCGTGCATAAGTATTTTTAAGAAACGGATAAAAGGATAAAAGTGCCGTGTTGCCGTTTTTATCGGAATATTAAAATAACAAAATCCACAAGGAAACTAAGATCCTGTAGTTGGCTGTATACCATATATTAAAAATTTATAATAAAATAAAATCCTACATGCCGTAGACATAGTAGACATACCGTCTCAGGACTTGCAACTTAATGTAGAGTCATATGTCGCCATGTTACCAATCCAACGGTAACTTTAACATCTTAATTTTATAAAAGAAATAATGTAAACCAAATTTCAATTAATAATTTTTAAAGGGTTTTCACCCACATATTTAGTAGCTACATTCATGTATTAACCTGACACTGATGATGGAATATTTATTCCGAAAATGTTTTGTCTATTTAACATAGCCCGACTGGGTTTTTATATACCTTTTTATGAAGGATTTTATTATAAATTATTAAAATAACAGTTGAATCTAAAGTTTAAAGGGAATTCCAAGTTTCTGACCTAAATGTTCACTTTATAATATGAAAAACCAACCTGTGAACCATCCTTTGAACAGTAGTTTTGGGTATGTTTAGTTCTATAGAGATTTGCCCACTACTTATATGTGGATTCTATTGAATTAAAGCAAGAACATTGATTGAATTATCTTCGGTCATACCTCTACTACGTCGTTTAAAACAAGGACGATGAAAACTAGTTTCTCTTAATCTTCTTGCCTTTCTTTCAAATACTTATTTGCCATAATGTCTCCTATCAGGATATCTTACAGAATATATACGTTAGGCAAGCAAGCAAACAAGCAATTTAATTAAACCCAGCCTGTGAGACATGTTCACCCCTAAGAATTACGTTCGGGTGTAACAATTCATTGGAACGAGGTGTATTAACTCGAGTAAAAACAGGAGTCACTCCATCGCGCTCCAATGCTCCAGACCATCCCTTTCCCCCTACAGCATTCTGATACGCGATAGGGGCACAACTATCAGCCAAATGCTCTTCATGTGGGAGTCCTGGGTAATAGAACTCCAACATGGTTTCCTAACCGAATTCAAAACTCCGGACAGCGCATTGTCGCTATAATCCTGTTATCTTACTCTGGCTTATCCGCGAACTAAAATTGCTTACTTTGGCCTCAAGTGTCCGCTCTGAGCTAGGCTCAGTTCGGCGACTTGGTGCTCAAGGGGTCCCTACGTGCCCGGGTTTTTAATGGTTTTTTTATTATTTTTTTGTGTCTTGAGCCGGTTTTTGTTAGTAGTTTTTTTATTTTTTTGGTGACCGAAGCCGTTTTTTGTGTGTTATTTTGGATTTTTTTTTTTTGAGGATTCCTGAAACATAAAATCAGAATTAGTTCATATTAGTATAATAATTATCTATTTAAAATTAACTGGGTCCACGTTGTATGTTACGATTGTCCACGAGTTTTTTGAGCTACGAACTATCTTCTTGGTGTGTTGTTTTTGTTGTTTTTTGTAGTGTTTTCTCTCTGGTGTTTTGTTTTCCCTCTGGTATATTTACTGATTTTCTCTCTAGTACGTTTGTTTTATTCTACTATTTGTTGTTTGGGTCTCTTGTGCTTCCATCTGTGGAAAGCGTCGTACCTCATGATCTCTCGCAATATGTGACTAGGATGATTCTCTATCTGCGAGAACTTTGTCCTTGCTTTTTCCTTCATTATATCAGTCACTCTAACTTGTTGTAATTCTCTGAAGAGGAATCTTTCTGAAACGTATCTCGGTATATTGACTGCTTCTCTTAGGCTGCTGTTATATGCCGCTTGTATTTTGTTTTTTGTTGTGTTACATATGTGTCCCCATGCGAGAGATGTATATGTTAGTATAGGAAGAATTATACTATTTATTAATCTTATTATTTATTTTATTCTGAGTTTGCTTTTTCTTCCTGCTAGGCATCTTATTGATGCTCTTGCCATGTTGGCTTTTTGTATTGTAGCGTCTATGTGTTTACTAAACGTTAAACCTTTGTCCATGATTACTCCGAGGTATTTTGCTTCGCTTTTCCACTCGATGGGATTGTCTTGCACAGTCACCTGTTTTTCTGGTTGTTGGTGACTCTTTTTGAAAAGTACGGCCTGTGTCTTTTCGGAGTTTATAGCGATTTTCCATTTTAAACTCCATTTTTCTATGTGATCTAGCGCTGTTTGTAAGTTGTTTACCGCTATGTCTACATTTCTTTGTTTGGCCGCTATCGCTGTGTCGTCGGCATAGAGGCTTAGTATTGTACCTGGTGTTCTAGGTATATCTGCTGTGTATATCGTGTACAGTAAAGGTGACAGTGCCACTCCCCGTGGCACTCCAGCCTCTGGGTTCCCGAGTTCAGATAGGACTTGTTCTATTCGAACTCTGAAACTACGATTGCTTAAGTACGAAGAGATTAGTCTTGTCATTGCTCCGCTGTAGCCGTATCTTCTCATTTTGTAGATCAGTCCTTTATGCCAGACTCTGTCGAAAGCTTTGCTTACATCTAGGAAGGCAGCTCCTGTGTATTGTTTATCATTAAATCCAGCTGCTATGTACTCTGTTAATCTGAGTACTTGTAGCTCACTGGAGTGTTCTGATTTAAAACCGAATTGGGCTTCGGGTATTATATCTAGTCTGTCTGTTTTAGCTTGGAGTCTGCTGAGTATTACTCTCTGTACAATACTGTTGATTGCAGGTAGCATGCTCATTGGCCTGTAGTTTTGCGGGAATGTGCTGTTTTTTCCGGGCTTTGGTAACATTATGACATGGTCCTCTTTCCATATGTTTGGGAATTTCTTGAATCTAGCATCGCATTGATTATATTTGTTAAATATACTATGGCTCTCGCTGGTAAGTATTTTAGAGCCCTGTTTGTTATTTGATCTGGACCAGGGGCCTTTTTCGGTGAGCTGTTTTTAATTAGTTCGTTTAACTCCTCCGGTGATGTATACGTGAGGCAATAGCGGCATTTTGGTGACATTCGAAATAAACTCCAATTATATCATATATATCATCACGAATTATTAGTACTGATAATTAATTACTAATATTACCAATATTAATATCTATTGGAAAAAGTGCAATCTCCAATTCGAATTATATTATAACACTTCTTAACAATGTTTTGACTGCTGTCAATAAATAAACAATATGAACTCCCGGTCAAATTCATTTTCATAGCCTACTTAGTTTCGAAAAAACTATTTTTAATCATATGAAATAACGATGGTCAAAATAGGTATTAACATTTCATCAACATATCAACATATCAAGATTCTTCTTCTATAAAAAATTTGAAAGTACCTACTGACTTATTTTTTAATTTAATTTATAATACAATTATACTACTATACTTCAGTACTATACTTACTTATGTTTATGCGTTTTTATTCATATCTTGAGTTCGACAAAAGCTATAAATAGGTATTTGTAGCTACTAAATAGGTATTTTCCATTACATTTTGAAGAAAAACAAATTTTAATTTTTTCTATTCGAAAATACCTTCTACCTATGACAATTAAAACTAAATGCAATTATTTTATAGTAGATGTAAATTAATTCATCCACACTCTTTCTAATGACACTAATTTCGTTAAAATCGGTTGATCCAAACCAAAGTTATAGGTATTTATCCACAAATAATTTCCCACTCTTCCCCACCCTTTATTTGAAAAAATAAAAAAAGTACTTGAACAACTTTGTGCAGAAATTAGGCCTCTTTCTAGTTTACTTATTTAACACTTGGTATAATAAGGCATATTTCCCGAAAAACTGGTTTTCAAAGTTTTCTTTACTGGTTACGCCCCCTAGCGGTTAACCCAGAAACTTGAAAGTTATTTCCAGCGATTTCTCTTGGCCACTTTTACTAAGAAATTGTTTCTTCTAAAGTTATAACATGAATAGTTTCTGATATATAGCCGAGAGATCGGCTTATTGGACCGCCCGGTACATGTTTACAGTAAACATAATAATACAGGTTTTATTGTTACCCTTTAATGAGTATTCTGTTTTAAGTTCCTTACCGTTTTCCATTTTTTTCTTGCTTGTGAACTTCCCATTAAGCTATCACTTTACATTTTTTTGCATCTTCTGGATGCCATCTATTGCGGGAAACGAGTGCGGCCTGGAGTGTGTTTTCGAAGGCTTTGGCCTTGCCTTGTGGATTACTAAGAATGACGTTATTGACTGTGAGATGTGAACGTGGTTGACCTTTTTGCTTCGTTAGGACTTTGAATTGGTTCCAGAATGTAGCACCCTCTCGGTAGTCCAGGTCGACCGTAACTTGCATTCACTGTATTTGTTTCAACCTGTTTACGTCCAACCTTATCGACGCCGAGAGCCTGTTATACTTTGCTTTGATGAGGGTGTCTCGGAATCTTGTATACTCCCTGATCATTTTACGTTTTGCTTTGATTTGTTCGATAATTTTGTGTGGAAGAGCTAGAGTATATAGATTATATCGTGTTATTACAATAGCAAGGGATGAGGTTTCTTGAAGAAGCTTTGTCATATTTGGAAATGCTCGTGTCAACTTGATTATGTGTTGACATGTTACCTTACTGTGGGAGGTTTTGGTTGATATGCTCTTGGAAAAGTTCTCAATTTGCTTTACGATAATCTTGCCTGTAGATAGCACTTCTAATGGCTGAAGATGAATTAAAGTCAGTTTTGACTAGAAGTGGGAGATGGTCAGAGGTTATTGAATCTCCAATGAAACATTCATCGTCGAACCTATCTAGCATTCTGTTCGTACAAGATTTGGTCTACTATGGACATTCAACGGTGATTGAACAACGTGACTTCTTTATTGGTGATTATAGAAATGGGCAGATCTAGAAGAAGGTCTGAGAGCATTCTGTCGGGGACGTTTGTGGAGATATAACCAAATTGAGTGTGTCTGCTATTTAGATCGCTCATTAAAACCGCCTTGTAAACCCGTCGAGTGTGAAAAAATACTCAACAAGAGCTAAGGAGAGATACACTACCTGATGTTAAGGTAGCAGGAGGAATCCTTCTCTCAGCGATCAGAGGTTTGGCCTTCTAGTGAGATAAAGGGGTCTTTTGTCTTTTTGAGCAGCGTGGTGACCATGCCGCGTGTGTGCCGTTACAATTGGGGCATTTGGAATTTTTAATCTGGGGGCGGTCTGGGCTTTTATGCTCGCCACTACCGCAATTAATGCAAGTTGATTGTCGTGCCCGTTTTGGTAGCAACGGCTGCAATATTTGGAGGAGGAGCGGATGATGCTGGGATTATGAAGAGCCTCACAGGTTCTGATAAGGCCATCTATACAGATACCATTAATCAGAGCGTCTGTGAAGTATTCCTCAAAATCGAGGAACATTGGGACTAGCCTGGTTGCTTTGTTGTATTTTTTGGAGATTATTCGATGGAGTTTTTTAAAAATTTTATCTCATTAAGACTTTCGGCAAGTTCCTCGATGATGATCGAGGGATTGTTACTGCTCAAATGCGGCAATTTATAGGAAAATTGTTGCAACGGTTATTAATGGACTTTTTGGGAACAGTAACGAATGTTTTTAATGGTCATTTTTTACCGTCTTCTAACTTGTAAGCTCGTAGCCATAAAACATTTTTTGTGATGAATTATAAGAAAACTTTTAGTAAAATATAAAGACAAAAAGTAGAAATGTGTGTGATTTATGGTTAACTATTACATATAAAGTTGATAAAAACAAGAAATCGATATAAATTTACAACTCAGGCATAAAGGGTCAGTTCAAATTACCTATTACTTTGCGGTGAATCAAGTTTCTAACGATTTCACGAGAGTGACCTAAATCAGTTGTAGATGCAAGTGTATATTGAAAACAATTTGATTTATGTAACAGTTAACGAAAATTTTTTTTATAGTAAAATACATAAGTGGACTACAAAGAATCAGAATGCAGAGACATATTCTGAAATATTTAATAAAAAAATATATTAGGACCGTATTGAATAAATAAATTTTGGCGATATGTTACAGAGCAACAGTTTATTTATTTAACGCTTTATAGAAACTTACTTCCTTTGCTGCAAAATGCAAAAATTGTATACGAAATCTGTACTCTTCACCTTTAAAACGCATTTTGATTTTTGTCGATAGAATGCTTTGATCAAAAGATATCGAATTTTTTCCGTCGAGTTGATACAAATTTTATTAAAAAAATTGGTTCACGCGCATTGATTTTCGAAATCGCTGGTGCTTCAAGCGTGTGTCTGAGAGAAAGAAAGTGCAAATTATTTTAAGTGCTTTATTTATGTTTTGTACGCTCTTTTTGTCATTAATTCGAACTTCATAAGTTACTGTACCGCTCCTAAAATAACTTTAATGAAACTTAAATCGTCCTATTTTTATTTATCTTAATCAACTTGACATAATTTGTCACCCATGCTAATAAAACATGTATCTTCATTTATACATTAACCTATAATTACAAAAAAATCATTAAATTTACCAAAAAGTCGCCATTGTCCTTGTTAGGTGTACTTTAAAAAATTAGATTCACTCACACCTTAGTGTAATTTGGTCAAACATATTTGTTTATCTTTTTCGACCTTAAAATCTGTTTGGCTTACCTGGTTGCACACCTACAATGCCCCTGGGGTTAAATATGTACATTTAATAATGGCTCGCCTTTTGTTATAGTACGGTAAAATTTTGACAATTAGTATCTTAGATTATAAAATCAAAGAAAGTATTTGATTGTGTGTTGAAAAATTAAAAATACGTGATTGTGTAATAAAAGTAGTCATCCTACTCTCCCGATTATGACTCATAATTTTATTAATATTCGTAGCCGATTAAAAAGTGAGAACAGTGGAAGTCCACTATAGTCTCCTAGGTCAGAAGTGTGTCTCTTAGGTTTGGACAGATATATATTGAATATAATATAATATATATATATATATATATATATATATATATATATATATATATATATATATATATATATATATATATATATATATATATATATATATATATAGGGTGGTCCTTAAGTAATTGTACAAAAAGAAACAGTAGATTCTACACTTTAAAATATTACGATTTAAGCCAAATTGCTTTAATAAAATGTTGATATTAAGAAAGATAGAGGGTGTTAAAGTGCAAAATTAAAATTTTATTTTTCGCTATAACTTTCATGTTTGTAAATATTTATGTATAAAAATGTTAATAATGTTACAACTGGGTACTTTTAAATATGAGAAATTATAATTTAATGCACACTTTGACGTAACTGATAGAGGGTGCCACTTATGCCACATATGTGGTATAAATTTCAGTGGCGGCTTTTGAAGGTAGGCAGGATAGGCCGGGCCTACCCAATAATTTTAAGAGCTTTAAAATTGAAAAACATATATTCAAAAATTATATTAATACATGTAAATAACTTTTAAATGCACTAAATCACTCAATACATTAGCGTCCGTTAAAACAACTATATTATTATATTACCACAGAAAGCATCGAATCGTATTAAGGCTTAAATATCATTAATAGGCCCGACCGGAACTGGCCGACCTAGCTCACATAAGATCCCCACACAAAAAGCGTTTGAAGTAAGCAGCTTGCCGGACAACGATTTATATCGTCGTGTTTACGCTTGCTGTTTAGGCACCAGACGATCGGGCCTACGACGACAATCGTTGTCACTTGTAACGTAATTATCGAATTGTAATATAAATTTTCTTTTAAATTATGATAAAAAAATATGTAACATAATCTATAATTGTAACATATTTTTAAACAAACAACACAATTGTAAACAAGTACACGGTTGCCCAAATAAATTTTAAAAAATTCGTAAAATTCGAAGAAAAAAATCACATTTGCGTGATTTCTATATCGCCTGATTGTATGAAACTTATATATGAGATTGTTTTATAACTGATACATAAAAATGAATTTTTATGGCGCTTTACCAGGTTGCAGTAATAGTAATGTTTATAGTGAGTGTTTGGACATTGTTATTTCACTATTGGAATCGCCATTATCTAGAAGAACTGAAATTGGTAGAAAAAAAATTATTATGAATGAAAGGTCTACTCCAACATTGCGTATTGACCAAAAAGATAAGAAAAAGGTGCGTACTTTTAATTTCTCTCGGTATGATGTCTACAAATGGTTGTCTGAAAGTATTACGAAAAACAGACTATATTGTTGGCCGTGTTTGAAATTTTCTAATAAGAAATGTGTATAGAACTGTAAAGGATACTTTGATTTAAAAAATATGTCTGCCTCCTTAAAAAAAATATTCCAGTTGCAAGGAACATTTAAGTAATTTCCTGTCCTTTAAGGATGTACAGAAGAGGGCGTTTTCTATTCGCGATTTGCTAGATGAAAAATCAAAAATCTCAAAAATTAGATACAACGCAGAAGTTAAAATGAACAGAGAAATCATTAAAAAATTAGTTAGGGGGGGGGTCATGACCCCGTGACCCCTCCCTCTGGATCCGTCACTGATTACACATAGCTATATGTAATTTGCTGGCTTGGCCTACCCAAAATTTTACCACACCAGCCGCCACTGATAAATTTACACTTAACTTTTTTGCTCTTTAAGTTATCTGCATTTGGGATAAAAAATATTAAAGATACATTACTTTAACAAAAAAAAAAAAGGAATACTTGTTAATAACTTCAAAACTTCACAGTTTTCGAGATAATCGCATTTTAAAAATCAGCTGCATAATTCTGATCTAAGTCAATTACTCCAGACAAAGAAGAAAAAATAGACAAAAACATTAATACTTTTGAATTTTTGTATAAAATACCTTTAACTAAAGTTAATAGTTAACGAAATACTAAATAAAATAAATATATCAGCAGGATAATTAATAATAGGATTTGAGAAAATAACAGAATAATAGGATTTTACATAAAACATTTTACGTTTTATGTTAAATTAAAATCATAATCAAAACATTTTGTTTACAAACCAAATTAAGAAATAGTTAAACTAAATAACATAACTTTTTGTCAAAGTAAGTATTCGATATAGTTTATTCGTCTTCCGGGTTTGGACCGTGTCATTTGTGAGTGACCCAAAAGTGGGTTCATCTCGACGTTTCGCTACAATTGTATGTAGCTTCTTCAGGAAACAAAAAAGGAAAAAGAGAACAAAAGACAGGAAGATGGGTAGTTAGCAACGGTAACTCAGTTACTCAACGCAACCAGAGGCGAATACTAACTACCAAGATGGGCATTTGGTCACAGTAACTCAACTACTCAACGCAGCCAGAGGAAAACCAAATGCCAGGACAGGGATTCACGTCCAACAGCTCAGAACACTAACGCGTCGAGAGGCGGGGAGTGAATCCGACGATTACTCCGCTACCGCTCTATTTATAGTCGCGGTGACCTGTCGTGTCGGGACGTATCGGCACACTCCGTAGCGCGAACGTCAAGAAGCGCGCGCTGGCCAATCATGTGGCTGCATCGTGGTAGCGGGACCGGACGGCGGCTCTAGACTGAGATTCCAGATGGGAGACAAGTAGTATCCTTCCTCTCGATTGATATTATGTGGATTTTTTCGGATCTCTAGAGATTCGCGGATTTTCCTGGAATAAAAGAAGGGGCTCTTAGAAATAATATGGGTTTTTTCGATCAATATGGAATGACCGGTTTCTTGGCAGTGTTCTGCAACTGCAGAATGGGAGAAAAGACCTGATCGAATGCATCTTTGATGCTCTTGAATCCGAGTTTTGACGGAACGACCAGTTTCGCCAATATACACTTGTCCACATGAACAAGGAATAGAATAGACACCACAGGAAGATAGGGGCGGTAATGTGTCCGAAGAGGTCTTCGTCCCATTGTGACTACGATTAACTCTCCTACCTACAAACTCGCAAAGTACTTGTCGAATCAGTTTAAGACCTATACTGGTCGTACCTCTTCTTATGTCCGAAATTCCACACATTTCATCACCTTAATCTCCTCCCTCACGGTCGATCCCCAAGACATTCTCGTCAGTTTCGATGTATCATCCCTATTTACCAATATCCCCATACATGACTCTCTAGTTGTTCTGCGAGATCACTTGACCAATGATAACAAGTCTTTGGTTTTGGCAGATCTTGCGGAAAAATGCCTCCTTTCAACATATTTTTCTTTTAGAGGCAATTTCTACAAACAAATATCTGGAACACCAATGGGTTCTCCCCTTTCCCCTGTCATTGCTGAGATTTCCATGGAAGCCTTCGAGTCTTTAGCCCTAGAATCTTACCCCTTAAAATCAAAAGTCTGGTTCCGCTACGTTGATGATACATTTATCATCTGGCCCCATGGTCAACATACCCTTTCTCCCTTCCTAGATCATCTTAACTCACAACATCCGAGTATAAAATTCACAATGGAAGTAGAAAATAATCGGTCCCTTCCCTTTCTCGATGTGTTAGTCACCTCCAAGCCCAATGGCCGATTGGGTCACTCTGTTTATAGAAAAAAGACTCACACGAATCGTTACCTACATGCTTCATCACACCACCATCCTGCCCAAAAGAATTCTGTGATCAACTCTCTCATCCATCGGGCCATTTCGATTTCTGAACCTGACAACCTTAGAGAAGAACTTGGCCATCTGCAAAAAACCCTTGTCGCCAACGGTTACTCCAAGTCCACAGTTCAAAATATTACACACCGACATCTACATCCCCCTTTACACCCTAGGACGACAAATTCAGAATCTTCGGGTAATACTCCTGTGGCTTTTCTTCCGTATATTCGAAGTGTCACTGATAGGACTGGCAAAATTCTTCGCAAAGAAGGTATTAGGACTACTTTTCGACCACCCAAGAAAATCTCACAATATCTACCCTCTCCTAAGGACCCATTACCGCCCCTATCTTCCTGTGGTGTCTATTCTATTCCTTGTTCATGTGGACAAGTGTATATTGGCGAAACTGGTCGGTCCGTCAAAACTCGGATTCAAGAGCATCAAAGATGCATTCGATCAGGTCTTTTCTCCCATTCTGCAGTTGCAGAACACTGCCAAGAAACCGGTCATTCCATATTGTTCGAAAAAACCCATATTATTTCTAAGAGCCCCGTCTTTTATTCCAGGAAAATCCGCGAATCTCTAGAGATCCGAAAAAATCCACATAATATCAATCGAGAGGAAGGATACTACTTGTCTCCCATCTGGAATCTCAGTCTAGAGCCGCCGTCCGGTCCCGCTACCACGATGCAGCCACATGATTGGCCAGCGCGCGCTTCTTGACGTTCGCGCCACGGAGTGTGCCGATACGTCCCGACACGACAGGTCACCGCGACTATAAATAGAGCGGTAGCGGAGTAATCGTCGGATTCACTCCCCGCCTCTCGACGCGTTAGTGTTCTGAGCTGTTGGACGTGAATCCCTGTCCTGGCATTTGGTTTTCCTCTGGCTGCGTTGAGTAGTTGAGTTACTGTGACCAAATGCCCATCTTGGTAGTTAGTATTCGCCTCTGGTTGCGTTGAGTAACTGAGTTACCGTTGCTAACTACCCATCTTCCTGTCTTTTGTTCTCTTTTTCCTTTTTTGTTTCCTGAAGAAGCTACATACAATTGTAGCGAAACGTCGAGATGAACCCACTTTTGGGTCACTCACAAATGACACGGTCCAAACCCGGAAGACGAATAAACTATAATTCTGACTCTGGCCGTGGAAGCCTACGATTTCATTTAAGTGTTCGATATGTCCACCATTTTCTTTAATTCATTTGTCAATCTGCCTTCTCTCTAGAATGTGGTAGTGTACCATCTTGCATAAACCACATATTTTGGGTTTTTAGCATTTTACAATAGAGAAAAAGTAATTCAACGCCATTATAGAAACTTAAGGAGCGATAGCAAAGGGAAATTGTAAACATGATGACGGCCAACGTCTGAATACGGACACGGCACATAAAGAAGTTGAAATATCTTCTCTCCAATAAGAAATATATATATATATATCTATATCTATATATATATATATATATATATATATATATATATATATAGATATATATATATATATATATATATATATATATATATATATATATATATAGATATATATATATATATATATATATATATATATATATATATATATATATATAAATACGTTCGAATTATCGGGTAAAGTGGTCTGTAATGAAAATCTTTCTTTTTTCTGAGATACTCAATATTTCACCATTTATTTAATAGCTTCCTCAGGAGTAAACTAAAACAATTTGAACATTACAAAAAATGACGTACAAATACATTTTAAAACACTCACAGAATTTAAAAGATTTCGTAAATAAAAACTGACATTGAAGTATTTGAAATATTAAATGTCAAGATTAAATTGTCTTAAGCACGTTCGTTACAGCTATATGATAAAAAATTAAAATTATTTCAAATGTAAAAATAAAAATAACAATAAAAGAAAAGTTAGAAGAATAATATTTCTTTGATGAATTATTAAGGTTAGTTGTTATTAAGATGAATGTTGGCTATTTTGAATATTTATAAATTTTGTTCAATATGTTACAATATATGTTACTTAACTGTCCAGTGTCCGTTTTATAATTTAAAGTGTTTTTATTTTTGTTAATGTAATACATCTCAAGAAATAATCTACTTTTGTAGTTATCAGTCTGTGCCAAAATGTGAGCTTTGTTATAGTCTAGTATATGACCAGTGTTTTCATAGTGCTCAACCACTGCGCAAGTATTTTTTCCCAAGCGGCAATCACTTTTATGTTGTGTGATGCGTTGTTTTAGCCATTGTGATGTTTGACCAATGTAGCTATTTTGACATCCTAAACACGGTATTTCATAAACGACATATCTTTATGTCAAATTTATAGACTTTCTCAATAGATTCTGAATCTCGAGAAGAGTTTCATAAACTCAATATTTTACTCTTTTTCAAAGTGCAAAAATTAACTTTTTGATACAAAGAAGAGAAGACAAAAACGCTTTAGAAAAAGCCAGTAGCAACTCACTCCTGTGAAACAGGGGAACGTTCCCTTCATATGGAGATTCAGGAGAAGGAACAAACTTCTTCAGGCGGAACCAGCCCACCCGTAAGGACTACTGTCCAAGAGTGCGTTGGGCCCACAGGAGAAGAAGAAAAATCCACGAAACCAGAACGGGACAACTCGTCGTAGTGAAGAGAGAAACGGTACCTTGGTAATAGAGTAACTGAAATGCCAGTTGTAACTCTGTTGTAACATAATTCAATTTAAATTTAATAATTCCTTATTAATTAATGACTGAGCATATGAACTATACAGTTATCATACACCCAGTGGCACTAATGTCTCAATATAATATTTATTTTATCAAACTCACACTTAATTAATGACATAGTTGTCTGCTTATTTTGTTATTAAGTAGTTATTGTCATTTTATTTTGATTTATTTGTTCATTGTTTGTTTCATGTTGTTTTTAGCTTATAGTTTTTACTAAACGAAGACTAACGTACTGGAGCCTGATGATGGGGCCTATATTGCAACCCTTGAAACTGGTAGCCCAAATTTACCATAAATAAAAACTACTTAAGATTGGAAGTCTTATTTTTCATATACTAGAGGTAAGGTATATTACCTGACAGAAATAGTGGAGGATTGGTTGTTAGATATATTAAATAACCCAATGTGAGGTCGGTTGGTTGTAAGGTATAATAAACGTCCGTATATAGGGTATATTATATGGACATACGCGATGTTTAGGGTACCTTGTTCGTATAATAGTAAAGTAATGGAAAAATGGAGAAAAACGAATCTTAAGTGTTACAACGTTAATAATAATGATAAAAGTAAACATATACGTAAGTAAAAGTATATGAAAATTATAAAGATTATTATGCCGAAAAAATCACGTTGGTTAACATTAATACGTAAATTGCACCAATATGCATTTTGTAGAACAAGATAATGAAAAAATAGGTAATCGTGGTTTTTGATAAAACATACTTAGTATATTATTATATCCTGTACAGCATAATCAAATTACATATCTAAGGCTTTATGTTATTTTGATATAGTG
Source organism: Diabrotica undecimpunctata (assembly GCF_040954645.1). Taxonomy (NCBI): domain Eukaryota; kingdom Metazoa; phylum Arthropoda; class Insecta; order Coleoptera; family Chrysomelidae; genus Diabrotica; species Diabrotica undecimpunctata. The sequence continues at coordinate 74,351,859 of NC_092809.1, read as the reverse complement.
TAAAAGATTAAATCTCTGGACGCAAATAGCGATATCTATACCATATACCATACGAAGCCATAGAGTTGCTTCTCAAGACAAGGAAGATTTTTTTCACGTTCAGAGCATCTCTGAATAGCCGTCCTGATGATCGCTTTTAGGGTGAAGTACGTATAAGGGGATATACAGACGCACTATACGTGAAATCAAATCTTAACTGTCTTTTTCCTTTTTTCCGGCATACTCTTTATGAGTACTAGAAACCAATTCGCTAAGGACTTTTGCTTAGTTAAGGAGATATGTTGTGGAATGCAATTTTAGATTCCCCATGTCTCTAATAACATCTTTATTAACGTCTGTTTTTGCCTTGCAATTCTTAGAAGGCACAGATTAAAGCAGAAATCTGAATTTGGTTTCGAAAAATTAGTTTACGGATTTGTTATGAATCATTTGAGCATATCCCTACCTCATCAGACACTTGGGGTGATACAATTTATTACAATTTATAAATATATATATATATATATATATATATATATATATATATATATATATATATATATATATAATATATATATATATAATATATATATATATATATATATATATATATATATATATATATATATATATATATATACAGTAAGGTCTGCGGATTATTTTGATGAGATTTTAAAGTTGTGCGATTTGTATTTTATCCAAAAATTTCTATTATTAACCCATTATAATCTATTCATGATTCCCCTTGAATGATGTAATGGCGACCTGATAACATCATTCTGAGTTTCGCATTGAAAGATATAACCTGTAATTGTTTTGAAATTAAATTTTCTCATCGCGGTGCTTCGTTCATTTTTATAATAAGTGGTGAGTTTAAATTTTGCTGATTTCAAATTGCAGTATAATAAGCACATTTTGATTTCTTTATTGAAACGTTTAAAGTGAGAATCGTAAAGTTTTATTTTTCATTATTAGGATTCGGTAGCCTCACTTCCATCTTGTATTTTTAATTATAGGTCCCACAAGGTTATTTGACTTTAACTTTTGGGAAACAACAAATATGATTTTATTTTCCGCTCGGCTGCGCCATGTTGTATTATTAATTTAATAACTATGACATGATACAGTTATGACACGAAGTGTCATCCTTGTTATCTATAACAACTAACATCAAAAATAAATCTAATATGACATCTAACATAAAACTTACAGAATATAGTTAGAGCTAAATATACGACACTTCCTATGTTCTACATACAATTCAGAAACAGAATAAACACTTGGGAATGGATAATTTTCAGATATTGTCAAAAATTGATTTTTTTTGTGAATAAGAATCATTTGCTTTACTAGAATTTTTTAAAGCAATATTATCTTATTAGCAGTAACGTTAATTTATTACAAACAGTTTATTTTACATCATAGGTGCCTTTATTTTATAATATATTCGTATAACCTAAATGTATTAAATAAAAGTTAATAAAGTATATATTATTGATTATTGAGTACTCTATAATATTGATTTGTAGTTAAATTTTTTGGCGGTTAATAATATCAATTCCTTAAACATTTATACTTGGTATATCTACGACCTTTTGCAACCTACACCAGTTAATCAACTCAATAACAATTTAATTCTTTCTTAATTTAGACTTGATCATCTATTTCGATGCCAATGTATTCCGAGAACGTATTGTATTCTTTGGATAAACGTCAGCAATAGCATTGACGAAGGTAAAATTAGATTTTTATAAAGTATTATTAGTTTCTAGGGAGGAAACAATGTTTACTTATAGGATTAATACTAAAATGTCCTGAAGTTCTGCGACACGAGTAATGGAGTTGATTTAGAACCGTAGGGACAAGAGTTAATTTACTTCACCTACGTATGATTATACAGGACAATATTGTTAGTTTTCAATTTAATTATCAATATTCAGGCTTGGACTAAAAGGGTACAAGTGGGTGTAATATATTATTGGTAATATGAAGAAGTAGAACAGGGACGTAATTTATTATTTTTAAGATCAATTAGAAAAAAAAAATCACTAGGCACAGGTTAGGAAAAATATCGCCTACTCAAATATATGTATAGACCTTAAACAAACTTAATGAAATTAATGACACGAGGGAGATCAAAGTAAATGTAAGTTTTTACTAGCTTAAGTTGAGCAATTAATTAATATACACTGGCCTTGAAAATTAACCGGACACGCCAAATTCCAAAGTTCTCCTCTTTTAGATTTGTTGAATTACACATTTGTATTTTATTACATAATAATGTTCAGTTTCGTTTAAAAATAATATTTCCAAAATTTTACACACCAAAAAGTCATAATAACTTAACAATATAAATTTAAAATCTTCTATATATTTAAGTTATTTTAAACGATCGAAAAAGCGCGCGAACACTTGTGACATCATAATATAGTGATATTCGGTAATGACAGGTCGCCTGTCTCGTATCAATGTAATAAACCATTTTGTGTATACTTGTGTTTGGCAAAGTTTTTGAAAAGATAGTACTTGATTGTGTAAGTATTTACTATGGAATAAACAAGTAAATACTATAATACTGTCACGATAGATAATGACGTGTCAAATGACTCAAAACTGTAAACATATTTATTTCTAATATCCTTTCTTATTCAAGTATTTTCCAGATCATATACCTGCCGGCAGAAATGTCTAGTCCCCTACGGTTAAAGACCTGTTTGGCTCCACGACAATCGGAGAAGTTCTGGAAGGTCAAATGCCCCTTCGAGAATAACTGTATTTTATATATAAACACGAAAATTTTTGAAGAACAGTTAGTTTTGAGTCCGAAAATATAATTGTACGCTATAAATAAATATTGTGAAATAAATTAGTAATAAAGACTTTAATAAATTTGTAAGTGTTATAAATAGAACCTTTAATAATAAATAAAAACAATAAATTAGATTAATAATAACATAACAATTGGTGTCAAAAGTGAATGTAAAATAAATTGTGAAAATGACTGCGATTTATGAGCTCACAGTGACAAATTTAAGAAGACATATCGAGGATAGAGAATTAGCTTCTACCGGAAAAAAGGCTGAGTTAGTCCAACGACTAAAGAACGCTTTGGAGCAGGATGGTTTTAATCCAGAAACTTAAAAATTTGAAGATGCTGTCATCTCGTAAATTTCGAAATTAGAGAACAAAGTTTCTGACGATATTTCGAAAGTTTCTTCTGATGTGGCCAAAGTTTCTGGTAATGTGGCCCAAGTTTCTGGTGATGTGGCCAAAGTTTCTGGTGACATCGCATCATTAGAGAACAAAGTTTCTGGCCATATTTCGAAAGTTTCCGGCGACATCGCTTCTTTAGAAAACAAAGTTTCTAACGAGATTTCTTGTCTAGAAAGCAAAGTTTCTGCTAACACCTCTTCGGAAATCCCTAAAGTCACTTCTAAGATGTCTGTTCTCGACGATAGAATATCTTCGTTAAAAGACCAAGTTGCTGCCGATATGTTGGCCTTCGAAGAAAAGATATGGAAAGGAAGATGGAGGAAACAGGGACAGCAGAGAGAGGAAACAATCCAATTACAGTAGAGATAAAAGAAGAAGAGACGAAATGTAAGTTGGAAACACATGAAGAAGAGGTTAAATATGCGATACGGCCACGAACATTTGGAGCATATATATCAGTCGCAGCTTAAAAATCGAAGACAGAAGAAAGATGGGGCTCTTCAAGAATATGAGGTAGATATTGCCAGATTAGTACGATATGCTTTTTCAACAGCTCCCGAAGACATGATGGAAAAATTGGCCGTTCAAACGTTTATTGATGGTCTTCGTGATCATGAAAGGCGGAGAACACTGCGACTAGCTCGTCACAAGACGCTGATTAATGTCTTATCCGCCGCCCTAGAATACGAGTCAGCTACACAGACCTCTGGCGGTTACAGTAAAGTTAGGACTGTAAAAGATGAAGGAGATGAAGATAAACTTGACCAGCTCGTTAATGTGATGAAAAGTATTACATGCAGGAAAAGGAAGACCATAAAATCAAGAAACTCACCATCAGGAAAACTAGAACGAGTCGGCCTTAGGGGGGCAGCTTCGACCAGGAACTTTTCCAAAGACCCTCTCATACTAATAGCTTCTTTTAAGTGTCGTGAAGATAGTGTATATATAGATGGAGAAATAAATGGTAGAAGGCATACGTTGTTGGTGGATACCGGAGCGACCAGAACCATTATACGCCCGACAGTTATAAACTGCCGTAAGAAACTGTCACCAACGAGGTTGCGACTTCGGACCGCTACAGGTGAAAATGCCAACATTCATGGAGAAATCCAGATACAATTAGAAATTGGAGCAGAAAAGTTCGTCCATACTGTTATAGTTGCTGACATCGAAGAGGATGTTATATAAGGAATGGACGTAATGAATATGCATGGATTCCAATTGGATTTTGAGAATAAGGTAATCAAAGTTGGCAACGAGAAGGTATTTCTTCATCCACATGATGGCAACACTATGCAAGCAGCCATTAAAGAAGATACAGTCGTGCCTGCGAGAAGCGAAACGATCATAGTAGCGCGGCTACAGAGAATTGTGACGAAGGGACACCTGTTATGATGGAGCCTTGGAACCATGACGACGAGGTTGGCTGTGGAATCATAATTGCAAAGGAATTGGTGACTTCGGCTAAAGCAATTCCTGTGAGACTTATCAATGTCAATGACTACCCAGTGACCATCAAGAAACAGACAAAAGTAGGAACTTGTGTACCTGTGACATCCATAATCCGTCAGGCGACAACATCTGATAATTCCAACTACAAATTCGACCAAATGGTTGCAGTTGTTGGACAGTCTCTAAATCAGATGGAGAAAAAGAAATTAAGGGAATTTCTTCGGCAGTATCGTGATATTTTCGTACCGGGAGGAGGAAAGACGTTAAGAACAACCGTTGTTAAGCATAAAATTGATACTCGTAATGCTAAGCCAATTCATCGAACAGCTCGACGACTACCACAGGCGAAAAGAGAGGAAGCTGAAACAACTGTTCAGGAAATGAAGAAAGACGGGGTGATAGAACCTTCTACGAGCCCATGGGTCTCTCCGGTGGTCCTGGTTAAGAAGAAAGACGGAACGACGAGGTTCTGTGTAGATTACCGTTTGCTGAACAACGTTACCAAGAAAGATAGTTATCCTCTGCCTCGGATCGACGGCACATTGGACACATTGGCTGGAAGTAAATTGTTTTCTACTTTCGATTTAAAGTCTGGATACTGGCAGGTAGAAATGGACCCAGCAGATAAAGAGAAGACAGCCTTCACCACTGGATCTGGATTGTGGCAATTCAACGTTATGCCATTTGGACTCTGTAATGCTCCTGCGACATTTGAGAGGCTTATGGAAAATGTGTTGAGAGGGTTATTTTGGAAAACATGCCTGGTGTATATAGATGACATAATCGTCTTGGGGGAGACATTTGAAGATCATCTGAAGAATTTAGAAAACGTTTTTAATCGACTTAAAGCTGCCCGATTGATGTTAAACCCCAAGAAGTGCCAGCTATTTCAAGATAAAGTCAATTTTATCTGGGTCATATAGTCAGTAAAGAAGGTGTGGCCGTGGATAAGGGAAAAATCGATTCCATTAAGGAATGGCCAGAACCTACTGACAAACATCAAGTGAGAAGTGTTCTTGGACTATGTAATTACTATCGAAGGTTTATTAAGACGTTTGCAGATATCGCTAAGCCATTAACTCGACTCACAGAGGAAGCAAGAGATTACCGCTAGGATACAGACGGCCAAAATGCCTTTGAGACCTTGAAAAAGCATTTAGTAACAGCACCAATTTTAGGGTATCCACTGCCAGAAGGAGAGTTAATCTTAGATATAGATGCAAGTAATGTGGGAATTGGAGAAGTGCTGTCTCAGATTCAAGGAGGACAGGAACGAGTCCTCGGATATTTTAGTAAAGTTCTTTCAAAACCTGGGCGGAATTATTGCGTCATGAGAAGAGAACTTCTAGCAGTAGTGAAATCAGTAGAGCACTTCTATCAATACCTCTATGGTAGAAAGTTTTTAATCCGAACCGACCATGCCGCCCTTAAGTGGTTTATGCAGTTTAAGATCCAGAGGATCAGATAGCCAGGTGGATCGAACGACTTTAAGAATACGATCTCAAGATTAAGCACCGGGCCGGAGTTAGCCATAGAAACGCTGATTCTCTTTCCAGAAGGCCATGCCCAGCAGAGTGTTCCCACTGCAACAAAACGAAATCCAAGGAAGCAGCAGTGCTAAGAACAACGATGTTCAACGACGACTGGACGCCTACCAAGATAAGGGAAGAACAAGAGAGAGATCCAGTTGTACAGAAAATTCGAAAATGGAAAGAGGAAAACCGTCGACCACCTTGGCAAGAAATATCAAACCTATGCTCAGTAGTTAAAACGTATTGGGCCCAATGGGACTCATTTATCATGGAAGATAGCTTGCTCAAACGAGTCCTGGAAAATAATGACGGTTCAGAAAAGAGAAGACAGTTGGTGATCCCAATGAGCAGAATTGCCGAAGTACTTCGTCAGTTACACGACAGTCCATCAGGAGGGCATTTTGGTGTAAAGAAAACCCTTCAGCGAATTCGGGAACGGTTTTATTGGATGAACAGTTCCGACGACGTAAAAGACTGGTGTAAGAAATGTACTATTTGTGCTACGAGTAACGGGCCTTACCGAAAAAGGAGAGTTCCTATGAGACAATATAATGTTGGAAGCCCGTTTGAAAGAATAGCTTTGGACATTGCTGGGCCATTTCCAGAAAGTGAAAATGGAGGCAAGTACATGTTGGTAGTAATGGATTACTTTACTAAGTGGGTCGAGATTTACGCACTTACAGACCAGAAAGCCGCCACCATTGCAGATAAGTTGATCCAAGAATATATCAGCCGATTTGGAGTGCCTTTGTAGATCCATAGTGACCAAGGCAGGAACTTCGAAAGCGATCTATTCCAAGGAATATATGATAGACTAGGCATGAAGAAAACAAGAACTACAGCATATCATCCGCAATCGGATGGTATGGTAGAACGGATAAATAGGACAGTTGGCAAGTATTTGACAAAGATGTTGTCCGATCATCAGCGAGACTGGGACCAATATCTTACTTTCCTCACAATGGCCTTCAGATATGCTGTTAATGAATCAACAGGCCAGACACCAGCCAGAGTCCTATTCGGACACGAAATGCGACTACCTTGTGATTTTAGAGTTTGGGTGTCGACCTGGAGAAGATGTAGCAGGTGAGGATTATGTGATCGAATTACGAAGAAGAATGGACGATATACATTAGTTGGTCCGTTCCCATCTTCAGATCGCTAGCGACCGAATGAAGAAACGGTACGATACACAAGCCGAAAAGGGTTGCTTTAAGAAGAACGACAAAGTCTGACTCTATAATCCCAAGAAGCGAAAAGGTTGTTCTCCCAAATTACAGCAGTTTTGGGAAGGTCCATTTATGGACAAGATCAACGATTTCATCTACCGAATAAGCAAGATTCCGAGGGAAAAGCCTATGATAGTACACCATAACTGGCTGGCGTCCTTCGAAGGTGACCACGACGTAGATGAAGAAGTAGAAGTAAACCAAGTCCAAGATGTGTCTGACCTCACGTTTGAGGAATTCATGGGTGCCTATGGAGGTAACGGTAAAGCAAGGCATGGTGTTGCCCCTGAAGAAAAGCAAGATCTACTCGCGCTCCCCGATGACTACTCGCTGGCCCTTACCATCCCGGCCAGTATCAAAGACGCACCAGGGTTGGCATCCGTCTTTCGAAGGAAGTTCGGTCGAGTTGCAGAACTTCAATGCCAAGTGCCAGCTCCCGGGAAAGCCTTGAAACTCCAAGAAACATCACCTTTTCTACCTGGTAACAAAAGACACTGCCCGTGACCAACTTACCTACCGAGATGTATGGGAAGCCTTACTTCAATTGAGAGAGCACGTACTAGAGTCCGACGTGCAAAAGTAAGCCATGCCAAAGTTAGAGTCCGCCAATTAGATTGGAGGGTTATCCGAAGTATGGTGGAGGAGATCTTTAGTGACACTGAAATCCAGGTGTTAGTCTGTTGCAATCCGCATAGTTACTGGTGCGGAGAGAAAACGGTCCCTTGTCATTTTTATACAACTGGAAGTTGTAAAAGAGGGTCCAATTGCCGATACCAGCATATCATTCCAGTTCCAGTCCCGATAAGGTTCCAGGAGGAACCATCTTTTAAAAGGGGGGCAATGTCACGATAGATAATGACGTGTCATATGACTCAAAACTGTAAACTTATTTATTACTAATATCCTTTCTCATTTAAGTATTTTCCAGATCATATACCTGTCTGATGCCTGGTATCTCACTAATAGATCGGCAAACGAACGAAGCAATCCGGAACAGAACAAAAATAAAGGACGCCGCGAAACAAGCAGCTAAATTAAAATGGAAATGGGCTGGACACAACGAACGTCTCGAAGATGGTAGATGGAACAAAGAAGTCGGAAACTGGCGACCGTACGATGCGAAGAGACCAAGAGGAAGACCTCAAATGTGCTGGAGCGACGATATCAAAAGAGTCGCAGGACCAATGTGGAAACGCCTAGCACACAACAGGGATGAATGGCGAGAAATGGGAGAGGCCTTTATTCGACAATTCGGATAGAAAAAGGGCTATAAAAAAAATACCTGTCGGCAGAAATGTCTAGTCCCCTACGGTTAAAGACCTATTTGGCTCCACGACAATCGGAGAAGTTCTGGAAGGTCAAATGCCCTTTCGAGAATAACTGTATTTTATATATGTGTGTGTGTGTGTGAGAGAGAGAGAGAGAGAGAGAGAGATCGCATTAGACAAAAAATCTTTTTGCCACAGAAAATTGTTATAAGGATGTTTAAATTTTTATTTTAGAATCGTTTATAAACTTGATTAGAATATTATATATAGATTTGTCAGAATATGATAACAGATTGCTGATGTTAACTGGTAGACTAATATTGAGATCAATTAAATCTAGATATAGGCTTCGAGTCTGTTTTAGGACAATCGAAAAATAAGTGGTTCAAATCTCCGACAGATTTACCATCACAAGGACAGAAAGGGGTTTCATAGATTCCAATCCTATGCAGATGCTCTGGAAAGAGGCCATGGTTAAGTTTTAACCGGGTTATTATAGTTAAAATTAAAATGGGAAATATTTTTTGGTAAGCATGGATGAATAGAAAAGTAATGGTTTCTTGAAGTCTTCTGAACCTCTTTATATTTTGACATCCATCTTTCCCTGCCAATACTCCTGATAATAGAAAAAAGATCTTTAAAGTAGTAAAAATTTGTAATTTCTGATATCTCAGATGTATTTTTTGCCATACCATCCACTAATTCGTTTTATTTTATATATAAACACGAAAATTTTTGAAGAACAGTTAGTTTTGAGTCCGAAAATATAATTGTACGCGATAAATAAATATTGTGAAATAAATTAGTAATAAAGACTTTAATAAATTTGTGTTATAAATAGAACCTTTAATAATAAATAAAAACAATAAATTAGATTAATAATAACATAACAATACTATTAGTACCATTGTGTAAAAGTACAATTAATAAAATATTTATTATATTGCCAGTCAATAAGAAACGGTACTTAAAATGGTTACGTGTAAGCTGAAGGGGCATTGAAGACATTTCAGTTTATTCTCAAGCTCTTCATTTATGTGAAGATCATTTTTAATAAATCAAGTGTATTTTGAATCAAAAAAATAGAACTTTTGGTATATTTGTTATATGTACATTAAAAATTGAATGAAATTTACCTATATAATATACAGGACGTTAATAAGTTTTAAATTAGATATACATCCTATAAATGGCAACACTGCGTGCCGTCGACTTTTCACGAACCTCCGTTGCCCCGTCGCCAATAATTTGTCATTATACAGTGTGGGTATTTAAAGCGTTAACAGCGTAAATCTTTAATTTATTTTTGTAGACAACATGTCTGTTTATACGCCCGCAGAAAAAGTTCAAATGGCAAAGTAGTTTTATGTCGGTAATTCTGGACAACAGTGTATATTTATTTTCTGTGTTTTTTAAGGGGAGACCAATTCCTTGCGTAAAGTGAAGTCATATTTTTAAAAAATTTGAGAGTTGTTTGCCTCAAAGTTGCAGAAAATGTCACGTTCAAGAAGTGTCACCAGAAAAAGTTAAGGAACGAGAATACTGGGATACACAAAAGCACGGTTACAAAAATTTTAAATATTCGAAAACAAACAGACGATTACTTTCGAAGGATGGAGTTCTGTGAAACTCTAATAACAAAATCTAATGATGAATCAAATTTTATTAAAAACATTTTATTTACAGAACTGTTGTTTACCGAAATCAACGTTCTCAATAAGTTAACTTTTGGACTGGAGTTTAGGAGTATGGAGATCACAATATAGGTCAATTTTTTATGGAGGGCAACCTGAATAGTAAAGTATATCTCGATTTTAACATACAGAATTATGTTCTTCCCGCTATTTTCAATCTTCCTGGTGTAAATCTGGAGAATGTTTGGTTTCATCAAAACGGCTGTTCAGTTTACAACGCTAGAATAATTAGGGAGCAATACTTTCCCGAGTTATCAGTGGAACAGGCGATATTAAGTGGCCTGCGCGATCACCAAATCTTACACCCATAAACTTTTTTTTGAATACATTTAAAAAGCATCATCTATGATCATTCTGAGGTTAGAGCACAAAATTTGGATGAAGTAAAAAATCGCAGAAGAGAAGTCTCCAATTCTGTTACAGCAGAAACTCTTTCATCTGTCCGCAGAAGTTTTTATGACAGATTGGGACACTGTTTAGCCGTAGAAGGTCAAATATTTAAATCATTTTTGTAGGGCATAAAGAATTATTTCTTATTTTATTAGGAATTATTTTTCATTTTCCATAAGAGTATATTTTTTGTTTTATGTTTTTAAATAAACACGCTTTTATTTTTAATTCAACTACAAAAAATTGTTCATATTAATAAAAACCGATACAAATGCACCGCCTTATAAAGGTCAGTGCATATTTATCGTTTTTATGTACTCTAAGAAATGAACCGGGTATACGTAATGAAAACAAACATCGAAGGACGGAGATGTATATGCCATGTGTATATAACATATGAAGCAGCACAATCATAACACTTTAGACCTAGTACTTCCTCAGTTTCTTCATTAATATCACAACTGGCAACATATTTTTTTTTAACACTATGTTCAGGTGTTAATTTGTCCCTTGCAGTACAGATCATATCATTTATTTTTACTTCAACCCATTCTAACTATGCATTTCCATATGAGCCAGATCTAAGAGAAAACAATAAATAAGTAAATTTGATTCAATTTTAGTACAATAGTATCAAAATATAGTACTAACACTATACTTTGTATAACGTTTTATCATTAAATATTTATGAGAATATTAATCAGAATAAAAGTAATATAATAGGAGTATATGTACTTACTTATCTGCTGCAACTCCCCGAACTTCTCCCACGAAAAAAATTTCACCATTTTGAAATATTTGGCCACCATAAACACATTTACAATGGGTAAGTTATCAGACTGCTCTTTGTAAAAACCCTCTTTGGTCATTTAAAAAAAAATTGTCAAACAAAAACACCTAAATATTATGCAATATATAATATTTAGATTACATCAACTATCTAAAGATTTATAAAACTGATATACACCACAAAATGACTATAACAAGTAAACGAATATCAAATGAATTAATAATGTGTAATGAATTAATGGCGTCGATCCTTGAACATTACTACTATATGACGTCACGATGAATGAGTATGCGTTTTGGTCTGGGTACTATAATTTGAATTTACTCTCAATTTTATTCGTTTTTAGGGGCCAAACAGAAGATAAACACAACTTTTTTTCTTTGCCAAATGAATTAGTGTAATGTGTAATGAATTAATGGCGTGGATCCTTGAACATTCCTACTACATGGCGTCACGACCAATAAGAGCGCGTTTTGGACTATAATCGGTTCAATTTGTCGATAGCTCACTACAAGTTTAACCCTAATTAGAGAACTGAAATACAGAGAGGATAGGTAATACTATATAATAGGAAAAGCCAACCTGAAACTGACGGTTTAAGATGTTTTTGACTAACCCACCTTTAATCTGAAGGAATACAATACCTTATAATCCGATTACGAAGGTATTTTGAATGGTTACAGATGACCGACCAGTGTCGTAGAGTATATGATTGAAACATTTATTTGAACTAATTAAATATATTTTTTAAATTGTAATTATGTAAATTGTATTTTGTTTTAATAAAACTTCTTTATTTTTTTGAAAAATAAAAAGTTTCTTGCCATTTGTAAAAGATAGATTTATTTAATTAAGGGGAAAGGCACCAAATGTTGCCTGGCAAAATTTTCAATGTGTTTTAAATGTATCCAATATTTTTGAATCCGTAGAAAACTAATAAATATTTTTGAAAAATTTAAACGCAGAATGAAAGATTACATTATTACTGAGGTCAGAAAGTCCCTGAAAACTTCTACAATGTTTATTTTAATATGTTATGTAACAGGGGTGAAAATAAAAGAGAAAATATAGTATAATTTTTAATTGAAAATATTGCATGCAAAAGAAACTTTTTATTTATTCTAATAAATATTTCATTCTGCCTTTAAATTTTTCAAAAATTCTTTTTAGTTTTCTCAGAATTTGAAAAAAAAATGGATACATTTAAAACACATTGAACATTTTGACAGGCGACATTTTGCGCCTTTCCCCTTTAATACCATACCATTACAACTACTATTATTTACCTTATATAATTACGATTAGAAAACTATTCAAATTCAAAATAAATAGGATCAACTTCGGAATCCGAGTCGTCTTGAGGGTTAATAATTAGCGGTTGTGTCTCTACGGTCGCATCAATTATGTTATCAAGATCCCACATTTTTTGTTCTTCTTCTATTACATGTCTTACTGCATCTTTCCAGTTTTGTTCTGTAATATGTTTCACGTACAGCTTGTATTTTATATGACGTATTTTTTCTAGCCACATAACTTTTGTGTCCAAATGAGTTCAATTGGATTTATTTTGCAGTGGTATGGTGGAACTCTAAGGACTGTGATGTTTCGCCTTTCCGCCATTTTGTCAACTACGTATTTCTTGAGCTTAGATTTGTGTTGCCGGGCAATTTTTAAAAGTTCTGCTTTTACCATTCCATCTTCGTAAGGCAGATACTTATTCCGCAGCCAGTCAAGAATATTCTGTTTCTTCCACACAGTCGTTGGAAGTCTTTCTACTAGTCGTAAATGATAAGGTGCATTATCTAATAATATAATTGAATTTGGTGGTATGTGTTCAATGATCTGCTCAAAATACTCTTCGAAAACATCAGCTGTCATCTCGTGATAGTCTTTTGTGCTTTTGGACTGAAATTCCAACAAACCATACTTAACAAATCCTTTTTCACTGCCAATGTGAGAAATTATTAATTTACTGCCTCTGCCAGAAGGTGGGGAGGTACCAGTAGACCAACCTTCCATAAAGGCTTGCCTGGAGCTTAATATATTTTATCTGACCAATTTTTTTTTTAGAGTATGGCCTGAGTTTACCCACGTTTCATCCTGGTAGAAGATTGGATTTCATCCTTAATTCTTTTAAAACTTGTCACAATTTAGTTTGTCCGATATGAGGCAAATCCGGGTCGTCTCTAATTGACTCCCCTACGCCAGTCATGTTGGCACAACTTTCGATTATGTTGCGAACAGTGTTTGTGGGATTCTGAGAAACCAGAGCATCGTGAACATTCAGGACAATACTCTTCTCTCTTGGTGAATAGACAGACTTACTGACTGTACGCAACAGTACCGGTGTAAAACTTGATGATGTTGATGATGAAGCCATCACAAACAATCCAACAAAACGAGCACGAGCGAAAGGTACGTATATGTTCGTAGGTATATGGAATAAAAATAAAAAATCACTAACGCAATTACTGCCGTAGACGCGAAAACACCGACGAGCCGTAAATTACATGCAATCAAAAACGTACTAAACAAAAAAATTGTTTTCGTTCGTAATAACTTTACCCTTTCAAGTTAAATTTCGAATATAAACTGAACAGACGAGGCACGTGGCCAAGCCGGCATCTTTATACTCATTATATTATTAAAAATCTGGGGAATTCCATCCTAATTATCTTCCAACGAATAGTACCTTCGGATATGAATTCCAGGTTTTCTAGTAAAGTGATTAAACGCGAAGATTAGTATTCACATATCCAAAGAGATAAGGTATTCTTATTTACAAAATTGTTAATGGTTAAATTCTTATTTTTATTAATATAATATGATAACCAACATTAGCAGTGAAAGTTTGAATTGTTTTTTGCTAAATATAAACAGTATTAAAATATTATAAAGGGTGATTCATTTAGAGGTACTTTTTTGGTGGAGATTTGATTGGAGATCGTGCATAAATACTGTCAAACTGACATTTCACTTTTGTTCAGTATTGTTTGACATTTCATGACGAAAAGACAGCCCGGCACAGCGTCTATAAATTATTAAGTTGTATTTTGAAAATAAAAGTTCTATGTGGAATGTGTTTCGTGCGCTTGGTTCTTGGTTTCTTGGATCTTGGTTTAAAAGCATACACAATCCAATTAGTGCAAGAGCTGAGGCCGACCGACCTTCCGAGTTGTCACTGTTTCAGTCGATGGGCTCTTGATAAGCTTTCGGAAGATCCACTGTTTTCAAGAAAAATTTTGTTTTCAGATGAGGCCCATTTTTGGCTTAATGGGTACTTTAATAAACAAAATGCCCGTATTTGCGATGATGAACAACCCAAAGAGGTTCAAGAGTTGCCATTACACCCTGAATAAACAACTGTTTGGTGTGCTTTATGGGCTGGTTTAATATTTGGTCCATATTTCTTTAAAACAGAGGCCGGCCAGAATGTTACTGTGAATGGAGATTGTTATCGTGCCAAGATAACGGACTATTTGGTACCTGAAATTGAAGCTCGTGGTCTTGGCGACATTTGGTTCCAACAAGAATACGCCTATTGCCATACAACCCGTGAAATCATGGCTTTACTGCGAGAAAGATTCGGTGAAGAAATTATTTTACTTTTTGGACCAGTGAATTGGCCGGCTAGAACCTGTGACATCTCACGTCTAGGCTTTTTGTTTTGGAGCTACTTAAAGTCCAAAGTCTACATGAATAAACCAGATACGATTGAGGCATTGGAGGCCAATATTACTCGAGTCATTGGTGAAATACCAATCGAAATACTGAAACGAGTCATCGAAAATTGGAACTTCAGAATGAACCAACTTAATCGTAGTCATGGTCAACATTTAAAAGAAATTATCTTAAAGAAGTAATTGTGAAGAATGGTTCTTTTGTATAATAATAAATATTTTCAAATAAAAATTATTTTTTTCATTGTTTTTTTCTTGTTGGAAAAAGTACCTTTAAATGAATCACCCCCTATTATTATTTAATGAATAAACACCTCAGGAACGCCTATGATGATAAAAATTTTACGACCGTTTTATGACTTTGAGGCACATTTCGTGCTCTCAACAATTTATGAATGGAGAATATGTGCTATAATTTGAATTTTCTCTCGATTTTAATCGTTTTTAGGAGCCAAACAAAAGACAAAAACAACTTTTTTCTTTGATATATATTTTCAATTAGGTTCTGTTGTGATTAATAGCATTTTTTCGAATTTAAAATGTTATGCAAGTTTCCTATTGACCTATATTATAATTAAATATATTCATTAAAATATAAGTTGTCTTTATTTATTAATTTTTAAGTTTGATATTTTTATGACTGAAAAAAAAAGTTTTGTTAAAATGCACTCGATAAATTGAACATTTACAGTACACACACTCTATTGGTGTACTGTTGACTGCTTTTTTAAAAAAGAAAAGTTTTTAAATAACAAAGCCTAATTTACAATGACACCAGATTAAGTAGCACAAGCTGTTGCTCTGCAAGCCGTTCCGCGAAGTAAAATATCCGATGCCAATATTTCGAGAAGCTGGTTCTTACACAAGAAAACCTGTACAGTGAAGACTCAGGGTAACAATCGTCGTGGAAGATCATTTTCTTAGACATCAAGTGCTTCGGGAGCGGACAGTTACTGCTACAGCTTTGACTAAGAGACTGGCAGATATTTATGGTACCATCGTTTCACCTGATACTGTACGCAGAAGGTTAAGTGAACAAAATTTTTCATCCTATGTACCTGGTATAATCCCTTTATGGACGTAGCTTGTTGAAGACAATATTTGGAATTCTCTCATTTTCATATAGATTGGGATATCGAAGATTGGAGAAACGTTCTGTTTAAAAACGAAACTCGTCTTACGAGATATTTACCTGATGATCGAAAAAAAGTATAGAGAAAGCCTGAAGAACGCTATGCCTAATGTTGCTTCGCTCCTAGAGTATAGTTTGTAGTTTACAGTTTGCTGATAAAGGTGTAATAGTATGGGGCAGCATTTCTTTAAAATCTTGTTTGTTATGTTAGAGTGAGGTGGTCTTAATGTTGATAAGTACGTTAGGAAATATCTAGAAGAACATGTAGTACCTTGATATTCGATACTAGCCTGGCCTCCTAGAAGTTCAGACCTTAACCCCATAGAACTTTTGTGGGACAACTTAAAAAGAGCAGTTAGGCAAAATTATGTCGAGTTTAAAAATATGGTAGCATTAAAATAGGAGTTGATAAATGAGGTGGAACAAATACCGCAAAAAGAGAACCGAACTATACAAACACATAACTGGAACACTGAAAGTGTTTGACAAACTCTCAAACGAATTTCATGCAGAACAAGGTGTAAGAGAGGGATGTATACTATCTCCACAATGTTTTAATATATAGGAAAAATATTATGAGAAGAGGGATTTGCAATAAATGTCCGAAAAAACAACAACCTACGTTTTGCAGATGACACAGCTCTTCTTGCTAATAGTCAAGATGAGTTAATTGATCTCATACGATTGATTCAAAATGAAAATCAAAATAATTTCGATCTGTAGTTAACATATTTAAGACCAATATTATGATAGTGCATAGACTACATAACAATCATCCACACATAACCACGATTGACCAGTTTGAGGTTGTAAGCTCAGACTAATAACTGGGATCATGTCTAAGAGGTTGATAAAGAGCTTAGTATATCCAATACTGACATATGGATGTGAATATTGGACCCTACAACATGCGGAAATAAGAAAGTCAGACGACACAGACATATTCTCTTTGAGAAGAATGTTACGAATTACGTGGACCGACCACAGGACAAATAATTCAATTTTAAATGAGCTAAAGGTCAGCAAACGACTTTCTAGCAAAATCCATCACAAACAATTAAAATACTTTGGATATGTTATGCGAGCAGACACAGAAAACATGAAAAGACTTATTATTCAAAGAAAGGTAAAAATCCAAAGATCACGAGGAATATCCCCCTAACAAGATGGATCGACCAAATTACAGGTATATGCAAAAGACCATTACAGGAATATGCATGGGTTAAGAGAAATACCAGAAACAGAGATCTTTGGAGACGGAATACACGTCATTGCGAAGACCAGTACACAAAAGGGAGATATTTTAGAATTATTTTCTGATATATTTTTGAAAAATACCTTAGGTATTCCGAAATAAAAAAAATTGTAAATTTTCATTTGTTGTAAATTAATCAATATTTTGAAACTTTTTATTGAGAATAATTGATATTTATGTTTTTCTAATGCTTTCTAATTTTACTTAAAATAAACTTAGTTTTCGGTTAATTTTGAGGGGCAGTGTATTTAAGGAAACTAAAAACTTTAGTGATAGAAAAATTTAACTTAAAATCGCAAATTACTAAGTAAATCATTTGACGTTCAATCTTTTTTGTACGCCGACGAATTTTAATTGGATAATCTTGAATCAATAAAAAAATATTCAAGTACTTACAAGTAGTAAATAATATCTACTATGAACTATTTTTAACAAACTTGTTGATAAATATCCAGATTCAGTTCTTAAGTGTAAATAAAAATCAAACTTGCTTCTTTTTAGTATTATGGGTACTAAAAATAATTTTATTAATCAACTTAGTGTGTTGCAGATACGCAACGGACCTAAATAAAATAAAAACGTAATAAAAACTAGGTTAATTAACGTAAATATTTTTATTTCTGTTTAAAAAGAACCAGTTGACTTAAATACTAGCTTATGTGAGTTTATAATAACATGTTTAACAATTTATTGTTTTATACTTTGTTTAAATACGCATCAAATTAGTCACATAATTATTGGTTCTAATTAATTATACGAAAATAAAATTTCGATCCTATAGATTATGTTTGTCTGTCCGTTCGTGTGTCCAGTATTAGTATTAGTATAAAACTGTAATAAAGAAAAACTGACGACGGATTCCGATACAGCACAGTACTTATTAAGTTAAGTTATTACGACAAAATTTGTCAAAACTGAATTACTTATTTCCGGTTTTAAGAAAATTAATAAAAAAGTTATAAATTACAGGCGATAATATATACACTTATTTTGACAAGGGATTCACGATCAGCGTGCAAATTTACCTCTAACAATATGTTTAGTGAACTTCCAAACATAATTTTTTTTCACTTCCGGTTTATTTTGATCCACAACTTTGCTTGCACAATCAGAATTTGCACAAAACAATGATTTTCGCACTGATAAAGTTTTTTGCCCCTTTTTCAGTATTAGATCTGACTGGAAAACTGTTTATATTGTATTAGAGGGTTTTCAGACGAGGATACTGTATGCGAGATACAGAATTTTCGATGGCTGCTGTATCGGATTCACGGGCTTGCTCGTCAGTATGAAAATATGTAGTAGCAGTGCAGTGCGGTTATATTTTTGGATTATGGATGTAGAAAAGTGTGTTATGCTGTGGTACATATTAAATAAAAAGAAAAAGAAACTGAAAAGACGACGTAATTTGTGGGTTCATCCTATTGTAGAATTAAGAGAAACCACGGGAACGTATAGTTTGCTGTATCAAGATTTATTGCAAGATCCATCGAAGTTTTTTAACTATTTTCGAATGTCTGTGAAGTCGTTTGAAGAACTTCATAAAATTTTGGAAATTCAATTGAGTAAAAAAGACACAACTATACGTAGAAGTATTTCATCAAAAGAACGGCTTTCTATGACTTTAAGTTAAAGTTAAAGTCTATGACTTAAATTTAAAATAAATCTGTACTTATCTCCAATTTGTAAATTGTTTACCTCGCCCTAAATAAAAAATGACCATTTTCCTTTCACAATAATGTAGTTTGATATTCGTTAAATAATCAAAATTCCAATTAGCAAACTTTTAAAACTAAACTGTATACGTATGAAACAAAATACCTATATATTTATAATAAAAACATGTTTATTTCTTACCATATTCATTTTGCTGTACTGCAGTCATGGCCTCAAAATTTTCGCTTAGAATTTTCGACCCAGCACTGCTGCTTTCTATTTATATTGCAGTAATCTGGCGATACTGTATCCCATAGACTGGAATTTGATTGTACCAAACAAATAAATTTGTCATTATCAAATACAGCACGCTCCATTATTTAACTATATTCAGAAAACACCTTCTTTCTTTCGTTGCTCATTCACAATTATTCTATAGAAAATCGCGCGTCTATGGAGTGTGGTGCAAAAGTATTCGTGTCTGAAAGCGTTCATTTAACGTAATGGTTCTTCTGTATCTGGCATACGCATTCAGTCGTCGGCGACAGGAAGGTTCGAGATACTGAATTCGGTATCTCGCATACTGTATCCCTCGCGCGTCCCGTGTGAAAAGCTCCATTTGAGTCTATGTAATATCTGCGTCTCAGATACGCGTATCTCGGATACAGTATCCTCGTCTGAAACTTAGTTACACATGGAACTGTTTACAAGAGGCCAGTAGTGCAAAAAACCGGAAGCTGTTAATTTACTCAGCAAATAAACACTACTCGATCTCTGTCAAGTGCAAGCTACGTCTCCTTTACTGCTTAAACCAGTGATACTTTATATAATAAACATATACCAGACATAGTATGGGTACTATTATTACCAAATAATTATATATTACCAAATTCAGAGGTACAGAAACAAAAATAATATAATGCAATTCCTCCAGAAACTTGAGATGTTCCCTAAACAAACGAAACATTGCAAGCATTGCTACTTGCGATACTAGCTATTAAACACTTAAAGCTGGGCATTCACGTTCCGACTTTCGGTCCCACTTAGTAGGACTACTAATATTCTTCTCCATTCACGCTCCGATTTGCTATCCAACTAGCGGTCCAACTTCAGTTCTAATTTGTTTTCACGACGCGATAGTGTATATCGCTTAATCAAAAAATGTATCGAGTAAACACTACGCAAAATATAAATAGGTGGATAATTGGGAATAAGCCACAATATGAATTAGAAATTAAATGTATTTGACGTTTGGACTTCCACTTCAGAAATGGTTATCCAAATATTCCGAAGTTGAAGTCGAAACGTCAAATAAATTTAATTTCTAACTAATATTGAGGCTTATTTCCAACTAAAATAGTAAATTTGCATAAGATGCCACAAGAAAATAACTTCAGAACAATATAAAGAAACAGTTACTTCTAATTTCAGTACACCTATGATTTAATTTTCGTTGTTTGTTAATAATTCTTCTGTAGCCAATCCGGAGTGTTCGAAATTGTACCTGTGTGGGAGTGTCCAAAATAGATCTACAGAAAGGAAATGATTTGCAATAACAAAAAATAGATCATGATGAAGAATCGTGTATTTTAATAGAGGTAATTTTCGTGCAATTGAAAGTTTATTTTCTATTAAATATTTGCGAATTAGGGCTCTTTGTGTAAAGTAATTCATAGAAATCTCATACGTAACAGGTGCTAAAGGTCAATTGACTGAGGAAATTTTCGATCCGACATCCAACTTCACCATTCACGCTCCCACTTCGCCGCACGTCGGACCTTCAAGTCGTCCCTCTAGATGTTCTGACTCGTACCACTAGTTGTCCAACTAATCCAACCAGCCCACTCACGGTCCGATTTCAGATCCAACTGCGGAAGTTGGACCACTAGTCGGACTATATATCGGAATGTAAATGGCCTGCTTAAACAGGCCATTCGGTTTAAACAGGCCATTCGGTTTAAATACGATCACAGGTCGGATGGAGCTTAGATCCCTAGTTCGCAAATATTTAATAGAAAATAAACTTATATCCCTAGTTCGCAAATATTTAATAGAAAATAAACTTTTAATTGCACGAAAATTACCCCTATTAAAATAAACGATTCTTCATCATTATCTACTTTTTGTTAGGGCAAATCATTTTCTTTTCTGTAGATCTATTTCGGACACTCCCACACAGGTACAATTTCCAACACTCCGGATTGGCTACAGAACAATTATCAACAAACAACGAAAACTAAATCATAGTTGTACTGAAATTTGAAGTAACTGTTTCTTTATATTGTTCTGAAGTTATTTTCTTGTGACATCTTATGCAAATTTACTATGTAAATTGGAAATAAGCCTGAATATTAGTTAGAAATTAAATTTATTTGACGTTTCGACTTAAACTACTAAATATTTTGATAACGTTCCGGAAATTTTGATAATTTCCGAAGTGGAAGTCCAAACGTCAAATACTTACATTTAATTTCGAACTCATATTATAGCTTATTCCCAATTAAAATAGTAAATTTACTACAAGATCACTTTGTAGCTGATATTTCCTCCCTGTATACAATTTGCTTACAACATCAGCTCCAAACAAAATCTCAATTGGTGCTGTCTGTCCGACATCGCTGAGCAAAGATCCCTAGTTCGCAAACAAATAATAGAAAATAACTTTTAATTGCACGAAAAATTATTATAGCCCTACAAGTTTATGGTATTACCTTTTCCAATAGTTGTGTATATATTTTACAGCTTAATTTCAGACCCTTAAACGACCTTCCAGTGGCCAGAAAACGTAAAGTTGCTACAAGGCGTTGTTCAGTACTGACACATTCACGCATGACAATATATTTTTTGGAAATGAGTAGACCAACTTTTTCCAACAATAGCGAAAAAGTTGTCCATTCTGAGGTAGTTTTTGTAACAATTCTTATCGATGACATTAAGCAATTTCGTGTCACAATAGTTCACACGATCAACAAATAATTTCTTCATCCAACATTGTTTCTTCTTTTTTTTTTCAAATGATGTAGATAACAAGCGCAATGCTGCCATTTTCCTCCTCCTGATTATATTTTGCGTAGTGTTTACTCGATACATTTTTTGGTTAAGCGATGTACACCGTCGTAAATACAAACGAACTGAAATTGGACCGCTAGTTGGATAGCAAGTCGGAGCGTGAGTGTAGACGAATATAAAACTAGGAGTCTTACTAAGTGGAACCGCAAGTAGGAATGTTAATTCCCAGCTTTAGGAACTTATTGTTAGACCCAGTCAATAGCTGGAAGAGGATGCCTTGTTCTTAAGACCCAGATAACACAACGTTCCAAAATAAAACACGACTGGTGAAACAGTAACCCTCAACACAAAACAAATCAGAGAAACTAGCATTCGGTAAACTCCAACAGCGGTACCAAATATCTCATGTTAACAACTTGGTATTCCACCGTATTTCTCAACAAATATTTACTGCACGCATCTTAACTCTCGAGGTAAAAATCAATTCCGACAGCGGACGGCGGCGGTTTATTTGTACCGTCGATGATGACGTGGTTTGAGTGGGGGTTGGCGCGAAAATTTCTGAGGGCGGGATTTTGATTAAAATGTGAAGCGGACGATATCTTCTTTATGAGAGATCTCCATGTCGAAGGTAATTGGATGTTGTCATCTCTTTTATTGAGACAATTTGGCATTTTTCTAATCTATATGGCTTCTCGGATAATTCTTGGTTTATAGAAGTGAATGGGGGTATGTGTTTTTGAGTTTTCAAAGTCAATTTTGTGACCTGTAGGAAGATCATGTTAATCTAGAGCAGAATTAAATCGGAATTATAAACAGAAATGGAATGTTCATAAATCCTATTTTGTATTCTAAGGTTTGTATGGCCTACATAAGATCGGGGGCAGTCTGCATAAGGAATTTTATAAACTCCTTGTTGTTCATTTACAATGTTATCTTTGACGGATCGGGCAAGTGATGGAAGCTTTTGTTGGTGGGTAAATATTGTCTTTATTCCCCTTGATTTAATCATAATTCCAAATGTTACATGCAGGCGTGCCTTGTAGTTCCACCTCCAAATTATAAAAGAAGTTATTTATGATTTCTTTATCAGTATCAGTTCTAGCATGTGAAATATTTTGCGCTATCTTCTGAAAAAGTTGCAGATGTCGTCTTAAAAATGATTTTAGCCATTTCAATACTCGCATATCGTTTTTAAAGGGTTTAAAGTTTATGCCTTGCTGGTCTAACACTGATTTTACAATACACCCAAGGTCAGAAGTAAGCTACTGGAAAACCAAAAGCTGATACAGTAATTACATGGACTGAAAACACTAAACTTGTTCACTAAACACTTTTTGCTGTCCAGACTTTTTCGTGACTGTTTTTTATTTTTAACCTTTTTTGATAGATATTACATTTTCCTGCAGCACCACGAAGCGAAATTCGTTTACTTCTGATGTCATTAAGAGCTTCTGCTAACTTGTCTTGGATATAGTTTACGTAGTTGCAGCTCGCAATCTTTCTTTTATTGATTCGTAGATTCGTAAAAAAATTATTAGTAATGTTTTATTTAACACACAGGGGGTAACTTTGTGCTATTTTGTGTTTCACAAAGTAGGCCCTGCGTTTGTCTTTTTTTTAAATATTTTTAGGTCACAAAGTTAAAAAAACTTAAAAAAGACAGCATTTTAATATTGAATTGAGGCAACATATTGTGTTAAAATATAAACTTAGGTAATTTAGTAGAAAATCTTCTAAAATTTCTTCTAGACAAGCTAAAGTTTGAGCTCCAAACTAATATCACATGTTTTGACAATAATCAAATCAGCTGTAGCATGATGAGCTAAGTTGCACTAAAAACTTTTGTTACTGTCCCTTAGATAGCGCGCATAGTGCACTATTGAAATACAACATTTTAATTATTCTACAATTTCTAATCGTTCGGCAAAGATAATAAGTTTAATTTTAGGGGATACTGTTGTAACGATTATTTTTCCCTACCGTATTGGGATCATTATTGGGTTGAAAATTGTAAACAGAAATTAGGGGGCTAGAGATAGGGTAAGAAAAACAAACCGAAATGTTTCCGAACGGCTACTCAGGGTTTGTTTGGAGAGCTGGGTAGTAGATAAGTGAATGACAAGAGGGCTGAATGGGATCACTACAAAAATTACATAAGAAGGGGTACTTACGTGGACCTTCTGGACAAACACAACACAAGAAGATTCTTAAGCTATTTAAAGAAAGGGCGCCGCTTACAAGAATCTTCCTGCTGGGTGGAAAGATAGGTTTTTCTTTCCTAAAAAATATAAAAAGGGGTTAGAAATTTTTAGAAGGAAATAATATTCTTTTTTTTTTTGGGAAAAAATTTTCACATTTATTGTTGTCTCACCAAAAACAGTTACAAATACATATAAATAGTAATACAAAATAACAAAAACAAACTTACTACGTTATTATTGGTTTTCAAACTCTAGTAAGTTGGAGATACTATAAAAACTTATAATTGTTAATGAGCGACATTTTGTAGCAGAAGTAAATTATTACAAATGAAAAATATCTTTTTAAAAGAAACTATACATAGAGGTTAACCTTTTTTTTTTAAACAAAACAAACAAGATCTCTATTTATGATTAGGTATGTACTAATTGTCAAAAAATAAAGCTAGCTGTCAGATGTCCATATTAGATTTTTAAAACTTTGAGAATAATTAATATGACCGCTAGTCACACACTAATACCTATAATTTAATTATTACAATTTCTTAGCTTATCAAGAAAGCAATTATTGATGGAAAATGTCTATTTTTACTTTAAAAGTTTAACAAAAAAATTACCTGAATTTTACTAAATGTTTTTTTCCTTTAAAAGTTCTGGGGTTGAAACTGGACTCAAATTTATTGCAACACAAGCAAATGAACTACGAAAATAGTCTGGAAAGACCTGCGACAAACAAAATGAGGGTCAAAGCTGGGCACTGGATTCAACCTTTAAAACTTGGCTTCTTAAAAACACAAGCGCAACGGAACCATGTGGGTATATTTCAAAGTTGTTGGAAACGCCATTCTTCAAATCTCTTAGGTGAGAGACGGCACGAAAACATTTGCCGGTTTCTTCCGACTACCCACGCCGCGTCTTTTCTTCATGAAATCTCAAACCCAACTTCACTTCAACTGCTACATACTAACAAAATTCACTATTTCCGATAACAAAAAAAAAACAATAAGGAAAAACAATTTCGAATTAGATGAACATTCGGACTTACACCGAAACCAACTGCCTTTGACAGCGGCCTCACTGAGAGTGATGTCATTCTCTTTAAAAATCGTTTACTAAACTCTGTATAAACAAAACACAAACCGAAATATTTCTGTTTACTTAACAGGCAAAATATCCTAAAGTGGCTCTAGATCAAAGAATACCAAAGAAATACGCATCTGTGATATATAAACAAACTTTAAAATGTGTTTATTCTAATTCTCAGCGACGCAAAAAAGATTTAAATAATTTTCGCTTTTAACTTGTACGATAGGAAATAGAAATACATTGAAAATATTGTTCGTTGTCTTAATACATACAAGGTGATTTAAAATGCTACACTGTCACAAAGTAAGGATTTGTATCACAAAGTAAACTCATTTTACGGTATTTTTTTGTCTTGACAAAAACAAAAATTATACATAATTTCAAAATTTCACTTGGTTTATTCATAGTGGACTGTACATAATATACTTTTTTGAGATCAGGTTGTTAATCAGCTTTAAAAATATAAAAATATACAGAGTGTTCCGTTAAAAATAAAGCTTATGGAAAAGCTAGGCTTGCGTGAATCACTCTGTACATTTAATTTTTTAAAACAAGGACAAAAATAATTTTATTGCAAGTGATTTTCATCCTATATATAAGTATACTAGATGCAAAACGCTGTATTTGCAAAAATTGTAAAAGTTGAGTTTCAGCTGACAGTTATTTGTCACATGTTATAGCTATCTGCTGATGTAGAAATTCAGCTGCAACGTCAGGTATTTGCTAAGAAATAGTCATTAGAAATCTTGAGTCAGATGTAAAACTCTGTATTTGTGAGCCTATGTCAGTTGCATAACTGTGTATATGCAATTGGCCAATCGCTTACATTGTTTACATGACACGTCACATGTGCACATGTCAATTACGCCATCATACACTATGATGAAGGCACACGTGCGACCGGGTGCACTGTTTGTTGTTTGAGTGCTAAAAACACCAAGTTTATTGCAAATAATTGACATTATGGATCTCTATGTGCATATTAGACCTTGTGAAAAAGGAAAAGGAAGAAAACGAGTTGTACAAACAGAAAAATGGAAACGAAATGTAATGAAACATAAGATGTAAAAGGTGTCTACAATTAACTAGATAGGTTCGGAACTTGTCATTGTCAATATTTTTAGGCAAAAACCCAAGGATTTACTCGGGTTTTTCACCTGTAATCATATATAGAAATTATATTGTAAAGATTTAAAGATAATAATATGTATTCAACTACAACTGACAAAATAAAACAAGATATTTTTTGCTGAAATTTTGTGAAGGTCAAAAGCCCAAGAGATCAAGTACAAATCTACGTGGAATTTCAATTAAATATATTGTTTCTGCAGTAGAGGGTGGACTTTTAAGCATATTAAAGAGAGCATTTCTTGGAATAACTCTAACTTTAAGTTTTAAAAGAATAAAGCGTGTTGTAAGAAGGTTTGTTATCCAGAGTGAAATATCAAAAGAGAGAAGAGGGAGAGATACAACAAAAGGTACATTTGATCCAATTAAATTACCTATACAAAGATTTATGGGATGTTTGAACGGTGCAGAGAGTCATTATAATAGAGGACGAGCATCTAGATTGTATTTACCATGTGATCTGAATTTTATAAAGCTTTACAGAATGCACTGTCAACGTTATCCATATAAATCCAACTTTAAAAATCAAATTGAAAAAGTTCACATATTTGCAGATGGATGTGGTTGACAGAATAAAAATAACACGATGATGTCTAGGATACGATGATGTCGACTGGTTGGTTTATGAAGCACCTCACATCAAGGAAGTTACGTTTCCTGTTGTTGGTCATTTCTTTTTGCCACCAGATAGGATTTTCGATATGATAGAAACGGAGATAAAAAAGTAGAGCGTTGTAATAAACAGAAAAGAATATGAAGACATAATTGGAAAACTCTCAAAGGTGCTAAGACTTGGTAAAAAGATTTATATTTTCTAAGGACAAAGATCATATAATACCAAAAAGGAAAAAAGATTTCTTTATTGAAAGCCAAGTTACAATAGATTATACGTTCATTGAAAGCATATAAATCCTCCATAGACACTGTCCTTAGAAAACATTTTGGTGAATATTGGAGAGATCAGCCGCATCTCACATTTTATAAAATAATAGATACTGGCGTACAGACAAATAATAACGAGACTGCTACAAAAAATAATCATATTGATAATGAGGACCCAGAGGAACTTTGGATAAAAATAAACTGTTGACCAAAAGTTTACTTTCACATGCTTTCTTCCTTATTCGTAACACACTAGGTTTTACACTTCACAAATATTGGCAATATTGGCAATATTGTTTTAAAATCTTCTACTTTAAAATGTATAATATATGTCTGAATTGCCGATATAAATGAGTCAGATTAAATTATTATAAACATTTTTTTTACCAAGCAACAACATTTTGGTTTAATTTAGTAATATTTTGTATTTTGATAACGACATCTGACGTGGATATAAAGTAATTTCATGAACATTTCCTTATTAAGGACAAGATTACTGATAATTATGTGTATAAGTAAAATTTTAAATTAAAAAAAAATTTGGCGTTAATGGGTAAGCCCTAATTTACTACTGACTTTGGAATAAAATTGAAGAGGAATCTATAATTTCTGATCTTTTTTTTGTAATAAAATGAATTCTAATATTCAAATATTTTAAAATTATAGATTCTATTAGAAAGTATATATGATTAGTTGTTGATGTTAATACATGGTATTTAAGATTTTTATATAATTGCAGCTAAATGCATTCAAACATAATTTTATTTTCATAATATCGACAATTTTATTCGTATGTAAAGAGCTTTCATACAGTTTTATAAAATGTTCTGAATTCATTTTGTGAATCCCCAGCTAATTCTTGATCACAGTATTTTAGCCGTCTCGTTTTTTTAACCGTCTACTCTTTGATTTAATTGTCTGATTTTCTTTTTACTCTTCATTTGTACCGCAAATAGTCTTCTTCTTAATTTTTTCTTGCGTGGAGTTTCATCGCCTGCCTGGGCTAAAGTTAATGGGATCTCCACCAACGAGGTTGAAATTTCAGATTGCCTACTTTCTAAAGAGCGCTAAAACAATGAAATAAGTTATTAAATTCGGAAAATAGTTTCTGGAGCTGTATCAGTCATAATAACCAAGATTGAAAGAGGTGAAGGGGATATCTATAGTTCATAATATCCTAACCACGACCCAATAAGCTCTCAAAATTAAAACTTTAAAAAAGATGTATTGAATTGAAAAAAAAATATGTGCTAATGACCTGTGCTCTTCAGGTTATGAAAACAAACGCTTCTAGCAATAGCGTGTAATGGAAGTATAAAAGAGATTCTGAACTTTACTGTGAATAGTTTGAAAATATAAAAGACATTTTATGTTTAGAGGGTTGTTATCTAATACTTCTATATTTAATCTTATAATACTTCTATATACCAAAAATGGTAAAAAAAACTTTAGTGTGTTAATTGCTATAAAAAGTTACCTTTCTTCGTTTTTTAATCCCTTCAAATATTGTAGGAACCGCACTACCTAATAAATAGGCTTTGTCACCACTTGTGTGGAACCATTATTTTTCAAAATGTTTCGAACAGAGTCTACTGGTTTTTGTGGGCATCCAATTAACAGCATTCATTTGTTGAACCCATTCATTTGTCCTCTCGGTGTTATTAAGAGGAAATCTGTAAAAACATAACATCAGTTTAAACTACTAATTTACTCTTTTAACTTTAACTTAATTTACTTTATTTAGATATAAACAGCTAAAAGATATAAAAGATGACCGCTTTTATACCTACACATTGTAATGCCACGAGTTAGTGAAAATACCTCATGGTAATACTAATATAGTAATAATAAAATAATTGGATGGCGTAGTTACGTCCGTATATAGATATTTTGATAACTATTGTCTAGGACGGTAGAGATTTTTGTTTTGGTTCAGAGCAGTAGCTATACCGTTCTGACGAGACCTAAAGAGGTCGAAATACGTATAAGCGGTTGTCGCTGCCCTGTATCAAAACAAAAATCTAATACCGTCATTATGTTATGTAATAAAATAATTGTTTATATAGTAATATTACTATATAAACAATGGTAATGCCTAAAAAAGAATGCACAGAAATTTAATTTCTTTTTTATGGAATTTTAACCCTCAACGCACACCGCCACTGGCAAACCATCATGGTGTGTGAGTGAAATGTCGGAAATTATTAATTATAATACAATTACTGAGATAACTATGCATATTTAGCATTCTTATTTACTAATTTAGATCTTACCTTTCCTTAAAATACTAATTTAAATTGGTTTTGAGGTTTAAAATTGAAATAAGAAGTAAAATCAATTAATACCTAATTGCACTATTATAAATATTTACCTATGAAACGATATTCCTGGTGTTTTCTGCTCGCTGCGATTTTTACAAAGAATATATGCACAATTCACCATTTTGTAAAGTCAAAAAAAATTGGTGTTCAATTCACTTTTGAATTGAACTTTTTTCACAAAGTGGCTTCACTTTTTGAACGTTGGTTGAACGAGCGTTACCCGTCCTCTCTCTTTCCTTGTCTAAGGTGTGGCCTAGCTTACTGTCATATTATTTGTTTTTAGTTTTAAGATTTAGTATTGACATATTACAGTTAGCACTATTTTTGACATTTGGTAAATACCTAATCATATTTGAGATTTTGTTTTTGTTTTTTAAAGGTTTACCTTCATGCATAGTTTCACTTAAAATTAATTTTTATTTGTAATATTTTATTTCTGCTACAAATTATCGCCCAGTAACTATTGTAAGTTTTGTAATATCTCCAACTTCTAGAATTTGTAAACGGATAGGACATAGTAGGTAAGTCTGTTTTTGATATTTTGTATTTTATTGTTATCTATATTTGTGACTGTTTGTGGTGAGACAACAATAAATGTGTAATTTTTTTCCCTAAACCATTTTGTCTATTTATTAAAAAAAAGTCTCTAAATCCTTTTTTATGTTTTTATGAAGGAAGTACTGTTTCTTGGGAACCTTCTTGTGTTTAGTTTGTCCAGGAGACTTATGTTAATACCACTTTGTTTCATTTTTGTAGTTACCCCTATCCAACTCCCTTGTCATTCACTTATCCACGACCCAGTTCTCCAAATAAACCCTTAGTGGCCGTTCGCCAAAGTTTCGATTTGTTTTGCTTGCTCTATCTCCACCCCAGTAGTTTCTTTCTCCAACTTTCAGCCCCCCATAATAATACCCTATGTGGCAGGCAAAATAATCGTTACATATTTGATAGGATCTTAGAGAAGCAAAGTGGACCACGTGCGGTTAGTTTACTGTGCTGCTGACAGTTAGATGTTTTTCCATCATTCTTGATTGATATTTTTGGATCATTTTCTAAATTGTCATAGTGACATTTAATTATTGTGAAATATATTTATTCTGTTTTATCCCCTATCCGATTTTATTTTTCGAGAAACCTTCAACAAGAAATATAATTTACACTTTCATCAACCAATTGCTGACTCTTGTAAGAAGTGTAATTTATTTAAAGTCAAAATAAAGGCAGCCAATGGTGAATCAAGTAAACAACTCGAAACTGAAAAATAACTTCGTCAAAAGAAGGCGAAGAGTCCTAAAAATTCTTTAAAAAGAGACACCAAAATGGCAAAAAAAGGAAACGCGTCGGTGATGTTTCGATATCATGAACCATTTACCTACACCTGTGCTTGCAGCAGAAATTTGTTACTACAAGCGGCAATTATGGACCCACTGCTTTAATATTCATGAAATGAAAACTAACAACTCATTTATATTTGTGTGTGATGAAACCGTCGCCTTTAGGGGTCCTCAAGATGTAGGATCCTGTATTTTATTTTACATAAAAAATTTCGTAAAATCAAAACGACTTATTATGTATTCTGATCAATGTGGCGGTCAGAATCGGAATATTAAAATGTCATTATTATTCAATTATATAACTGCATCTTCAGATTTTACCGTGGAAGAAATAGACCATAAGTTTCTGGTAAGTGGTCATTCTTACTTGCCATCTGACCAAGATTTTGGTATAATAGAAAAAGAAAAGAAATTCCATCTTCCAAGAAAATGTTCACAGTAAGAAACATGGACAAATCAATTTGTTTTTCTACGAAATTGCTTGAAAGTAATATAACCAACAGAAAGGTTTCTGAGTCAAAAACCAAGGTAGAGTGGCTTAAAATTCAATGGCTAAGGTTTAGAAAAGACTTTCCCAATACTCTTCAATATAAGTATTCAAACGATGAAGATGTTTATTTTGAAACAGTGGAGCTTAATTAAAGGTAATCTGTTTTCAAGAGTACAATGAAATTGAGATTTCTATATCCAAATGGTAATACCATTAATAAAGCTTAAAAAAAAGACCTTCCTCAATGAATGGAATTGATACCCCCTATACACCATGAATTTTATAAAAACCTGAGATCTTAAGCTTAAGCAGCCGGAGGTGAAGTAATTGGCCCATTTGACGACGAAGAGGAATAGATGTTCTAACTTCTGATGTTTTTATACACATTATGTGGTAATAAATTCTTTGATGCAATATCAAGTGTATTATTTTATGGGATAGCCCATCCACGAACCAAAAATATTTTAAATGCAAAGTAGACCAACTCACGTTAAAAAATCGAATATAGGTATATCCAAAATTTTTGATTAAATTTATCAAATAAGTAATATCTAACATACTTTCATTCATTCAAACCAAAAAATATTCTTAAATAAGGTTATAGTGGATCTCCTTATTTTCACTTTTTTTTAAACCCATATTCTAACACTTATTAATATTGGGGTTAGTCCGTTATTGCACTCATAGCCCCATATATCATTTACTAACAACACATATTGCAGCTTGTGGGATTTTATTGGTTTAAATAAAAAAAGCTACATCAAATATTTATTTTTTGACAAATATATTTTGATAACGTCAATTGAGTAAAAAACTAAAACGATGATAAAATTTGTAATGTCCATATTCATGCGGTAGTATACCTATAAAATGTAAATAACAAAAACTGTTTACAATAAAAACTGTCTTTTTTATACCAATATTATTACAGTCACAAAACTTTCGTTTCAATACGCCTAATTAGGTAGTACATAATTTATATTTTTAATACTTTTTAGATATAATTTATTGTGTTTTTTTGTTCGATAACTGAAATACACACTTTAGTCTTTGATTGGCTCTTCGTCTGTACATTGGATATCATAAAATTGTGGCCTTCGAATCGTTTGAGGTTTTCTACACTTTCCAGGTTCTTTAGAACAATACGAGCATGAAGAAATATAAGAACAAGCCGTATTAGGCTCAGAAAAAATTAAATTGTCATTTTTAAAAAGTTCATCAATCGGACAATCTTTATCTAAATTAAGTGTCAATGAGTTTATGGAATGTAATCTACTGTGAACAGTCCTCAGATCTTCTTCTTTGTCATGAAGCATCTTAGTAAGCAAATATTGGACTTTCTTTTGAGCACTTACTTGTCTCTGAAAATCGTTAACTGTATCTAATAGTTTTTGAGTAGCAAATTGAGCTGCTTCTACAGCTTTTTCTTTTTCACTACAAACTTTAAGTTTTTCTGTTTCGCATTCTTTTTGTATATCTTTTATTTGTTGTTGCAAACTTTCAATCATTGCTTGCTTTTCTGTCCCCACCGTTTGTTCAACTAGAAATTCCAGTTGGGATATTTCGACATTTAGAGTAGAGTTTTGATTTTTTAATTCTTTTAGTCTTCGGTTTAGTTGTTCCTTTTTAACATATTGTTCCTTTAACTCCAGTTGAGTATTTATCAAGTCTTCATTAATACCAACAATTTCTTGTTCTGCAGTCCTAATTTCTTGTTTAGAATGATTTAATTCCATAATCTTTTCTTTTATTTGCTGCTGTAATTGAGCTATTGTATCGGCTTGATCGTCGATTATCTTTTCTTTTATTAATCTCTTTTCAATTTCTTCATTTAACTTCATGCGTATATTTTGCAATTCTTCGATCAGCTGCAAATGCGATTCATGTTTGCAGGGTTCTAGTAATGATTTCTTTAGAACACTAATTTCTTCTTGAAGTTCCAAGCTCTGTTTTCTAAGCATTTCAATTTCGCTGTTGGCCAATTTAATTTTGCCGTCTTTTTCACTTATAATGGATGTCTGAGATAGAAGTAGTTGTTCTTGGTGCTTGTTTATTGCAGTTAGCTGTTGAAGAGTTACCTAAAAACAAAAACCAAATGATAAATGTGGTCATTTGTATTTCACGTACAAAACACAAAAAGCAAAGTTACTTTCTGAAAAAGTTTATATGTAAAATTCAAATTATCTGCTATCTCTTGGGCCTACGGTATACAAAGAAGATAACAGGGTCAATGCTACGCTTCAATCCAGCCCAAGTCCCAGGTCGACTCCTTAACATTATATAACCTTACAGAAGAAATAATTGATATAGTACAACAATTAATTGACAAGCTTCAAAGTATGGCTTCAATTGTACGTACCTATTTACAAAAAAAAGATCAAGAAATTTGCAATAACTAATGGGAAATTACTCTCATAACTGAGGAATACAAAATATTGACCTAGATTCTTTATGGTCGTCTCCCTGCATATTGTGAAACACACAAAAAGCAAATACTAGAGTAAATGTTATAAATAAAAATCAACTACAAATTAAATATTTCTTTTAAGGCAAACCTTAGAAAGCCTAAATTTGCTTTCACTCAAACGAGATCAGACTGGGTCATCAGTTGCTTTGTTGTTTTTATATGATTTTTAGCATTACACTCCGTCGTTAGAGACGAAAATGCCACTGAACCTCTAAAAATTAGACGAACACGCAAAATTTTTCTAAGAATGTTAATTTTGGGATCCCAAAAAAGATGCAAAAAAGTTTACCACTTTGCCCCTCCGACATCCTTCTGAAACCCCTCACCGTAGGGGACGAAAAACGGAAAAAATCGTTTTATCAAGAATTTGTACGCCGTAGAAAAAATCTTTCGAATAAAAAATGTAGCTGAGATAATTTTAAACAAAAATGTTTATTAGCACTTTTTGTGTGGAATGAACCGTTCGTTCTCTTAGAAACAACGCTTGAAGAGACCGGTGAATTTCAATGTCAGGTACGCGCGCGAAATCGATTTTAAATAAAATTTATATTAACTCGACGGTAAAAATTCCATATCTGTTGATCAAAGTCCTATCGACAAAAATTAAAATGCGTTTAAAGGTGAAGAGAGCAGCTTTCGTATAAAGTTTTTAGATTTTGCCGCAACTGAAGTCAGATTCTATAAAGAGGTTAAATAAATAAACGTTTAGCGATTTTTATCATTTTTTACGACACTGATGAGATACAAACTTTATTTAAAATTGATTTCGCGTGCGTACCTGACATTAAAAATCACCGTTCGTTCAATCGTTGATTCTGAAGAGCGATTCATTCTACTCAAAAAGTGTCATTAAACGTTGTTGTCCAAAATTCATCTCGGCTACATTCTTTATTTGAATCATTTTTCTGCTGCGTACACATTCTTGGTAAATCGATTTTTCCTCGCCTACGAGGAGGGTTTTAGGAGGAAGCCTTAGGGTAAAAGTGGTAAACTTCCCTGCATCTTTTTGGGGTCCAAAAATTGACATTCTTAGCAAAATTCAGCTTATTCGTATGATTTTTATAGGTCAAATCTCTGACGACTCGATTATTAATAATTTCAGATTTTAAAATTTCAGGTGCACCGGTACGACATGTGAATATATAATTTAAACCCAGTATCTCTTTGTGGATTTTAAATACGCCTCTTATAGAATTGAAAAAAATCCTCTGTATAACGAAGCAACAATAGAATTCAATATTCCAATACAGTTAATATAGTGGGTTTGACGCAAGGGTAAGATCAGATTGGAGAACGAAATTTCAATGCACTTCGGGCCAAAGAGAGGATTACGACAAGGTAGTAACCTATCATTCCTCCTATTCAATATCGCTGTCGAAAATAATCGAGGGGAATCGATGCTAAAAAAGAGGCATTGTTATTACTAGAAGTATAGTATAAGTAATTTAAGCGTTCAAAAGGTTAGAATCAGAAGCAGAGAGAATAAGGCTACATGTTAATATAAGGAAAATCCTATATATGGAAATTACAAAAAACAGTAACAGGACAAAAACAATTAATACAGTAAATGCAGCAATGAACAGAGGATTATATTCATCACATGGAGTTTCTTTCAGATTGACAAATCTTTCTTGCTCAGAAAAAGAACGAGCCTACTGATAAACAAAACGGTTATTAAACCCATTCTCATCTAGGTGCCAAAAACATACACAATGACGAAAAACTTAATGTAAAATACTTATACATGTATATACAAGTATATAGGACAACGGGATATTATTTTTACAGTGAACCTCACATCTGCATCATCAAAATTCGAAAACTCGAAATAGGAAAGTTCGAGCATGAAGGAGGAATGGACGAGACGAGACGAAACCTACAAAACACACATATAGTCAAATACCAGATAAAAGGAGGAGAAGAAGGCCCAGAAAAGGATTTAAGGACTGATTGGAAAAACCTACGAAACCAATGGAAAAAAAGGTAAGAATGGAAAATGATCTTAAAACAGGCTAAGACAATATAATATATGGAGACATTCATTAAGAACAATGAAAAATTCACCTTATTTTGCTTTATAACAGCAGTTAATTCCTCTACTAAATTTCTAAGTTGTTGTCTATCTTTTTCATAATTTTCTTCATTTTGACGAAATCTGTCAAACTCTTCCTGATATTTTTCTTTTAAAACCTTATATTTAGAAAGATCCTCTTCTTGCTTTTTCATTTGTTGTTCTAAATCATTATATCTACAAGAGAAGGAACTAGATTAATGTATCTCATTGATGTTAACATTTCAATTAGTGAGGTATCCATTTAATGGTAATTAGTATGCAAAAATGTTATTATAAATATTGATTGTATTAAAAATATTCATAGATGTTTGGTAATTTAAGATTTTAATAAAAATTACATAATAATAGTATATTACATAATAGTATACATAAAATATCTAATACCTCGTAAATACTTATATGCATATACAGTGATCAGTGTCTTACCACCCGGCTTTTTAACGTAAGAGATAGAAAACACAGTTACCTTGTGAAATAAAAAGAGATGAAACTCGTAGAGGTGGGAAATAATCGGTAGAAACCTATAATTTACATTACCATTATCGATAGTCTCACACCTTTAGACGTTAGCTTCGAGCTAAATCACCTCGGTCATAATTATTATGTGTAACGTATGTGTGACGTATTTCCATCTTTTAATTTCACATAAAGTAAAAACTGATTGACCACAATAAAGCAAAAATGTGAATAAAATAATTTAATTAATAGTAATTATTTAATCTAAAATTTTAAATTATTAACCAAGAATAATTTCTACTATGATGTGAGGAGTTTCATACACTCTTGTCACGGAATAATCACAATCCTTCGTGGATTAGTGGTAAGAATTCGACACAGACGTCGCAGACGATTAGAGTTCAAAACAAAACCCACATGTGGGTTTCTTTTTTTTTTTTTAATAATTTGAAATTATGCAGAGATCGTTTTGCTTTGAATCGCTAAACATTTATGTCAGTCGTTACTAGTATTAGAAGTGTTTAAAGTTAAACATAAATATCTTATTGAAAAAAAAGTGTCGTCGTACTTTCGAAAATAAAGTAAAAATTCTTTAAAATTAAAACAACGTTTAAAGAATGTTTAAATAAGTAAAAATTCTACAAAAATAAAAAAATATATTGTAAATAAACGTATTTACAATATGTTCAAATAAGCCTTCATTAGCAGCAGAACAATAACCCAAACTGTCACTAAAGAAATATAAAAGTTTGATGGATCAGAGTTCAAGTCACGATATTCTCATGCAGGCGCTCACGGTTCAAATCCCACGTGAAGGTTTTACTTTTTTTAAAATTTGAAATTATGCAGATATTATATCGTTTTGCTTTAAATCACTAGACATTTATTTTAGTTTTTATTAGAAGTGTTTATAGTAAAACATGAAAATCTTATTGAAAAAACAATGTCGTACTTTCGAAAATAAAGTAATAATTCTTCAAACATAAAAGAACGTTCTAAATAAATGTACTTCCAAAAATATTTAAATAGGTAGAAATTCTATAAAAATAAAAAAAAATATTCTAATGAAATGTATTTACAATAAATGTTCGAATAAGCCTCCATTAGCAGCAGAACAATAACCCAATCTATTATAAAAGTTTCGTCTAACATTAGTTAATGTTTCTGGACTAATACATCTCATTGAATCAGATATCTTTTCTCTTAATTCTTGGAGAGAATTAGGCCTATCGTCTTCAATTCCATATAGCTTGGACTTGATGTATCCCCACATAAAAAAATCACAATTTGCAAGATCAGGTGATCTTGCAGGCCAAAAAATATCTCCGTGGCCACTAATCAATCGATTAGGAAAAGTCGCACTGAGATATTCACTGACGATGCGAGAATTATGTGCGGGACAACCATCATGTTGAAACCATATTATGGAATCGAAAGGTATTAGTAAATTACGAAGGGCTGGGACAATTTGATTTTGCAGAAGTTCCAAGTATTTCCGCCCAGTCAACATACCGTCTATAAAAAATGGAACAATGACATGATTCCCTATTATGCCTCCCCAAACATTTACTTTTCGAGGACGCTGGGTACGAGCGACATAAATTTGACGAGGATTTCCTCGAGACCAATATCGAGCATTCATTGAATTGTGACGGCCCTGCAATGAAAACGTACATTCATCGGTGAACAAAACGTTCTCTAAAAAATGTTCATCTTGATGTGACATTTTCATTGCAGTTTGACAAAATTCTAAACGTCTATATTGATCCCCAGGGAATTGTTCGTTGGATTTATGAAGTTTATAGGGACGGTATCCATGTTTTTTCAAAATTTTACCTACTCTAAATCTTGAAATTCCATATTGTTCTCCGAGACGAAATGTTGATTGGGTAGGATTTTGCTCAATACTTGCACAAATCAAAGTGTCCCTTAGTTCCAAATCTGGATTTACCTCCCTTCGTCTACGAACTCCTCTTGGAGTGAACACGGATCCATAAGTAAAAAAATTACGTATAATAGACTGAATTGTTGATCGTGTTGGAGCCGGCCTATTTGGAAACATATTTACAAATTGTTGTCTAATCATGTTGTCTGATAATCCGTTCACATGCCAGACAACAATTTGCACTTTTTGCTCGACCGTTAAAACCATTTTCACGAATTGTTTTTTCAATAAAAAGTTTCTGTTTACCGTGCAAAAACACTTCTCGGTATGTTATTATTTTTGATTGCTTGATGATTTGGTTAGCTGTAAAGCAGGCAGCTGTTCGCTCGCATCCATTACAATGTTGTTAATTGTTTTGAAAATCATTACCTGTACAGAGGAATTGATATTAACACTGAGAATTTAGTGATGGATTTGGCATTAAACAGTATTAACCGGATTATTTTGCAATCACAACTGAAGACTGTAAAACTGAAATTGAATTTGAATTATTTTATATTTCTATTTTTTAACATTGGAATAAGAATAAATTGTAAATAATGAGTTTTTCGAAAACTTTTTACCTAATATGTATCATATTTTCTATTATTTTTTGATTGAGTAAAACAAAAATTATATCCTTGGTGTGAATTGAACCTCAATCTTCTTGGCACTAGACCACGTCTCTAACTATTACGCCAATTTCACATACAATAATTGGTTTCGGATCGAATATACCTACCTTTAGTTTAATCAAATATTTCAGTTAAGTTATTTTTATTATTAAATAAACTTAAAGATTTATAATTTAAAATCGCTAATAATTAATGTTTTTTACTATAATATATCTTAATTTATTCTAACATCAGAAATTATTAAAATAAAATATTTTCGAGGTCATCCGTATAATTATGACTGAAGTGAAATAGCCACGTCAAGAACTAGCTTAATCTCATACTATCTCACAACTTAATCTGTCTTCTATCCTTTCCGCTATTTTGCCGGGTGGTAAGACACTCATCACTGTATACAAAAAAATGCAAGTAGTTTACCCTATACGACACGATAAATATATATATATATATATATATATATATATATATATATATATATATATATATATATGTATATATATATATATATGTATTTATATATATATATATATATATATATATATATATATATATATATATATACATAACATGTACACAAAAAGTGAAATGTACTGTACTAAAAAACAAATGAGCACTAAATCTGAGATATTTCTCGTGAATTAATACTAATCGCAATCCATATCTAAATTGTCCTCATCCTCTAAATCATGTCCAATATTAATTATCACCGGTTCAATATCTTCCTGGAAATTATCTACCGCAAACATTTTTTCTTCTACTTTCTTGACGTGGTTCACATAATTATGCCACTGCTCTTTAGATACGCGGTAGTAAGCTTCTTTTATCAACCGTTTTACCATTTTTTCTTTAAAATCTACGTTGTTTAAAGCCACGTACCTTTTCACTTGACTCCACACCATCTCAATCGGGTTCAGCTCGCAATTATAAGGCGGAAGTCTCAAAATCTTAACAGCATATTTTCCGCAATTGTTTTAATTTTGTACTTGTCGTACTCGTCTCTAAATGCGGCCGCAGTATCCAGTCATTTACTTTTTAGGTAATCTTTCTCAAATAAAATGTTCTTTTCGATTAGCCAATCTTTGATTCACCTTTTGTTCCACAATTTTTTCGGGAAATCAAATTTGTATGAGTGGTATGAAGCGTTATCCAAAACGACAACGTTTTCTTTGTCTTTCGGTAAGTTTGGAATTAATGTCTTCTCAAACCATCCTTCATATAGATCCGTGTCCATTTCATCGTGGTATTCAGCGGTTCCATTCTTGGCCAAGAAAGTTAATTCGGATCATGCCACAAAACCAGTTTCGCTTCCAGCATGAAGAAGAACAAATTGAGGACCTCTTTGGGTTGAAGCTTTCAGTCTAGTAGAGAGCCCTTTTATGAAGGCATCTCGTGGATTCTTGATCTTTGTGTCCCTCCATTCCTTTTTGAATGAAGCACCGACGTTAGTCCAAGACTCATCCGTATAAACAAGGTTTACATTATCCTTCTTCCTGAATGTTTTTATTTGTCTGAGGTATATATTCAAAACTCATGTCATTTAGTAGCCTAAGAAATGCCGTTTTAAAAATGCTGATAGGTTCTCATCATCCTTTACTCTGTTCAATATGCTGTCGACGGTTGGTGGTATGTTTTCCAAAAAAAAAATCATGGACAAATTTCCTTATTCGAGATTTCACTCCCGCATCGTAAGTATTCTGACGTGAATTGGACTGGAATCTGTTTTCCTTCATTTTTTGTACTGGTTCCAGTTCGCCTTCTTGGGCCTCTTCGCGGATGTCATAAAATTTACGAA
This sequence comes from Diabrotica undecimpunctata, assembly GCF_040954645.1. Taxonomy (NCBI): domain Eukaryota; kingdom Metazoa; phylum Arthropoda; class Insecta; order Coleoptera; family Chrysomelidae; genus Diabrotica; species Diabrotica undecimpunctata. The sequence continues at coordinate 74,310,790 of NC_092809.1, read as the reverse complement.
TTCTTATACCGCACATTTTCGAAACTTTTTTCACAGTAATAGTCAAGCAATCACCATTTTTTTAAGTTCACATGATAGTTCAATACATTTATCACACGTTTTACTTGCACACCGAGTCATATCGTGTTTGAAGTTCAGATACTGGCAACAGCTTCATTATGTGGGAACTTTCATCCGCTTGCGAAAATGAAATAAAAGGAAGCTTTCATCGTTTTTGCAAACAAGTTTTTGGTCTAATGGCCAGTACCCAAATCGACAAAGAGGCATGTTTGCTTTGTGTGGACAATGGGGATTAAATCTGATTCGCTTCTCCTAATGACTTTATAATGATACCTTATTTCCCAAAGAATGTGTGTACAATGGAAGCTATTGAAAATTGATAAATATGGATAAGCTATCGTCAATGAGTTTTTGATATATTTTACTTTTTTTATAGTATTTTTCTTCATGTTATTGTTTAGTTCGACAATGTAACTCTCTTATTTATACATCGATGATTGAATCATGCTTTAGTTGAAACAATAATGATACTCTTTTATACAATCGTAGTCAATTGTTGTGTGCGCCTATATTTCCGTGCTATGATTCTTAAATCCGGTCCTGATGTGCCACTCGGGGTAAACCGGCAACGTGGTCGGCCGTTCTCCCGTAAGAAATATATTGCCTATCTTACCTTCACTACATTCCTGTGGCTTCTACTATAGATGTTATCCATATGTCGCTAATACTGGTTGATAATTTGTAATTAAGTCTGTTGTGGATAATTTTTAAAACTAATTTTGGTAAATGGCTCAGCAATAATATTATTCGGTGTTTCAAAAATTCTTTTGCATTAACTTTCTTAGATATCGTAATATGTACAATATTAATCAATTCTTGGGTAAATGAACCAAAGCATTAAGATACATTGTAACATCATCAGTCCAAATGACGAAGATCCACCCGCTTTTAAATTTATTTAAAACAGAAATATATGGTAACTAATGTGTATTTAATACGAAATAGATTAAAAATAAATATTTACTTACTTATTTTGTAATTTTTCATGCGAAGTTTTAATTTGTTTTGTAACTTCCAACTCATTTGACAGTTGAGTTATCGTAAACATCATGGCTTGTTCTTTTTCATCGTGTTCTTTAATTTTATTGTTTATTTTTAACTTATGCTTTCTCGCCTTCGTTTTAAGCTTTTGACAAAGTTGGCACTCAAAATTCAAGATATGCTGTTCTAGACTCTTTACCTCTTCTTTGTACACTTCGGTTTCTTTTCGGGCATTTTCTAGTTGCTTCTCTAGAATTTTTATACATTCACAAAAATTCTTACTATCCTCTGTAAGTGCTGACAACTTTGTAGTTTCTTCATTAAAACTGCTTTTTAAAGTTTCGTATTCGTTACTCATTTCTTTATACGTAACTTCACTTTCTCTAATGCTTCGAAGTAAACTTTCATTACTTTCTCTTAACTTTTTTATCTCTGCTTCTTTCTCCTGTAAACACTTACAGAATTCGTCCTTGTTTTGTTTTATTAATTTTGAAGACCTTAGTGCTTGTTCATGCAGTGCTCTTACTTTCTGTTCGTATTCACTTAGTACCTCTTTGGCTCTTTCAACCTCTTTAATGGATAAGGCTAATTCTTTTTGCTTAATATCTAATTCTTTCTTTAATTGTACATTTTGTAATTTTAATTGTGAAATTTCCTTCTCTGCTTCTATCGTATTTATTAGGCTGCTTGGTCCACTTTTATTAGCTACGGAGATATCGTTCAACTGGGATTTTACTTTATTTAATTCAGTTTTTAATCCAGATATTAGGAGTCTTGTGTTGCTAACACGATGATTTACCTAAAAAGATTATTTTAATTTATTCTTACAAATAGAGAGAAGATATACATTAAATATACAAAAATAAATTTATAAAATGAAATTTTTGATGATGTTTAGATAGATTACACATTGTATAACAAGAACTTTAGTTCGTCAAATATAAAAGAGTTTTACAATGTTAATTTGTAAAAAAGTAAGAGGAGCAAAAGTGGGCAATTAATTATGTCCAAAAAAGAGGGCTTAAAGAAATTGCAACTTACATCATTTAGTAAGAAATATGTCCTCATTGGCTGCAATTACTGCTTTGCCCGTTTTGGCATAGATTCTACGAGCTTGTGACAGTTCCCAGATATCCTTTCATTTTGAAACCAAACCTGAATGATCGCCTATCATTTTTATTTTTGTAGTTCAGTCGATTTTGCGTAGTATAGCTTTGCAAATAGCCCATAAATTTTCAATGGGGTTGAGGTCTGACGAATTACCAGGCTAATCTAAAACATTAATCTTCTTATTTTTGAAAAATCCAGCATTTGCTTTGACTTGTCACAGGGAGCAGAGTCCTGTTGAAGAATCGCCCCTTCTTAGGTCTGACATTTTTGGAGTTCTCTGCCCAAAGGCTGTTCCAACACTGTATTTTTGGTTATTCATCATGCCTTCGATTGGTACCAAAGATCCAACCTTCATGTATGAAAAACATCTACAAAACATTTTTTGACTGGATGTTTTACGGTTTGATTAATATGAGATGGTGTAAGGTTTTCATTGTCAGACTTCCTGAAAAATTTTGACCGGTGTCTCTAAAGTATAAAGTGAGTTTCATCTGTAAACAAGACGTTTCTCTAGTCATCTACAGTCCAATTAGAGTATTTTTTGGACCACAATAACCTTTATTTCTTCATGCGCTTAGTTAGAAGCTGTTTTTTCTGTGGGCGCTATCCCTTCTACCATTCTCTAAAAGTATTTTTCGAACAGTTGAGTTATGAATCACTACACCTAATGCTGCTAGATCGTGTTGGAGCGCTTTGCTTGTTTTTCTTCGGTCCAATTTGCTCTTTAGAAGTAAAAATCTTTTATCTGCTGGTGTTGTTTTTTCTTTCTTCCGCATTTTCCTAACTTTCTCACTTCATCATTGATTGCGTTTCTAGTTTACGCTTCAAAATTTTGCTCACTACTCTCTGACTTACTCCACACGTTCTTGAGGTTTTTCTTTGTGACATAGAAGTGTTTTCACGTAACGTGACAATCTTTTCACGCTTCCTAGGTGTAATATTTATGATGAAATTAAACGAAGCAAACTCACTAATTACCGAAAACAACACAAGATAGTACAAAACAACAAAAACTTAGTGGGAAATGTTCTAAAGCACCCTCAAAGAAAAGGCAGAGAAAAGTAAGGTTATGTTTTCAATGCTTGGTCAGTTGTAAATGTGTAGATAGTGTTGCCAACTGTGAATATTCAAAAATGTCATATTGATTTCATTATTTCGTACAATACTGTGGATCTACAAAAAATTTATTTAAAATTAAATTTCCTATCAAAGTGTTAACTCCTGAAGTAAAAGATAATTTTTTTTTTGACAAAAATATACTCAAAAAACGAAGAAAAAATGCGATATTTTTGCCACATAATTCATTTCGGGGTATAGGTATAGGCATTGCTTCGCAAAACAAAAACTACTTTCCTTCCTCTTCAAAATAACATTTGATAGAAATCTTTGAGATTCACAGCCTTGTCCAAATCCATCAAAAAAACGCGGAAAGTGGTACGTGACAAACATTAAAATTGCTGTTGTATTTTAACATTATGCTTTCAAAAGGGATTATAAGAACGTAAAGTCCTTGCTGCCTTATAGAAACTGGAAAATAAGTCCCACAAATTTGTTTAATACTTTTTCTAATTATTTTTTATATCAACAAAAAAATGTTCTATTATAAAAAAAAATTCAAAAAGATTCGTTTTGAATTTGCTGACAAATATTTTACATCATTTTACATTAAACTGTTACTACAGGACTTCCTTTACTAGAGAGCTATGTACTTTGGAGTAGACGAAGCAATATGTTGCAAACGGAGTCCGCCAGGGTTGCGTGCTGTCACCATCACCACTACTCTTCAATGTCTACAGTGAAGCAGAATTTAACGAAGCGCTCTCAGATTCAATAGAAGGTATATCTATCAATGGAGAGGTTTTGAATAACTTGCGTTTTGCAGGTGATACAGTAATAATAACGGATAATGACAACGATTTACAGAACGTGATGCAACTACTTATGAATGCTGTCATGAATACGAACTAAGGATGAATTTGGAAAAAAACTAAATGCATGATCATGGAACATGGATAACATCAACTAGAAGATTATGAAATGAAAGAAATAATATTGACTATCAAAAGAAGAAAACTTGAGTACTTAAGCCATGTTATGAGAGGGCAAAGACAATCATTATTGCAGCTTATTATGCAAGGCTAAAACCGAGGAAAGCGAAATGTGGGAAGACGAAGAATATCGTGGCTTAAGAACTTGAGGGAATGGTTTAAATGCAGTAGTGAGTAACTATTTAGAGCCTCAGTCAACAGGGTCTGCTTAGCCATGATGATTTCCAACCTTCGATAGAAGATGCAACTTAAAGAAGAAGAAAGAAAACTGAACTGATGAAATAGTTTTATTACACATATTAGCATGCTATACTGACATATCTTAACGCTTTTGCAATATTATTTTTAAAAGTTACTAAATATAGCTAATATAATAAAAGGTTGTCAATTACCTGTTGTATCGGATTAGGACATGCACACTGTAAATTATTATGGGATGCTAAAAAATTTTCTTTGTTTGCAATCATGTTCGAAACACATGAACATGTTCTAACAGGATTAGTGGATGGTGGTGGTTTGGCAATTATATGAGTTGTTGTTTGTACCGGAAAGTTTGGTATTTGTCTCGAGTGAACTTGAAAATCTTTGTTTGCTGTATATGGTTGAATCATGGATGCAGATCTTAATATTTTTCCTGGACATCTATCAAGAAAGGAGACTAAAAAGAATAGGGATAATAAAAAGATTATTGTAAATGAAGAATTGTTGTTATTCTTCTGGTCGTCATATTACGTGGCGCAGATTTTATCCATAAACACTTTCAGTGAACTATATCAATTATAAAATTTTTAGGGCCTCAATAAATTTGATCTAAACATACCTGGTAATTTAGCTGTCTCACTGTACATTCTGATTATTTTTAATGTTTCGTATGCCAATAAACTGCAATACTTTGTGAAATGTTTTTATTGTCTTATATTGAGATATCTTATTACACAATTACTTTATTTATATAGTATTTAAGCTATTTCATAGTTAGATTAGAACGGGTGTGTATAACAAGAGTGTAGACATTTATAAGGGAAGATTTTAAACCTAAAACTGGAAAAACTGGACGGAAAAATATAAGACTCTAAAATAACCAATAATAAATTTATTGGTTATATAATTTTGTGTTGCAGTAAAATATATAATACTCTCTTTATACCGCTAGTGCGGTTTTAGAATTATAGCAGGGTAGTAGTGATGATCCATCCCCGTTTAGCAACCTGTCATCCTCTTCAGGTTTGCTTTGAATATATGTTGTTTAGCACAGTACAAGGCAAACCAGCATTGAGAAAAAGGCACTGAGGCAAGTGTCGTGGCGTGTGTTCTGTTTGTGTTTTTTGAGCTAAGTGTGACAAAGACCGAGTCTCTGGTTACTATTGTTTCTGCAAGCCATTACGTCTACATCCAACTTTAAAACTAGTGTATTGCACTAAAATCTATTATTGAACGTTTGCGTTGCAGTTTTGTTACAAATAGCCAGTGTGAGTATGTGAGATGGCATGACAGTGATGGACTCTACCATTTCGGACTTACTTTAGTTCCATCAGCCGTTTAAGCGTCCTCAGCTGACTCTAGAATTTGTGACATGCACAAAAATTCGGTGATCGGCTGAAGACATCAACGGCGAGGTTGCTTCGGTAACAAAAAGGGGACCACTTTTACCGTCATGTCAGTCTGAGATTTATGTGTGAGAGTGTTTTTGTGTGTGAATGTGTATGAACTGACCTGGAAAAACGAAAACTGTGTTCTCTAGTAACCATTGTTCCTGGAAGCCATTTATACGTCCACGATCAACTTCAGAACCAGTGTATTGCACTATAATTCATGTTACTGATCGTTTGCGTTAACGGCCAGGTCTCGTCGGAGTTTGACAGATAATCTTAATCATTGCCAAGGCAGGTGAGAAAATAATTGCGGCCATTTTCTCGGGAGGCGGACAGGTATCATTGAGTAGTGAGATTGGGAAACCACAAAAAACCAATCTCCCCCTGTCCGGGGTAAAGAAAAGGATTTGGCTACAGGCAGGTTCAGTAAGCTAGCGGAGTAGCTTCAAGGATATCAGCGTACTTGCCCGGAAGTTCGTCAATGAAAGCCTTATTATAATGGACGGAGTGTGAAATTTTTTGTGTGTTGGCTTCCGGGTTCGTACGTTACCTAAGTGAGAGCAGAAACTTTTTAGGGTTTCCTGGGTGTTTGAATGGGGGCCGTTGATGATTCTGAGTGTAAAATTCCCGTTGAGTGTGTTTATTCTCTCGATAATTGTGATAACGTTTAAGATGTTATGGATTTCACGGGATGAGAATCTCCAGGATTTGTTGTTTACACTACGCAGAATTCTGCGTTCCGCTCTGGGTAGTTTATGTTTCTAATAGTCTTCCAGAAGGCAACATAAGTTAGAATTATACTCTATAATGGGTCGAATGAAGGTTTTATAAGTATGTATGAGAGTTTTTGTATATGTTTGTCCGATTCTTCCTGTAAGTGGTTTGAGAAGGTGGGCTCGATTTCTGACCCTATCTAAAGTTGCCTTTAGATCAGGTTCTTAGTTTTGGTGTCCTAGAGAAAAGAACACTCAAATAGGAAGCTGCCGGGCGGATATCGAACCTTTGTCCCATCAGATTCAGGGAGAATCGGTCTTCATCACAAGCGATGACTCTTAGAGATGTTTTTGGGCTGCGAAATACAATGGTTTGTGTTTTTGCAGCGTTAAGTGTAACTCTCCACTTATTGTACCATACCTCGACGCGATTTAATAGAGTTTGTGCTCTTCTGAAAGTTCCCTCAGTATAATATCCCCTTGCTGTTGTAAGGAGTGCAGTGTCATCGTAGAGAAACAACTGAGTAACTGGGATGTTAAGATTAGAAATTTTGCTGTTGTATATTATTAACAATAAAGGCGCTAGGACTGAGCCTTGGGGGACTCCAGCTCGTGGAGTGAATATGATTGATAATTGATCACTTATTCTCACTTTTACAGTTGTGTTTTTAGATAAGAATGTACAATATGTATAAATTATAGTGGTAGCCTGATGTCAATCAGACTTCGAATAAGTCCGTCATGCCAGACTTAATCGAAGGCCTTTTGTAGATCTAGAAATGTGGCAATGGCGATAGAATTATCATTGATAGCTTGGGTGACTTTTTATGTGTGATGGGAACTTTTAATATATAAGAGCCAAAAGAAAAAGCAATTAAACAACGGTGTATACTAACTAAAATGTGGCGACTGCCCAAAAACTTACATCAGTCAAACTGGTAGAAATTTTATCAAATGTATATCAGAACATAAAAAGGCTTTCAATGATAGAAAAACAGACTCTACGTACGCACTTCACCTTATAGACCATAATTATTGTTTTATTGACGAATTTCAAATTCTTCACATGTAAAATAAAGGCCTTAAGCTATCTTTATTAGAATCCATGGAAATACAGGCATAATTCTGAATGACAAACTTGAGACAAACAGTTCTCCTCTCCTCAACTTATTTAGATAAACACTATAAAGTGTAAACACATACCTACCAAAAAAATAGATCACTCCAGAAAGGCACTCTGGCCGAAACAGTTGTAATGAGAATAATTTAAAATAAATTTTGTGAAAGTGTTGAAAACAAAACTTTTCATTGTTTTATTTTTAGATAAAATGAATTTCCATCATGTAACGATCGAATACATCACTTTTTTATTTTGTCTGGGTTATCAATCAAGTAAAATTCTATACAGATAGTATGGACACAGATGATCATAATGATCATACGTATGCGTATGAACATTTTATACCATTCTAACTAAAAGTTGCTTAAAATTTTAGTTTGACAAATCCAAAACTTTTACTTTTAATTTGTATTTTTCTGAGTTTGTATCCTTTATGTAAAAAATTAGTTTTGATAATTTTGAATTTCACAAAAGGGTGTATGTATTAAAAAACAAAATAAATACCTGATTTTTTGTTCTTGTCAGACACAAGTGATATTTTACTTTTGCTTTTATTGCGTTTCTTATTTACAGTCGAGTTTTGACTTGAGCATCGATATGAGCGATGAACACATTCCTCTTCTCCACAAGAATTCATCCATTTTTGCACTTTGCTAATACTTTTAACCATTGGATTTTTACAGTCTCCACAAATGTAATGAGTTTTGCAATCCCCGTACATTTTTAGACCATACTGCATATTAAATTTAGATCAAAACGGGTACTTTGAATTTGGAAATGGCCAAATTTTTCAGGAAGTCCAATTATGACATTTTCACTGACAACTTTGACTAATCAAAGCCTAGTTCGTAGACGAAAATTTAAGATATACACAAATGTGTGACTTAACGATTAAAAACTAAGATTTAAGGAATAAAATTCCAGACGTGATGAATTTAACACACAGAATGAATGGAACATAGAAAATAAAATAATATATAGAATAATAAGATATACTGCTACAAACGAAGGATTACTTTAACAAAATCACTTCTTCATGTTAATGAAATACCAATATTTTTGCAAATTTTGTCATTTGTGATATGAAGAATTATTATTGTATTTTTTTAAAGAACGTCAAAAATTCTATTTTGAGTAATATTAAGATATAAGCACAGAATACATGAAGCGAAACGAAGGGTTTTTTCGCAATCCAAATTTCTGTGAGAATTAGACACGTTCTAAATAGTTTATCTGTCAACCTATAAAAACTGAAGTTTGTTTACGTATTGAAAAGTGTTGTTTCGTGTGTGTTGTTTAATAGTAAAAAAGAATAATACAGTTTAACATATTTTTGTATATACATATAGATATTTGAATACCTTAAAAAAAGTATAATATAATAGTAAAAAAAGAAGAATACTCTTATACGTATTTTGTATATACATATAGATATTTTAATACCTTAAAAATCGATAAAAAGTAATAGAAATCGACTGATTTTAATCTCTAAAAAAACAAATCCATATTTTTGATTATATTAAATTTTATAGAAAAAAATACAATTCATACAAAACAGATCTACTTAAAAAACATTGGTTTTAATAATTACTTTGTTTCTGGGTGTAACTATAACTTTATACTGTTTTGAACGACTTCCACGTTACTTTTCTTAGTGTACTAAGTAGTGCAACTGTCATTCTCCCTCCGAAATCTCTGTCCTACGAACATCAAAGCTGCCGACAAATCTTTCGCTTCTTGTTGGGTGAAGTATTCTGTGATATAAGTCTAAAAGGTAGTGACCCAGAGTCATATATTTAAAGTAAAGTCATTTATTGTAACGTGTCGATGTCGTTCAAACCCTAAAACCGGGCATGAGAGGCTCACCTCCTCGAGCGCCAAGTCGCCGAACTGGGCGAGCCCGGAGCAGAGACTTGGGGCCCGAGTAAGCAATTTCAGATTCGATGAATAGTCCAGAGATAGCAGGAAAAAAGCGCCTTACGTTCGCGCATCAAAGTGCTATAGGGGGGAAAGGAATGGTCTGGATAATTGGGGCGCGGTGGAGTGACTCCTAAGTGCAAGAGGTAATCCTCCTTGCCCCAATGAATTGTAACACCCGAGTGTCATTTTTAAGGGGTGTACAAGTCTCACAGGCTGGGTTAAATTAAATTGCTTGCTGCCGCTGGTGAGGAAATATTTTGGGAAACTTTTTTTCTTAACATGACTAAAATCATTAATACTTTTCGATAAAATAAAATTTTTCGAATTGGAAGTTCAGGCTTTTTTTCCTACATTGGAAGAAAATGAAATAAAAGATTTAAAAAAATATACTAACCGAAGGAGCTGAATAAAATTATTTCATCAGATTAAACGAAAATAAAGCAAAAACTAAATCAATTATAATTTAATGCCTAACAGATAAACCCGATAAACAATATAATTTTAAGGGTTATAAGATTGATCGTCGCGACCAATATGACGGTTACGCGGGAGTGGCTATACTTATAAAATCTATTCATTGTTTTGAAGAAATTTGTACTACACAAAATTTTAATGACGATATTCTTGTTTGTGGAATCACTTTAAAATATAATAACTCTGATGAAAGAAAAGGGGGAATAGTGGCCGCCTAAGCATTTTGGTTTATTTATACTGCTACATAACTTTAAAAATTATACTGTTAACGTAAATAAAACTTCAAACCTTAGTACTTCCAAACTCTATTTACGAAAAATTTTTTCAGACGGTTTTAAAACGGTTTTTCAGACTTCTGCTGGTGGCCATATTTACCCGCTGTCGAGGGTTAAAAGTGGCCACTGCCACTATTACCCCCATTTAAAAAATAATTAAATGCACAAATCGCAAATGTATATTTTGCCTTCGAAACTGGTCTTTGTGTGCCCATTGGCCGCAAATGCTGCATTGGATCCAGAGTTCTCTGTTTTTACGGAATTCGCCACAAATTGTGCAAATATCTTCGTTAACGTCCCTATCACGGTCATCGTAATCATCCTCATCTTCAGATGATATATCTTCTGTGATCTTCTATGTTCTTATACAATTTATTTTTGGAACTATTCTCGGAGGGCTGGACTTTTCGATGCCTATTTTTCGTTTGGTTTCTTTGCTGGCTTTATTTCTCATTTGCTCTTCCTTCTTCCGCTGTTTTTCTTCTAGAAGTAACTTCATTGGTGTTGATGTCATTATTTCGGAATGTTGCTTCCTCTTGCTTTTGTGGTTGGATCTTTTATTTCCAACTGAGTCATCTTTTGAACATCCTGGTAGTGGAATTATGTCAACAAAAGATACTTTAAACTTTTTGTCATGTGTCGAACTTTCTTTATTCCCCTTAACTTCCTTATTATTCTTCTCCTTATCTAATTCACTTTTTTTCTCTTGGTCTAGTGTCTTTTTATCTTTTTCTTGTATGAATGATTCACCTGGAGCAAAGTTTTCATCGGTAAAATTTCAGGATTATATTGAAATATTCCTGTATTCTCAAAACCTTTAATGGCTTTGACTGGTGTGGCTACGCGACCGTATGAATTTTTAAATATTTCAGCTATTTCAAATGTCGTGATACGCTCATGAGGATGTCTTCGAAGATTATTGCCATATTCAATGTCATACGCTGATTTTAACGATAAGTAAAAAGCTACATCCAGCGGTTGGAGTCGATGCGATGTGTGCGGGGGTATGGTTAACATAATAATTCCTCGTTATTTCAGAAATTATATGTTTCTAATGTACAGTGGCTACTGTGATTGTCGACGATTAACAAAACTGGATCCTCCTTTGAAGGTTTTACAACACTGTAAAAATGCTGTAGCCATTTGAGAAATATTTGCTCATTTATCCACCCATTATCCGAGCAGCAGTAGACTGCACCAGGTGGCCCATTTTTCTTTAACTCTGGTTTCATCCTTTGGCGGGCATAAATAAACAAAAGTGTTCATGAGGCACTTATGCAGCACATGGTTGTTGTTTGACCTCTTTCTACGCTTGTAATAAAGCCGACTCTGTTTTGTCTCTTTTCAGCAAGTATTTTTCCGGGGTTTTGGATGGTTTTTATGCCTGTCTCTTCTGCATTATATATTTTGGATGTTAAAAATTATATTTATCCAATATGGATTTTAAATTAGAGAAAAATAGGTTTACTTCAGTTTTGTTAAAAGCAGATATGCGGTTAATACTCGGATTCGGTTCCTCCGGTTTTCTTAATCGAATAGTTGGATTTATTTTACGGAAAAATTTCTTTGGAAAATGGATGATAAAGATTTAGAATTACGACCTAAAGAAGCAGCTGTTGTATAATTTCGTTTTAGTCGTAGTTGAATTATAGATCTGGGAATTGTAAAACTTCTTGTAACTTCACGGAGGCTTCTGCCATTATATACTGCATTTATTGCTGCACTAAGTTGCTCAGCATTCCATCGTGCTTTGTCACTTTTTGTCTTGTAAACTCGAGGCTTCTGAAATATAAGAATTTATAAAGATGTATTATATAAATACAATTTAGGTACAATAGTGGCCGGCCAGCATTACCTCCAGGCGATTGGCTATTATAACCCCAAAATACATATTTATACTGATCGACTCATAATCATTAATCACTTAAATTAGAGCAAGAACTTTTCATAGTCTTAAACGTTAAAAATTTAACAAATGGGTACCAATTATGCAGCTAAATAAACTTAATTACATACTTCTACATACCTTTAAAAATCTTGCACTCATACATCAACTCCAACAAAATGTTTTTCAGACATTTTCAAAAATTCGCAACAGGTTAGATGGCGCAACAGGTATTAAACGCGGAATAATATTACTGATCTGATTGAACAAAATTTTCTTAACAATTCGGACATCTTGTCTACCTCAGAGAAAGATGACTTTAACTTTTAGTCACTTTCTTCTAAATCTATTTAAACGGGAGGAACTTGACTTTGCGTTAACTAAGCTCTAACACCGCTCCTGGTTACGATGATATTAAATTTCCTATGCTTACAAGCCTTACAAATATAGCGAAAAAGGTATTACTTGATATTTTCAGTGATATTCTTTTTAAAGATACATAAATTGATATATTAAGAACTGTTATTGTCATACCAATCCTGCAACCAAATAAAGATCCCAACTTGGTATAATCATATAGGCCAGTCTCTTTGATGCCGTGTGTTTTGAAGATTTTGGAAAGAATTATCAAAGTGTCGTCTCCGGTGTAATTAATAAACGTATGAAAATGTGTTCGGTACGCTCTTATTGTGGCATTATCTTGAAGAGACAATGCCATTATGGTTTTATTAGAGGTGGAAATAAAACACATTCTTTCTAAGAAGAAAAAAACTCAGCTTCAGAGTCTTAGAAAGATTCAGAGCCCTTCGAGCAAAGTGCTCTAGGGAGCTACCCTACACGGGTAAAACCATGTGCTAGACACTACTGACTTGAGATCCGAAAATGTCCCATATTTAAAGATAAATTAACTTTTATATGAAACCTTTTCATTTCTCAACCAATTAAATTTAATTATATGTTCCAGAAGGAAGGGCGATGAACATCGAAGTGCGTGATTGGTGGCATTTGATGACATCCCCCCTGCTTTGGAGACTCTGAGGCTGATAAAAAAAGCTGATTTTATTAAAAAAACTTAAGAAAAACAATTTTTTTACAATTCAAATACAGAAAAGAAAAAATGCATCAAATATATCAAAATTGTATATGTCTATATTGTCACATCAACTTACAGTTCTCTAACACACACTACACTCGCGTACACTCGCGTAGCGCGCACTTGCACTGCACAAAAACACTCACAGGCGGTGGTCGGTGTTGTTGACAGCATCTGCAGGTCCATCCTCGACGACGTGCTCCTTCTACGGCGGCTTCGTCCTCTCTAGCTGTACATTTCCCATCTGCATGTCACCGGTGAGTTTGCCTGAGCCTCCGTGGTGCTCTGGACCACATAATGGTAGGGCAGGCAGTGACTGGCTACTGCGGAGACATCCATTGCATCAGGTACTTAGCATCAAGTAGGCTGGCTCGTCGGAGATGCGGCACATCGACGGTTTCAGGGCTGCAGAAGGTGGATATCGGCATGTTAGTTTGGTGTACTAACATCCGATGCTTCTCCCCGCTGTTTTCTTGAGTGGTTTTGATGCAGGCATCGTGTAGGAACTTTTTGCGATTTTCGATCGCGGAGCATGAGAACTCTAACATCTCGGAGTCGTGGTAGAGTTCGTTGAAGGTTGGGCGCCATGTCGTCTCCGGTGTAATTAATAAACGTATGAAAATGTGTTAGCAACTTTGTGCAAAAATTCCATGTTTATTAATTTGTCCAACTATTGCGCAATATGGTGTAATATTGCGTAGTTGGCCGGTACGCTCTTATTGTGGCATTATCTTGAAGACACAATGCCATTATGGTTTTATTAGAGGTGGAAATAAAACACATTCTTTCTAAGAAGAAAAAAACTCAGCTTCAGAGTCTTAGAAAGATTCAGAGCCCTTCGAGCAAAGTGCTCTAGGGAGCTACCCTACACGGGTAAAACCATGTGCTAGACACTACTGACTTGAGATCCGAAAATGTCCCATATTTAAAGATAAATTAACTTTTATATGAAACCTTTTCATTTCTCAACCAATTAAATTTAATTATATGTTCCAGAAGGAAGGGCGATGAACATCGAAGTGCGTGATTGGTGGCACTTGATGACAAAAGTTAGAGTAGAATGGTGGATAACTCATAATAAATTAGCTTGTCAAAATCAATTATCTTTTAAAAAATGGGTTGGTTCTCTAGATGCTCCTAGTACTCTTGTGGTAGACATAAATAATAATTTTGCCAGAAACAATTAGTTTTCTGCGCTTTTTGTAGACGTAGAAAGTGCGTATGATAATATATGCCTCCACATTTTAAGAGATAACATGCTGAAATTATTTCATATTCCAAATCCGATAGTCAACATGATTATTAAATTCTATCCTAATAGAAAAATATTTTTAAGGAATTTTAATAACACAATTTCTATGTCACAAGAAATAACAAGTATGCAGATGACCTCTGCTATGGCTTCTCTTAAAGATATCTGTAATATTGTTCATGAATGGTTAACATTATGTTACGATAAATATCATGGCCTAAAATAACTCTAAATATTATGACTAATTCTGTTTTGTTGTAGAAATTTCGGCCAAGGGTCTAGATGAATCATCCGATTCAGGTAGTGCCTACCTGACACACGATGGGTCCCCCTTTGTTATAAAAACAACAATTCGAATCTTCTGGATACGAGCCGATGTATATACCAGTTTTGAGAGACCATTTCGCCGCTCTGTCTAGTCGAGAGGGCCGTCGACTTTTCGAGTCTAACGGTACTGGGTATATAACAGGACATTTTATTTGAAAGAGGAACAGTTAATTCTGAAGACCCGCGGCCGCGATTTTAATTGTTACGCTCGCCTATATAAATTATGTGTATTATTCGTTAAATAAATTGATATAAATTATTGTGCCTTTTAATGAATTAAGATAAGAACAAGACATTATAAATTAAAGAATTCACAACCAAATATAAATAATTATAAATAAATAAAAAGACTTTACAGTGGTGTCAGAAGTGGGATATTTGTAAATTGTGAAAATGACGACGATTTATGAGCTGACAGTGACTAATTTAAGAAGACATCTCGAAGACAGAGAATTAGCTTCTACCGGAAAAAAGGCTGAGTTAGTCCAACGACTAAAGAACGCTTTGCTAGAAGAAGGACTAGCTCCAGAGACTTATATATTTGAAGATGCTGTCATCTCGTCGATTTCGAAATTAGAGAACAAAGTTTCTGGCGATATTTCAAAAGTTTCTGGTGACATCGCATCATTGGAGAACAAAGTATCTGGCGATATTTCGAAAGTTTCCGGCGACATCGCCTCATTAGAAAACAAAGTTTCTAACGAGATTTCTTCTCTGGAAAGTAAAGTTTCTGCTAACATCTCTAAAGTAACTTCTGAGATGTCTGCCCTCGACGATAGAATATCTTCGTTAAAAAACCAAGTTGCTGCCGATATGTCGGCCTTCGAAGAAAAGATGAAAGAGACGGAAAGGAAGGTGGAGGAAACAGGGACAGCAGAGAGAGGTAACAATCCGATTACAGTGGAGATAAAAGAAGACGAGACGAAATGTAAGTTGGAGACACGGCCGAAATTTGAAGGAAGTGGAGGTTCTATTCATGTTAAAGTCCCAACTTTCGACGGAAAATCATCATGGAACAACTACATGAAACAGTTCGAATCAGCCGCAAGAGCGAATGGATGGTCTGAAAAAGAAAAGGCTGTAAACCTGACTATCGCTCTTCGAGGAGATGCCTTAGATGTGCTGCAGACCATAGCCGTAGAGGAGACCGATGATTTCGAACAACTCAAGAAGAGGCTAAATATGCGATATGGCCACGAACATTTGGAGCATGTATATCAGTCACAGCTTAAAAATCGTAGACAGAAGAAAGATGAGGCTCTTCAAGAATACGAGGTAGATATTGCCAGATTAGTACGATACGCTTATCCAGCAGCTCCCGAAGACATGATGGAAAAATTGGCCGTTCAAACGTTTATTGATGGTCTTCGTGATCATGAAATGCAGAGAACAGTGCGATTAGCTCGTCACAAGACGCTGGTTGATGTCTTATCCGCCGCCCTCGAATACGAGTCAGCTACGCAGGCCTCTGGCGGGTACAGTAAAGTTAGGACTGTAAAAGAGGAAGGAGATGAAGATCAACTTAACCAGCTCGTTAATATGATGAAAAGCATGACATATAAGAAAACGAAGACCATCAGATGCTGGAATTGTGGCGAAATAGGACACGTACGAAGCTCCTGTAAACACCCTAGGTACGACGCAAATCAAGAAACTCACCATCAGGAAAACTAGAACGGGTCAGCCTTAGGGGGGCAGCTTCGACCCAGAACTTTTACAAAGACCCTCTCATACTAATAGTTTCTTTGAAATGTCGTGAAGATAGTGTATATGTAGATGGAGACATAAATGGTAAAAAGCATACGTTGTTGGTGGATACCGGAGCGACCAGAACCATTATACGCCCGACAGTTATAAACAGCCGAAAGAAACTGTTACCAACGAGGTTGCGACTTCGGACCGCTACAGGTGAAAATGCCAACATTCATGGAGAAATCCAGATACAATTAGGAATTGGAGCAGAAAAGTTCGTCCATACTGTTATAGTTGCTGACATCGAAGAGGATGTTATATTAGGAATGGACGTAATGAATATGCATGGATTCCAATTGGATTTTAGGAATAAGGTAATCAAAGTTGGCAACGAGGAGGTATTTCTCCATCCACATAATGACAACACTGTGCAAGCAGCCGTTAAAGAAGATACAGTCGTGCCTGCGAGAAGCGAAACGATTATAGTAGCGCGGCTACAGGGAATTGTGGACGAAGGGAGACCTGTTATGATGGAGCCTTGGAACCACGACGATGAAGTTGGCCGTGGAATCATAATTGGAAAGAAATTGGTGACTTCGGCTAAGGAAATTCCTGTGAGACTTATCAATGTCAACGACTACCCAGTGACCATAAAGAAAGAGACAAAAGTAGGAACTTGTGTACCTGTGACATCCATAATCCGTCAGGCGACAACATCTGATAATTCCAACGACAAATTCGACCAAATGGTTGTAGTTGCAGGACAGTCTCTAAATCAGATGGGGAAAAGGAAATTAAGGGAATTTCTTCGGCAGTATCGTGATATTTTCGTACCGAAAGGAGGAAAGACGGGAAGAACTACCGTTGTTAAGCATAAAATTGATACTGGTAATGCTAAGCCAATTCGTCAAACAGCTCGACGATTACCACAGGCGAAAAGAGAGGAAGCTGAAACGATTGTTCAGGAAATGAAGAAAAACGGGGTGATAGAACCTTCTACGAGCCCATGGGTCTCTCCGGTGGTCCTGGTTAAGAAGAAAGACGGAACGACGAGGTTCTGTGTGGATTACCGTTTGCTGAACAACGTTACCAAGAAAGATAGTTATCCTCTGCCTCGGATCGATGACACATTGGACACATTGGCTGGAAGTAAATTGTTTTCTACTTTAGATTTGAAGTCTGGATACTGGTAGGTAGAAATGGACCCAGTAGATAAAGAAAAGACAGCCTTCACCACAGGATCTGGATTGTGGCAATTCAACGTTATGCCATTTGGACTTTGTAATGCTCCTGCGACATTTGAGAGGCTTATGGAAAATGTGTTGAGAGGGTTATCTTGGAAAACATGCCTGATTTATTTAGATGACATAATCGTCTTGGGGGAGACATTCGAAGATCATTTGAGGAATTTAGAAAACGTTTTTAATCGACTTAAAGCTGCCCAATTGATGCTAAACCCCAAGAAGTGCCAGCTATTTTAAGGTAAAGTCAATTATCTGGGTCATATAGTCAGTAAAGAAGGAGTGGCCGTGGATAAGGGAAAAATCGATTACATTAAGGAATGGCCAAAACCAACTGACAAACATCAAGTGAGAAGTTTTTTTGGACTATGTACTTACTACCGGAGGTTTATTAAGAAGTTTGCAGATATCGCTAAGCCATTAACGCGACTTACAGAGGAAGCAAGAGAATACCGCTGGGATACAGACTGCCAAAATGCCTTTGAGACCTTAAAAAAACATCTAATAACAGCACCAATTTTAGGGTATTCACTGCCAGAAGGAGAGTTCATCTTAGATACGGATGCAAGTAATGTGGGAATTGGAGGAGTGCTGTCTCAGATTTAAGGAGGACAGAAACGAGTCCTCGGATATTTTAGTAAAGTTCTTTCAAAACCTGAGCGGAATTATTGCGTCACGAGAAGAGAACTTCTAGCAGTAGTTAAATCAGTAGAGCACTTCTATCAATACCTCTATGGCAGAAAGTTTCTAATCCGAACCGACCATGCCTCCCTTAAGTGGTTGATGCAGTTTAAGAATCCAGAGGGTCAGATAGCCAGGTGGATCGAACGACTCCAAGAATACGATTTTAAGATTGAGCACCGGGCCGGAGTTAGCCACAGAAACGCTGATTCTCTTTCCAGAAGGCCATGCCCAGCAGAGTATTCCCACTGCAACAAAACAGAATTAGTCATAATATTTACAGTTATTTTAGGCCATGATATTTATCGTAACATTGCCCCCCTCTTAAAAGATGGTTCCTCCTGAAACCTTGTCGGGACTGGAACCGGAACTGTATGCTGGTATCGGCAACTGGACCCTCTTTTACAACTTCCAGTTGTATAAAAATGACAAGGGACGGTTTTCTCTCCGCACCAGTAACTATGCGGATTGCAACAGACTAACACCTGGACTTCGGTGTCTTTGAAGATCTCCTCCACCATATTTCGGATAACCCTCCAATCTAATTGGCGGCACTCCAACTTTGGCATGGCTAACTTTTGCACGTCGGACTCTAGTACGTGCTCTCTCAATTGAAGTAAGGCTTCCCATACATCTCGGTAGGTAGGTTGGTCACGGGCAGTGTCTTTTGTTACCAGGTAGAAAAGGCAACGTGATGCATCTTGGAGTTTCAAGGTTTTACCGGGAGCTGGCACTTGGCATTGAAGTTCTGCAACTCGACCGAACTTCCTTCGAAAGACGGATGCCAACCCTGGTGCGTCTTTGATACTGGCCGGAATGGTAAGGGCCAGCGAGTGGTCATCGGGGAGCGCGAGTAGATCTTGCTTTTCTTCAGTGGTAACACCATGTCTTGCTTTACCGGTACCTCCATAGGCACCCATGAATTCCTCAAACGTGAGGTCAGACACATCTTGGACTTGGTTTACTTCCACTTCTTCATCTACGTCGTGGTCACCTTCGAAAGACGCCAGCCGGTTATGGTGTACTATCATCGGCTTTCTCCTCGGAATTTTGCTTATTTGGTAGATGACATCGTTGATCTTCTCCATGATGAGGTATGGACCTTCTCAAAACTGCTGCAATTTGGGAGAACAACCTTTTCGCTTCTTGGGATTATACAGCTAGACTTTGTCGTTCTTCTTAAAGCAACCCTTTTCGGCTTGAGTTGGTCCGTTCCCACCTTCAGATCGCTAGCGACCGAATGAAGAAACGGTACGATACACAAGCCGAAAAGGGTTGCTTTAAGAAGAACGACAAAGTCTGGCTGTATAATCCCAAGAAGCGAAAAGGTTGTTCTCTCAAATTGCAGCAGTTTTGGGAAAGTCCATACCTCATCATGCAGAAGATCAACGATGTCATCTACCGAATAAGCAAGATTCCGAGGGGAAAGCCGATGATAGTACACCATAACCGGCTGGCGTCTTTCGAAGGTGACCACGACGTAGATGAAGAAGTGGAAGTAAACCAAGTCCAAGATGTGTCTGACCTCACGTTTGAGGAATTCATGGGTGCCTATGGAGGTACCGGTAAAGCAAGACATGGTGTTACCACTGAAGAAAAGCAAGATCTACTCGCGCTCCCCGATGACCACTCGCTGGCCTTTACCATCCCGGCCAGTATCAAAGACGCACCAGGGTTGGCATCCGTCTTTCGAAGGAAGTTTGGTCGAGTTGCAGAACTTCAATGCCAAGTGCCAGCTCCCGGTAAAACCTTGAAACTCCAAGATGCATCACGTTGCCTTTTCTACCTGGTAACAAAAGACACTGCCCGTGACCAACCTACCTACCGAGATGTATGGGAAGCCTTACTTCAATTGAGAGAGCACGTACTAGAGTCCGACGTGCAAAAGTTAGCCATGCCAAAGTTGGAGTGCCGCCAATTAGATTGGAGGGTTATCCGAAATATGGTGGAGGAGATCTTCAAAGACACCGAAGTCCAGGTGTTAGTCTGTTGCAATCCGCATAGTTACTGGTGCGGAGAGAAAACCGTCCCTTGTCATTTTTATACAACTGGAAGTTGTAAAAGAGGGTCCAGTTGCCGATACCAGCATACAGTTCCGGTTCCAGTCCCGACAAGGTTCCAGGAGGAACCATCTTTTAAGAGGGGGCAATGTCACGATAAATATCATGGCCTAAAATAACTGTAAATATTATGACTAATTCTGTTTTGTTGTAGAAATTTCGGTGAAGGATCTAGATGAATCATCCGATTCAGGTAATGCCTACCTGACACACGATGGGTCCCCCTTTGTTATAAAAACAACAATTCGAATCTTCTGGAGACCAGCCGATGTATATACCAGTTTTGAGAGACCATTTCGCCGCTCTGTCTAGTCGAGAGGGCCGTCGACTTTTCGAGTCTAACGGTACTGGGTATATAACAGGACATTTTATTTGGAAGAGGAATAGTTAATTCTGAGGACCCGCGGCCGCGATTTTAATTGTTACGCTCGCCTATATAAATTATGTGTATTATTCGTTAAATAAATTGATATAAATTATTGTGCCTTTTAATGAATTAAGATAAGAACAAGACATTATAAATTAAAGAATTCACAACCAAATATAAATAATTATAAATAAATAAAAAGACTTTACAATTAAATGGTTTTCAGATTTCTTATTCTAAGTCTGAAGTTTGGGTTTTCAGTACACATAACATACCGAAATTAAGTCATATTGTCCTAGGTTCTTATAATTGTTTGCTTAAGGACTCCGTCAAATATCTTGGCATGGTACTTGATAGGAAATTGACATAGAAAATGCATATTAATTACATGTTGATCCGATGTATAAAATGGTTAAATTTTTTAAAAATGATTACTAAAACTTGGTGGGAAGCTGGCGTTGAAACAGCTTTACTATTCTATCGTACCTATATTAGGTTCATATTGTAATCATACTGCTAGTTCACCGATTTTAAACAAAATAGATATCTTACAGAACTCAGTCCTACGTGTATGTCTTGGTGCTATGAAAACAACCCCGGGTTCAACTCTTTATGTAAAAGCTATTGAGCCCCTTTTGAGTCACAGATGGCAGTTCCTTGCAGACAAATTTCTTCTTAAAATATCCAGAATCAACAGTAATTAATATTCAAATGTAGTAGTATTATATGAACAAGATCTTACAAATATTAGTATATTTGTCGAAGAAGAGTTTTCCACTACTGTGCATCATACTTTAATCTAATCAAGATATTATATATCCTCAGTGATTTATATTATCCCAGCTCAACTTTGTCAGATTTTTATGTTAACAATTCATAGTTTTTAAATATAAAGGTTGTAAAACCTTTATATAATGATAATTTTCACATTAATATTAACTTACTAAACTCAATACTTGCAAGCTTTGAAGAATCTGTTGCAATATATACCGATGCTTCCAAGTCCAAGGATGGTGTGGGATGTGCTTTTTATATTCCCTTTAAAAATATTAATTATTCCTACAAACTGGATAAAATATTTCTTATATTTAGTGCTGAAGCTATTGCAATATACGAAGCTTTGACATTTTTAACACGGTCTACAATTATTATTGATTCTGCAATAATAATATCGGACTCCCTGTCTGTTTTAATTTCTTAGTTTTGGCTAAGTACCCAAGTTACTTCTTCAATTGTATTATATATGCAATTAACAAACGGAGTTTAGAACTGCACAAATTAATAAAAACATTCATTATGTATGGGTTAAGCACATATCGGTCTCGAACATAACGAGCATACGGATATGCTGACAAAAAAAAGTGTAAAAATGGTTTGACCAATAAACTACCTGTAAGTTTTTGTGATGTATTCGTACATATTAAAATCAAATATCTTAAAATTTGGAACGAATGTTTACTCAAGAGTTTGAGTCAATATTAAATATTGACTCAATAACTTGAATTCATAATATCATTTTACTCTCATTGAAAAAAATACAATACAATATTCTCTTTTAACAACATTTGTTCTCCTTGGCACATGACATCAGGAGGGTTGACAAACAAATATTATTCTCTAATATACAAAAAATTACACTAAGGCTAATACTACCTAATAAGGTTAATAAAATTAACATATAATAAATTAAATCAATATAAATATTATAGTAATAAACTAAATGTGTGTATCCTACTGAGTAAGACTTCGCACTAGACTAAAAAATAATAAGAATGTATAACAGTAAGGTATCTGCATATAATAAAAGTCAATCAAACCATTTATCTCCAAACTGCCCCCCAATGCTTCATGTAGCTCAGACAAGAAAAGCGCAAACATTAATGGACTTAAAAGACATCCCTGTCTCGCTCCTACATTACAGTCTAACTATTCAGATAGACCTTCCTTTGACCAGACTGCCAATTTTGTATTCGCGAACATACTTTTAAATTGAGCACTTTAGTTGATAATCAATCCCAAGTGACTTAACTTGTAAAAGAGCCCGCCGATCAACTATATCAAAAGCAGCACTAAAGTCCACAAAAAATGTATACATTTTTTGTGGACTTTATGATATGTATACATAAAAATGTATACATTTTTTGTGGACACAAAACATTTTTTACTCCTCGTGCATGCTGGATTTTTACTATACTCGTATGGTTAAACATGTTGTCTATAGTTAAATAGCCGGTTCTATGTCCTGTCTGGAACTCATTTAAAATTTTATTATTTTGTACCCACGAGGTAAGTCTAGTTAAAGTCATTATCGCAATGAGTTTGGTTATTGCATTTAAGAAGCTAATGCATCGATAACTTTCTGCACTTTCAATTTTTTTTCTTATCAAGAGGAAACATTATTGCACCATAAAAATCCTGAGGAAAGTTTGGTGTGATGAAAAAATTATTACTAGTACAAGCCCAAGTACTTTTCCATTTTCTGGAAGAAACTTGTAGAACTCGGCAGCAATTCTAGCTACTCCTGGTGCTTTTATTTGGTTTTAAACAATCCAATGCTATTTGCAGTTCTTCCATACTAAACGATCGGTGTAAATGTTCATTAAGGATAAACGGTTCTGCATACAACACAGGATCCGCCGTTATCTCCGTATTCAAATGTCTTGCAAAATATTGCAGTAAACTGTTTAAGTTAACACTTTCCCCAACGGTCGAACTTCCAAACTTATACAGCCCAACAGCCTCCCAAATTTTTTTTTTTTTAATTTTTTGTATTTCTTGAACTCAATGCATCATTCTTATAAAATTCTTTCTTTTTCAAGTCACAAAGGTGCTTGTATTTCTGCTTAACGTCCCTATATATGTAAAAGAAGCTATATTAAACTTGTATTTTATTTTAATTGCAGTACTTAAATCATATTATTAAACTCTTCGTTTTATGGACTTTATGGTCATTAACTTTTTATGTCATCTAGTCTATGCCATTAAACAAAAAGTTATTTTGAGTAATATTGTCAATATTATGTACAATATTGGACTTTTTTAATTGTCATAGTTTTTGTCGAACATCCTTGTTTTCTTGTTCCTTATTTCTACTTAAGAACTTAATTTTATACAGGGACAATAATAAAAAATACATATGTTTGTTTAGTTTATTATACAAATTGGTTCACAAATATAGTTTATATTCCATACTGCATTATTTTTATCTTGGACACATAATACCACGTCCTCCATCAATTCGGAAATTATTTCCAGTTACGAAACTAGCGTCAGTACTTGCTAAGAAAGTAATACCGGAAGCAACTTCTTCGGAGGTACCTGCACGTCCAAGAGCATGCGTCGTTCTACTTTTTTCCAAGAATGCTTTGTATTGCTCGTCATTAAGTCCTGATCGTTTGTGCAAAATGGTATCGATGACTCCCGGATTCACGCTGTTGCATCTTACTTGTTTTGAAGCCAATTCCAAAGCAACGCATCTGGTCAGTTGGTCTACCGCTGATTTTGAAATGCAATAAGCTAACACACCTAGAATATTAAAAAAAAAATTAGTCGTCAAATTTTTATACAAACGAATCTACTGCAAAAATATTATTTAAGACATAAAATATAAAAGTTGCAGAAGAGTATAACTTTAATTTAGTATTTTTTTAATTTAGACCATTTATGTATATGTTGTCAAAGGAATACTGTTCTTCTATTGTTAATTCTGCCACAAGGATTTTGGCATTAAAAAGCTGACATTGAAGAAGGAGAAGAACAACAAACAACTCCATATAGCAACTTAAAACAACAGTTTCATGTCAAAAGATTCAAAACTCTACGAACTAGAAAAGGAATTAGAAAACATAAATCGGGACATAATGAGACTACCAAGAGTTAAAAGAAGAGAAAATAGTTATATGGACTTACATTCAGGCAATAGTCTCTACAATAAAGGCAAGGGAAACTATACACAGGGTGGAGGAGGTTTCTCAAATAATAAGAAGAGGAAATCACAAATTCAAATATCTAATAGCACATCTTTGAAGAAAAATTAAAGACTCCGAATTTCCGAATCGGCACAAGAAATACAAAAGGAGAGACTTATGGAATTCTTAGAACAAGAAAACATGTATGCTGTGAACACCTTTTGCAAATAGAAACCTAAGAGAAAAAGGACATGGATCGCACCTAATGGAACTACCATAAATGAAATGGACTATTTTCTCTCAAACAACAAAAGAATATTTGAAAATATCACAACAATAAGCAACGTAACAACGAAGGAAGAGAGAATACAAGTCTTTAAAAAAAGCAACGCAGATAGATGCCTTCAAACTAACAATACATGGAGATGAATTCAGCACGGTCTTATCGAGTAAGTTTGAATTAGATCCAGCACATAATCAGAACCAAATTGAAGACGTTAACAAATACATAAATTAAAACCATCTAGGAGCCAGACTACAGGTCGCAAAGAAAACAAAAACTAAAGAAGAAAAAATAATCAACGAAACTAAGCAACTAATAAAGAAAAGAAGAACTACTAGTGGAAAACAAACCCCACACTCAAAAATACGTAGAACTAAATAACACAATTGAAAAGAACTAAAATATAACAAAGCAACATAAACAAGAAATATTGACATTGGAAGCAGCAGAATCTGCGTCAAACAGAGAAAACAAAAAGAAGATAGAATTTGTTAATATATTAGGGGAAGTTTGTGGAAGTAAAACCAATTCTTAGATGGTGAATTAGAAGTCGTAGATTATGAAATTTCCTTAGGTATCAATAATAAAAAAAAATTATCAGTATCCTATATTACTTTGATAAACAATGGTAAAGAAGAATTCAAGATGTGGTCATATCGTAGAGTGCTCAAGATATCATGGGTTCAACGTATCTCAAGCATAGAAGTCTTAAACAGAATAGGTCAAGGCAAAGGTGACTTGACGAAGATGACATCAAAGAGAAAACTTGAATATCTGGGGCATATAATGAGATGTAGCTGATACTGGATACTGAAGTTAAGACTCAACAGAAATATCGAGGGAAAAAGAATTTGTAGTAAGAAATATTCATGGCTCCGAAACCTTCTTCAATGGACTGGCTTATCAGTGGCGGTATGTTGACAACACAAAATCACAAAAAAACTATTGAAATTTTATACTTATACGGAATCAATAAAAATTCGATTAAACACAAATTGTGATAAAACTAAAGCCATAACCAACAAAAAAGAGGACCTAAAAATCCTTATAATACAAAAAACTGTTACAGGAACAATAATAATGAATATAAATACTTAGGGCAACTCACAAAACTATGGTATAATTTCACTATTTGAGAAAGTGAGTCATCGTTTAAAGGCCCAGAAATGCGGAAAGCTGTTTGAAAATCCAGTGACGTACACTTACTTTTATTTTAACATTAATTATATTTTATTTTTCAAATATTAATGTTCGAAATAGGCCACAATATATTTATTTACAAGTTTTTACTGACGTTTCGATCTCTATATCCAAAGACCGCTTTCAAAGATATAAATGGTAGTTATATTTATTTTATTTGTTTATTATTATATATTTTTATAATCTTATATTGTTTATTTTCTTTTTTTTTTCTATCTTTAAAAACGGAATAGAGATCGAAACGTCAATGTATTAAACATGTAAATAGATATATTGTGGCTTATGTCCAACCTTCTCCCTAAAAATACAGAATGCCACAAACAAGCAGCTATAGAAAAATAAATATATCTGTCATTTGTATGTTTGAAAACGGTCTCTTTATAGAGATCGAAACGTCCGTAAATTAAACATTTGAATAAATATATTGTGGCTTATTCCCAACATCATTTCTAAAAATACAGAACGACAAGCGAAAAGCCATAGAAAATAAATAGTACTATCATTTGTATAATTGAAAACGGTCTCTGGATATAGAGATCGAAACGTCAATAAATAAACATATTAATAAATATTTTGTGGCTCATTCCCTACATTCCTCTAAAAATACAGAATGCCACAAACAAAAAGCTATAAAAAAGAAGTAATTTTGCAGAAAGTTTACTGATGCCAACCGGCTGTCGCGGAAGTTACGCTAAAACGTCTTTTGACGTGACCAGTCCTTAAACAGTTACACAATGAAATTTTTTTAAAACAAATTTTAAGACAGTTTCTACTCCACCTCAGAGGTATGTCTTGTGGCGCGATACTTTTTTTAAATGGGTGTTCGCCAAGAGCCATATTGTCTTATTAAATAAAATGAACAAAACTGAACTTAAACAGTATAAAACAAAACAAAATAAAATCCTATAAAACAAAATAAAATTCTATAAAAACAAAATAAAAATAATGTTTGATGTGTTTAAACACAAACACACAAAATATTAATCGCTGTCTAAACCTGAAGATGCAGTGCTGCTATTGCTGTCATTATCTTCACCACCTGGTGTAATTATAATTGGCTCTAGTAAAACTTTGATATGAGTGTCAAGTTCCCACATACGATGTTCTTCTTTAATTATGTGGCCTATACATTTAGCCCATTTCGCTGGAGTTACATGGAGGATTGCTTGAATCAAAAGTTTCTTAATTTCGTTTAATTTGAACGTTTTGTTATTGCGTGCTACATCTTCTTTCACTTGCTCCCAGATAAGTTCAATGGGATTAAGTTCGCAATGATAAGGTGGTAGACGCAGAACTTTGACACCATAATCTTTTGCAGTTTCATCTACAGCATATTTAAGATATTCAATTTTCCTTAACCGTACAATGTCAAGGAGCTAAATTTTGAGCATTGATTCTTCGTATGCAATCCCCTTTTCTGTAAGCCATTCTTGAATCCTCCCTTTTAATTTCTTTAATAATCACCTGTTTTTTTCAACTCAAATTGAAGAAAACCATCATCAAGAAACCCTGTATCACGTCCTGTATGGGTGACGATTAAACACCGTCCCTTACCTGATGGAGCTTTTAATCCTGTATATCAGCCTTCTATAAATGCTTCGCGTTTACTTTTGACATTTAAATCTTGCCAAACTTTTCCAACTGTATGACCTTTTCCAACCTTGGTTAACCCAGGTTTCATCCAAATAACATATTTTGCGTCCAGTGCTGCGAATTTTGCGTATTTCTTCTAAATATTTTCTTCTCCGCACAATAATTTTATTTTTTTCTAATAGCATACTTTTTCTGTTGAGTTTTACATATCGAAAGTTTATTTCACGCATGGTCCTGGTTAAGACTCTACGAGATATCTTGGGTAAGGAGTCATTGTTTTCGAGCTCTTGAGAAATATTTTTCAGTGTTGGAATTTCATTCCGAAAATAAAATGAATGAATTTTTCGACGTATAATATTCCTTGTCTCGTCATCCAAAACAATGCTTTTCCTACCTCTAGTTTTACCTTTTTCTTGCTTTTTATTTTCCGATGTATTTTTAAGTACACGATAAATACAGCTAACAGATACTTTTGTTAAACTGCTACAAATGTCGACCGCTTGGTTAACATTTAATTCCATTTTTCTGCCGACAATTGCTTCATAAACGTTTCGTATTATTACCTTCTCTTCGGACGTTAACATTTTCCGTCTCTTTTGCGCCATTTCATTTTTGGAATCAACATCAGAATTTTGCAGTCTTCTCTTGGAACAACTCGGTTTTCGTCCAACTCCAATAAAACTCAAACCAAATAATCACAGAATATAACTGAACATTTACTATAAAACGACAAACTATAACACTCGTATTATCAATAACACGTTTTATCAATAACACAAACTTATCGCATAAAATACCCTACTCTCAGATACGCCAATGTAAATAACCTATTGTTGATGGGCACTCGCTCGACACAAACTAGTTTGACGGTTTTCTGTGGATCTGAATTGAAACGGGGTTCCGTCGCTAATTCCAAAGTTGCCAAACGATTGAAAAATATTGTTTTAAAATATCGATTTTTATTTTATAAATTTAAATATGTATCGAAACGGAACATATAAATAAAATTTATTTTATTACAATTTTGTGCTTAATTTTTACTATTGAAAAGATCAGGTTTTTTTGTATTTTTATGACGGTAATAATCGCTGCAGGGAAGAATACAGGTTTTGTATGACCATAATTACTACTTGTGAACAAGAATTGGCTACACTGTTCGACAACTTCTGGTCAAGTCTACTATAGAGAAGCACAAATAAATATACTACTTTATATATTCTGTAATTTTTTATGAGGAAACGCAAATTGCAATCGAGAAAACAGGCAGTTTTCGAGGGCCGCTGTGTACATTTAAATTTGAGGATATTCCGCGTTTAAACTATGATATCACTCTTCTAAATTGAGGGTTTCTACTTTAAGTAGGGGTGTAGAGTTGTGTTATAGAGGTAGCACCTTTTATCGGAACGACCACATCGAGCGTCATAGACGGGAGATGATTCTTGATAACTGGTCCTCATAAGACAGCTAACTCTCACTTATGGCTCCACGTGCCACACCCCGGGCAACTGCATTGGTCTGCAGGCTAAACTAAGTGAGGGTAGCCAGATATGGCAAAAATTCCACCAAGCGATTGCCGGTATAAGCAATCCCACACTTACTGGCCAACGGCTTCGGGCGGATGAGTTGGTAAGTGGAAGGGCACTCTTTTGTCCTAGTGCTAAGAAATTGGCACCAAAGGCGAATGAATCAAGTAAATGGTCAACGGCATAAGGATGCAGAAGGCAAGGAGAAACCACTGCATTAAAGATCCAATTGGATATCTCTAGTACAATTATCATGGCAATGAGTACTAAAGGAAAAAAGAAACTGATCATGGGAATCGGAGCCCAAGATCCGGCAGGGGAGGAACAGACAAGGACTCCCAGGTCGTTAACCGGCGAAACCCTTGTCAAACTTCGAAACAAGACAAACTAAAATTGTCAAAAACAAAAATAGGTACGTGGAACGTCAAAAGCATGTATCAACCTGGTAAAATGCATAACATCCTTCAGGAAATGGGAAGACTGAATATAAATATATTAGGAGTAAGCGAAACATGGTGGCCTAACTCAGGATATCTTTCAACAAAAACCGGTACCTTATATTATTCGGGAAACACTGATAACCAACATAGACGTGGAGTAGCAATTATTGTCGATACAGAGGTCAACAAGTCAATAGAGGGCTTTGTCCCAATCTCAGAAAGAGTGATGCTACTACAAATAAGGACATCACACACAAAACTAAATCTGATCCAGGTATATGCGCCAACGACGGATGCAACAGAAGATGAAGTAGAAATATTCTACCAACAAGTTGAAGATGCACTGAAAATGGCAAAGAACAGGGAAATCACGGTAGTTATGGGCGATTTCAATGCAAAAGTCGGCAAAGGAAGAGCTGGAACAGTAATGGGAGACCAAGGACTAGGGGAACGTAACGATAGAGGCGATCGTCTAATACAATTCTGCCAAGAACAAAGTCTAATAATCACAAACACGTTCTTTATATTACCAATGAGACGGTTATATACATGGCGATCACCAGCAGATAAACCGGAAAAAGTTGTAAGAAACCAAATCGACTATATAATGATTAAAGAGAGATATCGTAACACCATCAATTCAGTTAAAACATATCCAGGAGCAGATGTCGCATCAGACCATAACCCACTAATCGCTAATGTCACGCTTAAGCTTAAACGTATAAGAAAACCACAAAGAACTCC